>NW_027397063.1:64601416-64698358 GCF_003265705.2 Callorhinus ursinus
CCTTCCTTCCTTCCTTCCTTCCTTCCTTCCTTCCTTCCTTCCTTCCTTCCACTCTGTCCTCCTTTCTAGGAAAATTATCGTCCTGGAATCGTCTAAAAATATTAGACATAAAATTAGACCAGTTCCCCATCTGTGCATTGGGAGTCCGTGTTTGATGGGCGGGTCTGCCATTGCTTGCTAAGAGTTGACCTCTCTACTTTGATGAATGGCGCACCTTGCAGCCCACCTTTTCATTCTGGCCAGATCCTCGCCTCCAGCTACAACTCTGCCAGCCCCTCATTTCTCTCACTTTCTGCCCAGGGCTTCTCTGCCACCACCTTGCGGAGTGCCTGAGGAAACCTATTTTGCCATTCTGACACTTGTGTGGAAACCTGGAAGCAGGAAGGAGTTAACAACCTACGGACCACTTGGGGATCAGTGAGAGCCAGTGGTGGACAGTTACACAATCCGAGCTCATTAGGGGTCTCCGGTTTGGAGTGCAGGTTTTCCACTAGACCCACCAAGTCAGTAACTGATCCTTGGATGGGCTCTCCTGCTTCCCTGGTTATTCTCCCCAGCTTCTCACTCCTGTTTCTTGGCACCACGTCCCAAAATAAACTAGCAGCTCATGGTGTGGACCTGCTTGTTGTGGGAAGCAGGGCAGGGACACCAGCCCTCACCATTACTGTGGCGCTCTAGCGGCCTCGAATGCTTGCGAGGAAAAGGAAACAATGGTCCATGGGGAGCTTCTCTCTTAGTGTTCCTGAGGTAAAACCTCTATCCTCTGGGGCCTTGTGCTTTCCCTCTTTATGTGAGGGTGGCATTCAGAAAGGTAGCTGTTGTTTTCCAAAATTGCCCCCAAGTCAGACCGAAAGGCATATTACTGATTTTGCCGGTAGAAGCATCTGTTGTGTAAACTGACCAAAGGACCACCTGGAGAAAGGCCCTGGGTTCTCAGATTCAAGAAGAAGTGCCTTCACACGTCTTTTTATCTACCCAAGAAGTGTAGGTTGTCATCTGCCATTGTTCAGTTGATAAAATAGGCTCAGAGAATGTAGTGACTTGCTCCAAGTTGCACAACCAATCCGTGACAAAGATTGGATTGGAACTCGATTCCAACTCAAGGCCAGGATTTTCCCATTCTTCACATCTCAGTTGACTCCTGTTTCTGGCGACCGGGGCAAGCCGACTGATGTCTCCACAGCCCCGGTCTCACCCTTGCCCACCCACCACCTCTCTTCAGCACCTTGCTCTGCTGCCTCCCTCCCTCACAGACCTGGGCCTGCTCGTGCTGTGGACGAAGTGAGCTGCTCCGAAGCCCCACAAATGCCTTCCTCTTGACAAAATTCTTGCTTATTATTACAAGCCCTTTGTCAGTTGTTTTCTTCCCTTTCTCCCAGAATGGCCCTTTCAAGACAGAACTATTTAGAACTTCCTGCTTTTGAAAAAATGAAAAATGAAAACCCCATTTTAGGTTCCCTCCTCTTCTGTGACTCACATGCTATTGACCTGGCATTCCAGGCGCACGGTGCTCCGGCCCCTGCTGTGTTGGTCACCTC
The DNA here is from genome assembly GCF_003265705.2 of Callorhinus ursinus. Lineage (NCBI taxonomy): Eukaryota > Metazoa > Chordata > Mammalia > Carnivora > Otariidae > Callorhinus > Callorhinus ursinus. The sequence goes on from NW_027397063.1 coordinate 64,602,955, forward strand.
CCCGTCACTGTGCCCCTTGCCCTTCCATTATAGTGCTGCGCACAGTGAGCCCTGCAATGTAGTGGGGGGGGGGGGCGGAGGGGAGGCCCACTGGGCATAGAACCTCTGCCACAGGGTGCAGACATAGCAGGTGCCCAGTGATGGTGAATTGAATGGTACAGACTCATTTCTGCCCTCTGCAGCACGATCCCTATGGCCTATCTAGACCATCCCCCCTCCAACAGGGGGCAGGCAGGTATGAACAGCCCCTTGTGTGTAGTATCCTGGAACTAGCTGACCTAAATAAGACCTCGGAGCACACTACTGATGCAGTTAAGGGTTTCTTAAATCGTCACAGCAAGATGGAAACAAACTTTCATCTGAAACATAACCGTGTCTGCTACTGACCCCACCACACCCAAACCGTAACTGCTGGAGCTACGCTGGAAACCCCGCAGACATGGCGGCGCTCTGTTCCAGGGCTAGGTGCTGCGGTCCCAAGATGGCTGACGGAGGAGCTTCTGGTCTTCCGGGGGAGGAGGCTGAGGGAGTGGCCAGGGAAACAAAGCTGCAGAGAGATACTGACGATACAGCAAGACGGGAAGGAGAGCACGGAGAGGGATATTGTGTCGTGGCTGGGCTGGCAGGAAGAATGAGGGTTAAACCAGAGAGTGTATGGAAAGTGCCTGCACACTGCCTGGCACAGAGTAGATGCTCAATAAATAGCGAGGCTTACTCTCGCCATCTATCACACATCCCGCTGGGGGCACAGAGGAGCAAGGCCTCTCTGCCTCTGTCGGATTGCCATGCCTCCTCCCACCCCTTCCATCTGCTCCAGCCTGATTTTCTGATCAACGAGAAACATACCAAATTCTTTCCCTCCTTGGGAGGGAAAAACTGTTCCTTACGCTGGGAACCCTCTGTTCCTAGCTCTTGGCAAAGCTCACCCCATCTCATCCTTCCAGCCTCGGTAAATGCCAGTTCCCCAGAAAGCCCTTTCCTGACCACCCCATTGCCCCAGAGTTCATGTCTATCAATCCTACTGGTTATTTTCTTCCTCATAATTACCAGAAGCTGTAATGATTTGATTTATTTCTTTGCTTTGATTACAGTCCCACTAGACTCCAAGCTCGAGAAAGGCCTCTGTGTTCTCCACGGTTAATGTCGCAGTACCAGTAATGCACCTGTTGCAGGATCAGCGTGTGGTTGATCTCCCTCTGCCGAGGGAGCTGGGAAGGCCTCACGAATAGAGATGCATTTGGCCAGGGCCCTGGGAGGGGTAGAAGAGTTGACCCACTCAGGGCTGCGAAGATGTGGTGGCATCAGGCTGTTTATCAGTGGATAGGAAGTACTGAGAAAGGAACCTCTGTCATGAGGAGCAGTTCTGTCCAGGAGTAGATAGGGCTGAGTCCCAACCGGTCCTGGGTGGGTGTTCAAACAGAAATACCCTGGGGGTGGGAGGGAAGGGTGGGGGGCACCTCAGGCCCCACCCTCTTACCTGGGCTCACCTGACAACCTTCTGTGCCGAGATTTGTTTTTTACAATGTGACCTGCCCACTGAGGTTGGGAGGGGGGGAGAGTTTATCAGTTCGCCAAGCCCAGTTTTCAAACAATAATAGTGAAAATTAGAAGTGTTACCGCTCAGGGAACTCCTACTAAGTGTCAATCACTAAGCCCTAAGCATTTTACATACACTCTCTGCTTCAGCCACTGTCATGGTGCGAGGTTGGCATTAGCTCCTCCATTTTCTGAGGCCAAAACTAGGATTCAAAGACGGTGAGTAACATATCCAAAGTCTCCGGGCTCGGAAGTGCTGGGTGGAGTTTCGGACCCAGCTGTGTCTCACTGCGCAGCCAGGCTTTTAGCCACAACCTCCCGGCCAGGGTATTTCACAGGGGAATCAGTTAGGTAGGTTTGGCTCAGACCCTTGGAGGCTGAGTCATCCTAAGTCAGAAGGCCTGAACCTGTTCCTCTCTGGGAAACTGATACAAACCTAATCCCTAAACTGACAAGGCTGAGGGTGTGCCTCTGGACTTTGGTAAACCCTCGGTAGGCCTGCAGCTACTCCCTCTCCCCACTCAGAAGGCAGACGGCTTCTCGCCAGTGTGGCACCCCTGTGGGTACCGTGGGGGTGAGTTATTGCAGAAGCTGGGCTTTGCTCTGCCGTGGAGTAGGGATGGCTAAGAGCTTGGGTAGAGAGGCAGACAGACTGGTTTGAAACCTGGCTTCTGAATTCAGTAGCTGTGTGCCCCTGTGGCTGGGGCAAGTTTCTTTACCACTCTGCCCTTCAACCCTTACCTATAAAACAAAGACAAGAGCAGTCTCCTGGTGTTGCTGTGAGCATTATGTGAAAAAACATCTGTAACGCACCCACTGAGCACATACGCCTGGCGCCTAGGAAGCCTTCAGCGATCAGGAGCCATTATTAGCTCTGTGGGCCTTGTTAATAATCTTAAGGGGAAGTGTACATAATAGAGTGGGTTTGGATCTTGGTGCCGTCAAGTTTTAGCTACGTGACTTTGGGCAAGTGACTGAACTTCTTCTAAACTCCTCATCTTTACACTGGATAATTCAGGAAGTTTTGGGAGGGTGGGAATCCAGTGCCCTCATCCTTAATTAAGTCAGCTTTTGTAAAGGATTTGGAAAATGCCAGAGGTAGGGGATGATTCTTGCCACGTGTGGACAGCATCTGCCCTAAGCTGTGGTCTGTCAAGAGAAGGCTAGGCAAGGACTTCTGGACTCTCTGAATCTCATCAGGCCATCCAGGGTGTGGTCTCCAGAGTGTGGCTGTCTCGGTTGGTCTGAAGCTTTCGACCAGTCTGTTGTTTTGGTTTGAGCTGAAAGAAGATTATTGTAAGTAAGGAGCATGGTGAGGGTGGCTGGCATGAAGGTTAAGAAACAAAGGCCATGGAGGAAGGAAGGCCACGTCTATACACGTTGGCCTGGGCACACCCAGGCTCAGGAGTTCAGATGTGTGGCCCACGGCAGGCCACCGCCAGCAGGCCATGGAAATGAGGGCCCTCAGTGATCGGCGCTCCCTGGCTGGAACTCTAAACCTCTGGTTCTGCTTCCATGTCCCCAGGCAACCTGCCTGCCTCCCAGTGTCCACCTTCTCACAGGGAGAAAAGCTCAGACCATCGGCACCCCAGCCTCTTGGTAACATGTCAGACTCTGAGTGTGAGCTTATCGAGTTAGTCTTGAGATGCCGACCCCCTCCAAGGGCACCGAAAATATGGAATTTCTAGGCCTGCCAGGTTGAGAACGCCATCCTGTCACACGGTGGCCCACCAAGTCACCACCACTCCTGAGGCCCTGAGGGAGCTGGAAACTGACTGTCCCAGAGAGACTGGGCCCCAGTCACCTTCTCCATCTGTGGCCATGCCTCCCTCAGGATTATGCAAAGATTAGATGTCTGTGCCTGGCACATACTAGGTGCTCAACAAATGCTGATTCTTTCCCCATGTTCTATAAACCCTGTGAACTTCCTAGGCTAAGAGATTGTGGTCACTTTAAGGTCTGGAACGCTGCCTCCTATCCTTCTGGTTTCTCTCCCTCACTCCCCAGTACGTCCCTACAACCTGACCTTGCCCGCCGTGGCTGTCCTACCCACGCTGTGGGTTCTCACCCCGACCTCTGCCCACACATCAGTCACGCCCCGCCAGGTGCTCCCTAAGCCACACCATAGCAGCTCTGCTGTGGAGCAAAGCAGGCCTGGCAGCGCAGCACCCACATTCTGGAGCAGTTCACTGTGGGACCTGGCTCTCATCCATTCCCATCTCTGGGCTTCCATTTCTCCGTTTCAAAATGATGGCATTGGGCCAACTCCTCACACGTTGTATTGTGTGGATGAATTATCCCGTCCAACCATCCATCCCTCCATCCATCCATGGCAAAACCTGGCCACTGTATTAGGGGCTATGGTAGGACTGGGGAGCTGAACTGATAGGATCCAGGTCTCAAACCCCTCACACTGCTGTGAAGGAGACACCTCTGCAAAACAGCATGCACCCTCACAGGGGACAAGCAGTGTGACAGATGAGCCTCCCCCCAACCCCCCACCGGTGGCTTTGGAGAGAGGAGGGCGCCCAGGAATCGGTCCTGCTTCCTGAGGGGATTCCTCCCCTGTCCTGAGCATTACTCAGCGCCCTGAAATGTGTGCCTCCCTGCAGCCCGTCCTGCTCATCCTCCTGGAGCGCAGCACAAAGGTCCTGTTGTGGGCCTGCAGCTCAGGCGGCAGCAGAGCCCCTGGGTGACTCATGATCTTGCCATTTCCTTTGTATGGCCCCAGGCCCCTTGCTGGAAGCCGAGTGTGCCTGCCGCTCGGGGAGGGGGCGCCGCCGCTGTTCTCCACCATCACCCCTCAGGGACCCGCAGCGCGCCTTTCATGTGGCGGGGGTGGGTGGGGTGGGTGGGGGGATGGGGGGATGGGGGGGTGGGGGTGGGTGGGGGGCCTCCCCACACACGACGCCAGCCCAACCCAGCCGGGGCCTCACGAAGACAGCGAAGACAGCGGCTGGCGGGCCCGGCAAGATGTTTGGAGCCTTAACTGCGCCCGAATCAAGGTGGCCGCCGTGGGGGAGGCGTGTGGTCCCCATCAGGCATTCCTCCCGGTCCCCCTAAATGGGCACATCTTTATGAAAAGTGAAAATTAACCACGGAAGGGAAGGGCCCAGTGGCTTGGGAAGCGACGTGGGCTGCCGGCCTCCTGGAGGGTCTCTGGGCGCGGCTCAGAAGCCCTGGGCGGCGGGGGAGCCCGTCCACCCCGGAGGCATCTCCCCAGGCCTGGCTTGGCTCCGGCCTTGGGCTCCTCGCACTCAGGCCCCCACCCCGGCCAAGGCTCCGGCTCCGGGCACTTCAAGAATGGCGAAGGAGAGGAAGAGCACTGGACTGGGAGCCTGCAGCAGGTTCTTCCGCAGGCTAAGGGACTTCCAGCACATTTTCCCAGTGGCATTTCAGGTATCTTTCTGCACAGTTCCTTAAGCCAGGGCTTCTAACACCCTTCCTGGTCTGGCTTTCTCTCTCTCTGCCTGCACACCATTTATACTCTACACTCCAGCCACTCAGAAAAACTCGTTCCTCCCTGAACACACCTTGTTCTTGTTCACCTCCAGGTTTTGCATGAGCCGTTCCTGCTACCAGGAAAGCTGTCCCCATTCTCAAGGGCATCTGGTTAATCCTTTCCTTCAAGAGCCAGCTCAGGTGTCACCTTCCATAGGAAGCTTCTCCCTGGGGTCTGACATGGGTGCTTCGCCTCCACACTCCTCTGAGAATCTTTGCAAAGCCCTGTCAGGGTGCCAACCGCTCCTTGTGCTGTGATTCCTGCTTGTTTATGTGAGGGAGGGTCCCGAAGGAGTGAGTGAGTGAGTGAGTGAGTGAGTGAATGAATGAATGGCTTGGGAAAGGAAATTGCTTCACACTCCAGTACCCTGTGGGTGGGTACTAAAACAAGCCCTACAGGAAGCCTAAGAAAATGGCTCTAATTCTGTTCTTCCTTTTGCAACTTTTAGGCATCTCATGTGAACCTACAGGTGCCATTGTGAGGTTAGGATGCTGGACGGAGGAGGGACCCACCCAGCATCTGGCAGGTGCATCTGGCAATAGTGTATGCGGGATTAAAGCCAACTCCAATGTATGATTAGACCATTGAAACAGAAACATACGTGGACGTAATGATGTTACATCTTAGGCCAGGTCAGCAGGCTGTCCCTGAGAACAATGTGGTAGGCATTGAGAATCATCTGCACACACTCCCGCATTCTTTAGGATTTGCAAAGCTTTCACCATCATCGGTCTCACTGGATTTGAGTAAGCAGGGTGAAGATAATTTCTGCCCCTGTTTTAGACATGAGCCATACTCAGCTTTAGGGAGATTGAGTCCAACTTAGTATCCCACAAGGAGTAAGTAAGGAGAAAGAACCCAGGTCTTCCTTCAACCAATCCTCAGAGGTTGATGCATTTCAAGCCCCAGAAAGATGGAGGCGGTATAGTTCTTGCCACCAGGGAGCACCCAGGTTCGTCAGGGAGACCAGGTAGGACGTGAAGAGTGCTGCCTTCCTGCTAGAAACTAGGGGATACTGGAGTCCATGGGAGTGAGAAGGTCGTTTTGGTTGCGAAGTCAGGGAAGCTTCGTAATAGAGGAGACATTCAAATGAGGCCTTGCGGGGTGGGTAAGGTCCCCTAAAGACGGAAGAAGAGAGGAGAAGGGGAAGCATGTCACCACAGGCTCCCCACCACCGTTGGCTCTTAGTTAGTCTTCCAGTGCTGAAGCCAAAGGACAATAAGACCAGTGGCAGCAGTTTGTAAACTTGAAGATCTTAGAAGTTCTTATGAAGCACCATCCTCTGGGCCTCCTCGGTCTCTGTGGCAAAGAAGTAACCCTCATATTCTGTGGGCAATGTGGGCAGAGGGAGTGTGAATTTGGGAACTATCATCAGTTCAATAGGAAACTGGGGTAGAAGCTGGAGAGGGATGAAAGGGGTCAATGGAGGATTGTCTTAGGATGAGAGCTACTATGGCATGGCTTATGCTGAAGGGAGTGATCTGAAAGGAATGCAAAAACAGTGCCCAAGCTTCATTCGGAGGTATCAGCTTGAATCTGCTTTAACTGACAGTCCTCTTCCGACGTCTTCTTACGACTCAGTGAGTATGCACCTGGCTCCTTGGATCTTCACCCTGCATCTCTATTCTCTTCCTTTTCCCTGGTTCTTCATCTTGTCAACTGCAGCATCACTTCTGATGACTGGCTCCTGGGAGAGCAGGCCAGAAATATCCATGTAGGCAGGTCTGCCCACTCCATTCATGCATCTCTTGGAAAGGAAACACAAGTACAAGTAGAAGGTTCTAAGGAAGACCAAGCCAACCTGAAAGTAGCCCTCGGCTCCCCTAGCCTCATGAGTCCCCGAGACTCATATTTAGCAGCATCCAAGAGCCTCCCATGAAACCTCCAGGGAACAACCATTACCAATACTTTGACTTGTAGTTCTACACTGAAGATACATAGTGTAGTCTCTATAACCTTCACTGCTTTTTATAGACATCGTTGTACTAGATTCAGTTAGGGATGACAGTTTAACCCATGGCCTGTCATTGGGAAGCAATGCAATCTTCCCCCGAACTCCTTTCTTACTGGAAGGGTGGGACCTGGGAAGTCATACTGGTATCAATGTACCAATGCTCCTCATCAGCTCATTGACCCAGGGATGGACACGTGACATTGGGCAACAGTCTGGGCCAAGCCAGTTGACTTCTTTCTTGAAAGAACTTGAGCTAAGAGACATAGAGGCTCAAGTTAAGAGTACGCTAGAACTAAAAGACCTTGAGATATCAGGACAGTAGTTAATACTGTGTGTGACAAAGCAGAAGTCACAGGCAAGCCTAAATTATATAAGAGAGAAAAATAAGAGTCTTACAGAGGGGTCCAGTCTACCAAGAGGGTAATACAGTTGACATGCATTAAGAGAGACAAGAGATCCTGTAGCCCTTGAGGGACACAGAGGAGACTTTTCTCTTCCCTTGTGACCCAGCCAGTGCTACTCCCTTCCTGACCTTGGAGGTCAGTGACAGTTTCCTGTATCCTTTCAGAAATCTCTCTTTTCACTTGAAATTATTTGACAAGGTACCTGATCCTTGTTGCCAACATGCCCAACATAAGAAAAAGACTCAGATCAAAGACTTAGTCTATGTGAACTAATCTTTGGAGTTCTTTGACTCAATCCCATAAACAACTTCTATGCAGCAGGTGCTGGGGGCCTTCTGAGAAAAACCAAGACACATTATTATCTTCCCTCAAAGAATCCCCAGTCTGGAAAATTGTGTTCCCACACTCCTAGAACACAAGGGAGTTTAATATTAGCACCCTACGAGAAGTGCAGATGAAGGCTGGAGGGGTGAACTACAGCTGGGGAAGCAGAAGAGACTGGACAGTGGAGTGCCTTCAAGGATGGGTGGGATTTCATACTGGAAAGAAGAAGGAGAAATGGAAAGTACATGAATCAGCAATTTGGTGGCAGGAAGGAGCAGGACGTTTATGGCGCATGGCAGATAGCATGGCTTGAAAGAATAACAGGGTTGAAAGAAATAAGGTTAGATGAGTCAGTAAGACAGGTTTGATTGTGATTATGAGGGGTCTTGCACGCCAAGTCAAGCCTGTTATCAGAGCATCATGAGAACGGGAAGGACCTTGGATGTTATCTAGTCTGAATCGGGTAATTGGATGCCTATCCTTCCTAAGGTAGCACCATGACTGGCTGCATCCTAAGTATGTATTTGAAATACGGTCATTTCAATGGTAATGACTCAGAAACTCTTTTTCTCTCTTTAACAACGTATAGTTTTGTTTTTTTTTTCCCAAAAGGGCCCTCTCACTACCAGAAGAGTTGATCCAAAATAGCAGTTCGTGAAGTTAAGGACCAGGGGAGGGACATGCGCTATGTGTCAGCATCAGGCGTGGCGGTTTAGACTTTGTAACACCTAACCTGTGAGGTGGATGTGGCGGTCCCCTTTCAGATGAGAGAATTGAAGCTCTAGGCAAAGCTCTGCGGGCCCAACAGCTGTAAGAGGGGAAGCAGGAATGTGGCCCAGGGACGACAGCGATGTGCTTGCATCCGCCTTCTGCACCTCCTTTAAGGCTACAGAGGCCTGCCTTTAAGGAAATATCACTCATTCATGAAGGAATTTCAGAGTGACCTTTACTTAAATTAACGTCTGATGGCTGAAAGTGGGTGGGTGGACAGAACAGATTATAACAACAAAAGTGTCACTGCATGAATTTAGCAAAATTCTAAACCATACCCACCAGCAGTCTACAGTCTAACCATTGGCAAAATGGTTATTTCTCTTTAAATAACCCCAGGACTTAATTGATAATAAGCTTTGAACGAGCCCCCAAATTCAAAAGCCTTTATCCTCTTACAAACCCCCCTTGAGACCACGCAGTTCTTCCGGCTCCCGGAAGCAGCAGGTGCTGTTGCTTCCATGAATGATGTCATCACTAAGTCCACAAGGGGAATCAGAGAAAAGATCATGCCTGCCTGGGGGGCAGGGGAGGAGGACCCGGCACTAGATCATCTCTGGGGCCCCGTTCAGCTGGCAAACTCCTGGTGTTAGATGGGGGAATACTGGCAGCCTGGGATGCCAGGAGCCCTAGATGGGAGGGCAGAGTTGGGGAGCAGAGGCGAAAGGTGGTCTGGAGGCAAGAAACCCAGGGTGGATTGATGGTAGATGGAGGAACAGGCAAACAGAGACGATGAAGAGAGCAGCTGAGGCCCATGAGATCCTGCCTGTGTTGGAGCAGAAAGGCCAGAGAGCTTAACATGGCTTCCTAAACTGCCGGGCACACGGGAAGCTGGTCGAAGCCCTGGATCCTGGGAGAATCCCCAGGACTCTGAGTCTGGGATGGGCCAGGAGTGGCATTTGGGACCAGTTCCTTAGGTGATCCGACACAGGCAACCCTTGGGAAACTTTGGGGACAGGCTTTTCCTGTGTGGATGTCTGTGACATGCCCTGTAAATTGAGAGGTTTGTCAAAGACAATTCCTACCATCCCTGCCAGCTCCGGTAGTGGGCTTCTCCAAAGCTGACACGTCATCCTCTTGACAAGCTTGCAGACCTCGTCATCTCCCTCAACATGGTTGTTTCCTGTGCCTTGTAACTTACACGGCAGGCAGGTTGACGGGTCCTGCTCAGCTCTTGAACAGTCCTACAGATAATAGACTCTAGCAACTCCATCCGGCCAGCCCATTTGGGTAAGAACAAGGCAGCATCGTGTGTATTCACGGGGGCGTCCAAGTGGGACAGAGTCCCTCTCTCTGGAGGCCATGGCTTGAGGCCAGGACAAAACCACTTCTAGGTCTCAGGTCACAGGATCACGCAGGATGATTTATTTAAGGAAGAAAGCTTCAAGGACTGAAAGGAAATTAAACATGTATATTTCCCCAGCAATTATGCATGTGCTTTCCCTTGACCAATAGTCCCCATGCCCCGCCCAGAAGAAAAGCCAGATTCTCAATGAATCTGTGTTTTCTGCAGGCATCCACAGGGAGAGGGTGTTTTTCTAGCAGTGAAAGCCACATGAAAGTCTTCATGGCAGCCTTGCGCCGTTCCTGCTACAGCTCCTTTCAGGGCAGACTGGAGATCAGGGAGTCCTGTCTGCGAAAACAAGACGGCCTGGGTCTGAAACATTGATTTCTGTTTCAAGTTTCTCAGTGAAATGTGAATGAGGAATTTTCCACTTCTCCTTGTCCTGATTCACCTTGGCAGAGTCTTTGGAGCCCCAGACCAGGGCAGGGAGAGTCTATTTCAGGGGGGCACCCAGCCAGCTTTGCACCCCACATGAATAGTCCTCTGTGCTGTTCCAGTATCAGGTGTCTCCTTTTGGCCAGGGAAGGACTCCATTCACCTTCTGCTTTAGCCATTTTGCTCTGGGAGGAAGCAGGCCGGAATGGCAGGGCAAGAAAGTGTCCTAGTGCCATGGAAGTCCTCACCGGTGGAAATGGACTTAACTGAGTGATACAGATCCATTTACACTAATCGAATAGCTAGTATATGTCAGGCTCGATGCCAGACTTTGGGGATCAGAAGGTGAATAAGACACAGTCCCGATTCTCAAGAGTTGACAGTCTAGTCAGAGTGACAGCTGTGCAAATATCAGCCAGGGCAGACGCTGAGAAAGATGACCAGAGAGATTCAGAGAGACGGGGGAGAGACAGGTTCTGGCTGGACATCATCAGGGAATGCTTCCCAGAGGAGCTGGCACCTGCGCCGTGTCTGGAAGATGAATGGGACTAGAGAGATGGGGGAGGGGGAAGGGAGAGGCTGCCTGAGCCAAGCGCTGTGGTTGGAACATCCTGGTGCGTGGGGGAGTTAGTGAACCTGGGGTCACTAGCAGACAGGTATGAAAAGAGATGAGTCGGAGATGAGACTTGAAGAAAAGGCAGGGGCCAGGTCGTTCAGGGCGCTCTAAGTCATGGCGAGGGGCTGGACTTGGCAAGGCAGGCGGTGAACAACGAGCAGAGGACTTGCAGGATCTGGAGGGAGAGAAAACAGGGAGAAGGTTTTTGCAATAAACCAGGTGAGGGACAAGGTCGGCCAATGTCAGGCTGAGGAAAAGAAAAGTCAAGGACAGAATCAAAAGATATTTTGGAAAAGAAAAAAAAATGGATTTTGTGGCCATGGGGAGAGGGAAAATGGAAAGGTTCCCAAATATGTGCAGATTCTCAATTCAGAAAATGGTTGGGGGTTGAAGGGCGGTTGGTGGTTACCCGCACAGGCTCTCGAATCTGAGGGCCTCTGTCCAATGCCTGGGTTTTCAATTTCCTAGGTAGGAAATTGATCAATGTCTCTGTGCCTCAGTTTCTTCTTCTGTAAAAGGGAATGGACAAATTGCACAGTAAATCTGGGGGCTGTCACTGACAGGCCTAGCACTTTGTGGTATCAGTTATTCCCGGGGGTCCTCAAGGGTCTGTGACTTGGAATTTAAACAGGATGTGCTATGAAGACGATGTGCCTGGTGCATCGCTTTGCTCGTGAGGGTGGGGCTCCCTGCCCATTTCTCCTCTCCACATATGGTAACACATGTGACGATTCTGTTAAGTGATAAAAATCTTCTTTGCAAAAAAAAAAAAGCCTTTTTTTTTTTTTTTAAATGAGGAGGTCTAAGAAAGTGTTGTTTCTTGGGCAGAAAATGGAAGTTTTATGGGGAATCACTGCCAGAAAGGTATTGGAGAATTTGAGGTTTCACCAAAAAAAAAAAAAAAAAAAAATTGCCAATCATCCTTTGCATTTTGACTGTAAAATTATAAGTGTTGTGATATGTAGGGTTCTAAAAACCATTCTACAACATACATACAGAAAAAGTTCGTGAAACATACCAGCAAAAGAAACCATTGTAAACTGAGTATTTGCATAACCACCACTCAGGTCAAGTGACAGATCATTGTCAGCACCCCAGCACCCCTTCCTGTTACACATTTTCCACCCAAAATAACTTTTGCCATGACTTCTGTGGCAACCACCTCCCTGTGTTTCTCTCCTCCTGCCACCTAAGTTTGCACCTCTAGTCCTTGAACACCAAGGTTTTATTCTGATGGTCATTAACCCCCATATGATGGATTCATATGTATGTGTTCTTTTTTGTCTGGCTTCCTTTTCTCAACATTGGGAACACCACCACCCATGTGAGTTATAAGCCTGTAGTTTGCATATTTTTACCACCACTCTATAAAGATAACCATGATTTACTTATCCATTTGGCTTTTTTTTTTTTTTAAGATTTTATTTATTTATTTGAGAGAGAGGGTGAGCCAGAGAGAGCAGAGCACAAGCACGGGGAGGGATAGAGGGAGAAGGAGAAGCAGACTCCCCACTGAGCAGGGAGCCTGATGTGGGACTGGATGCCAGGACCCTGGGATCATGACCTGAGCTGAAGGCAGACGCTTAACCATCTGAGCCACCGAGGCACCCTCCATCTGACTTTTGATCGGGATTTGTGTTGTTCTTTTTGGGGACTATTCTGAATGGTACTGCTGGGAACATTCTTATCCAATTGCATACATTTCTGTTGGGATTTTCCTGAAAGTCGAATTGCTGGGTCCTAAAAAGTAGGTGTAGCTTCATCTTCAGTAAACAGTCCCCCAGAGTAGTTCTGCCAGTCTGTGCTTTCACCAGCAGGGCCCAAGACTTCCCACCGTGAGCCATACTCACCCAAACCTGGTTTTGCCAATCTTTTTTAGGTTTTTGGTGACTAAAGGAGGTTTGAAGGGCATCCAGACAAATAACTGGAGGTTGGTGTGCTACCTGATCAATGTCAGGTCTACAGAGCTGTAATATTTGTAAATAAGTACAATGAGTGACTTTTTCAAGGCAAGACCCATAGTTATGCTTTAAACATGCAAACGATTATTCTAAATCTCTGAATGGAGTTACAGAAGCAGGCTGATGCGGGGGTGGGCTGATAGTGCCACAGAGGTGGAGAGGTTAGCAGATAAAACGGTTTTTCAGGAAAGTCTTTGAGATGGAAACGGAGGTGAAGGATGGAGAGTATCAAGGGTACGCTAAAGTAGGGTACAGCACTGAGGGAACAGCTCTGGGGAAGAGTTTAAGATTTCGGAACCATATATCGGTATGGGGCCATTGGTTCTAAAAATATACATAGATACCATTATATTGTTCTTTTTTACCTGCGGTTTGTCTTTTCCCCTTGAAATATTGATCTAGTTTCTTAATTTTAATTACCATATACATTTATGGTATGTATTTATTTGCATTTGAACATCACATTTACTTATCCATTTCTATATTGGTGGATATTCATAAACAATGCTGAAACAACCATTTTTTTAGTTTATGTATTTTTTGTATAGGATACAAAATAAAATTGAGCTGAAGCAAATATGGCAATTTGGGATGCTAAGTACAAGAATGTCTCCTCTATTCTTTTCTGGACATTTCTAGGTGTTTGCAATACTTCATAATTTAAACGTGTTTTAATATTCGATATTAACCCAAACAAAGGGAAGGGATCACTTGAATGGGCAGATCCCAATGTTTTGTTGGCTGGAATGACCAAAGAGCCTATGAAAACAACCTAGACCCAGCATCCAAAGCTGGTGAGACCTGGTGCAGCTTGGCAGAGACCTTACGCTCCTCCTAGGCACCAAAGGCGGCAATGTGGTACAGTTCTGGAATGAGCTGAGGACATGAGTGGGATCTGCTTCTAGTCCTCATAGAATGAAAACCTTGGCCAACTGTTCAGTTCTCAGGCTTTTCACTGGGAAAATTCAGGAAATGAAATCTGTCAGGTGGAGCCGTTATAAAAGTAAACACAATCATGTATATAATAGGCAGTTACACCAGTTTGGGTTTGATGAGGAAAACAGAACCAGTATGAGTGATATAGCATAAAGGATCTGTTACAGGAATTTGACCATCAAAATTATGGTGGAAGCTGGAGCAGTGACAATCCGAGAGGGGACAGAAGGAGGATCAGAGAAAAGTCACGCATCCAGGGATCACAATGTGACCCTCGGAAGGAAGTCTCCGTAAGGCTTTGCATTTGATGGTGGCCTGAAATTGCTCTAGGTCAGCAGGAAAGGCAGTGGGGAAGACAGGTTGGACGTATAGCAGAAGAGAGCAAGGACAAATGGACTGACAAGGACAAAACTCACTTCATAATGGTCGGCTCAAGTCTCATGGTAACTCGGTGGCCCGTGGAAGACATTCGGTCTCTATGAGGCCCAAGAGCAAGGGAGAAGCCTTCTGAAAGGGAGAATAATTATCTGCAGAGTATGGCATAATGTTCTGTTTGATGACTTACCTATAAGGACCTACTAAAGGTCCCATAGAGCTTCCTTATGTACCATAGATGCTTCTGGCACAAATGGATCTGCTAAGTCATGTGTTCCATTCAGGTGGCAGAGCAGCTTGCTTGGCAGGCTGGATCTTTTGCAAAGTCTTCTCATTTTCTGGACTGTGCTCAAAAGTGGCAGCCTTTCAGGTTACTCAATAAATGAGTTGAAGTAGCATGCCCAAATAAAGTACAGTTGCCTCCCAGGCCAGAGGTTCACTGGGCATTCTGCCATTTCCTCAGTGGTAAGAGAGACCAGATGCTGCAACTTCTCCTTCACTTTGGACAGAGAACCTCAACATGTCCTGCTCAGTGGGCTCTGAGAAATTCTGCCCAAATAGCTGGCTCCAGATTTTTTGTGAGACTCATTTTCCTGCATCTGCTTGCATTTTGATTACCAGGGTATTCAGAGTCGCTGCTACTTCCTGCCCACCAGGACCGATTAGCATGATGTTATCAGAGGAGTAGGCCCGCATGACATCCTGTGGGATGGAGAGCCTGGCAGGGTCCCTGGAATTGGATTCTGACCGTAGCCTGGCGGGTGAATATAGCCCTTTGGCAGGACAGCAAAGGTGTATTTCTAGACCTGCTAGCTGAAAGCAAACCACTCCTGCTGGTCTTTATTGAGAGGGAGGGAGAGAGAGAGAGAGAGAGAGAGAGCCGAACATTTGCCAGATCAATAGCTGCCAGAGATTGTGTTGATTTTCTTCAACAACAAAACTATACCCGGAAAAGGAGCTTCCATCGGACTGACCACCTATGAAGTGTATGATAATCTAGTTTGATTCTCCAAGATCCACTTCTCAGGCCAAATAAGCAAGTTAATTGGGATTCACCCTCTTTGCATCTTTCAAGTCCATGACAACGCTAGCACTAATTTCTGCCACATCTCCAGGAATGTGGTATTTTTTTTTTTAATTGAAACTCTTACCGATAGAGATGATTCTCCCAGCTTTCACTTGACTTTTCCTACCATAATAGCCCTTACTCCATAAAAAAGGAAAACAATGTGGAAACTTTACCAGTTTCCAAGGATGTCTATTCCTGAGTGATCAGTTCTACGAGCTGGGGGAATAACCACAGGGTACAACCACACACTAAGCCCACTGTGAGATGGACCCGAGCCCAAACCCCATGCATCGCTTGACCTTCATAACACCTCTTCTAACCGTGGACCACGGTGACATTTTCAGTCTCTTGAAATTAGTGTCAGCTCAGAGACAATGCCCAGTAATTCCTGAAAAGTGCGGCAAGTTCCCTTTCCCCAGTACAAACTCACACTGGTGAATGCCCTCAGGGACTTTTGGAGAAAGCGGGGAAAAAAAAATATTGACTGTATAAATTTGGGGCTGAGTAGTGGCTCTTTCCTTATGAGATCCCCTCTCTCTTTCATTCAAATGGCTATGGGACCAAGAAGTGGCTCAAGCCTGGGAATTGACTGAAGGGACCGTGATTCTCTACTGTGATCAAGTCATCTCTCTTCACCAGACCTAGAGCTTTCAATTTATATAAATCAAGTAAGACTTGACTAGGCCACCCATCAGTTTCAGTTTTCAGGACACCATGGTCAGTTAGCCAATACCAAAGTGCTCTCTGCAGGTCAAACCATTCTCATCAATGCTTTAGCTCTGTGTCCATCATGGTAACCCCCTTATCTTTGGTGATCAAGTGCCTGACACGTGGTCTCTGCCACCTGAGCATCCCATCCTTTCCATGAATTTGTGGAGCCTACTTCAAAGGCAGCAATACCAACATGATTCCTGGTCTACAGTTATTAGCTACCATAGGTTTTTCAAAGGTACTGGCTGTCTCTCTTGTAGTATGCGTACCATATCACAAGGCCTTGCTAAAGGGAGTGTCCTCTGGACCCTCCTGGAGACATGATTAGAAGGTGGGTAAGCAGGTCTCACATAATACATCTACCTCAGAGTTCTGATTTCCGTAAGCCTTTGGCTACCTTCTTTTATATTGTAACAAGAAAGTTCTAGTATTTCAACTGCACTAGGTGTCAGTCACCTTTGGCTGTAGGTTTTATTTCAATAAGCCAAGCAAACTGTTAGAGCCACTCTAAGCTACTCGAAGTAACACATCGAATTCAGAGTCTCTGCTCAGTGTACCTATGTTGCCTGATCCAACATTATACCCCTTCCATCCTGATTCAACCTCAGTAAGATCTATTTCTAAACATGTTCCTCAGGTTCCTATGAATATAAATTGGCAAAACTTGGCAATTCTTTTGTTTGTCTATGACATTATCACATGGCTCACACTTTAATTCATAAGCCCAGGGCCTGCTGAAAACCTAGGTCTAAGTCTAGAAGTAGTGAGAGTGGTGGGGACAGGTCCTGAGGAGAATCAGTAGTTTCCTGCCAGGCATCTGAGGTCCTTGATCCTGGTTCAGGTCCAGTGAAAGTTTCTTCAGAAGAAACTGAGCTCTTCATTTGGGGATAAGGTACTGCTACTCTTAGCAGAGAAGGCCGAGCAAAATTCTGAGTTCAAGCCCCTCAGCTTCATCTGAATCTCCCTATATTCCGGTCTTCAGAGTCCTACTTCCTCCTAGTCAGTATGCTAACTGTAACAGAAGAGACCCTGTCACGTCATGATTTCAATTTGCATTATTCAGCCCAAGATTAGACTGTGAATTTGATTTCGAGAAATCTTGGCCTTGTAGCCATAAGAGCTATGGGTTTTCCTTAGCCAGACCTTGAGCTGGAGACTTACAGTCCTAAGATTATCATTTTCTTTCTCCAAGTTCTCCAGCACACCTAGAAGCTACCTACCAATCCCTTTTTCCTCCTTATTGCCACTAAAATGTTCTATGGCAGCAACTACGTGCTCATGCAAAGCCTTGCTTTCTATAGGCACATGTAGGTATTATAGGTGATAATTTAAGTAGCTGTTTTGCCGCTGCATACCATGGACTGCCAGTGTCCCCTTTATCACTGGCATCAGGATCATTAATATCTTTTAACTATAATCAGACCAGAGATTCTAGAAACCATTCTAGAAAACAATTCCAGAACCAATTCTGAGACCCCATCCTTTGGAGTCCCTTCCTCATGTCTTGACTGGGGAAGCAGGGCTGCTCTCAATGCTACAAAATGAAGGATTTCTTATAGGGATTAGACTTTACATCATTGTGAGAGAAACTGCGGAAGAAAAGGTCTGAAAAAGGAAAGTTACTAATCGGGGATGGCAAAAGGCAACTGGTGAAGAACTTTGGGGGGAGACTCTTTCCTCTGGGTCTCCTGGTTGTTTCTGAAGTCAGTGCAGGGGCAGCCAGCCAAGAAGACAAGCTGGATCTGAAGCAGGACCGAGTAAGGACAAGCTGGGACCCATGACCATCTCTCACCACATCTAACCCTGACAATGGGGGTGGCCTACCGAAGAAGCTCATTCCACCCACCACAGAACTGCACACACGCCTGACCCAGGACTCAGCAGGAGCTGGTGGGGCTGCAGAACGGGCTCCTTCTCCATGACAAGGGGGTGAGCGAGCAGATCAGGGCACGTGAGCCATGGTGGCACTGGACGTCCCACACAGACCTGCAACTACAATGACTGTTCCCTCACTCTGCCTTCCAAACCTCATGCCGGTTCCTCTTATTCTAGTTGTAGGGCCAGCTGGAAGGAGGGCCATACAAAGAAGGGAAATGTAGGAAATGTCATTTGAGTTTAGCTAGTCTGGTCCAGTACAGAATCACCCCAGCTGTCAATATTTGGTAGCTCTTATTTAAGAAACTCCATATCTAACCTCAGGATCAGTGCTTAGAGGGAGATGTCAAGAGAGGGGGCTGGAGAGGAGCTACGTGAGAACATGAATCAGGCTACATTAAGACTGTTTGTGAGAGTTTACTCATAAAGTCAGGATCCAGGAAGCCAGAGGGGAGGGCAGGCTTTGCTCTAGAACATTTCTGTATTTGACAACAATGGTGATAACCCACCAGGCTCTTAGAGGGCATTTCATGGTTTGGGAAGTGTTTTCACATCCATCATTTCGTTTTGGGTGGATGGACCTTCTACTTCCTTCCCGTATTCACTACATACTTCTTGACTACCTGTCCTATGCCAGGCTCTGTACGAGGTGTTTTGCATATGTTGCCCCTAAATAGGATATCTCCCTTCTATTTCACTACGTCTCTGTGACAAAGGGATGGTTGCTATGTTACGTATAAAGAAATGATGCCTATAACTTTGGGGTTACGGAGATGAGCAAGACCCTGCCCTTGCTCTCTGGAGCAGTTGGCAAACTTTCTCTGGAAAGGGACAAATAGTGACTGTTTCAGGCTTTGTGGTTCATGCAGTCTCTGTCACAACGGTTCAGCTCTGCAACTGTAGAGGAAGAGGCTACAGCCAGTACATACATGTAAATAGGTGTGACTGTGTTTTGATGAAACTTTATTTACAAAAGCAGATGGTGGGACAGATTTCACGTGAGCCCCACCCAGTTAGCTCACCCCTGTACCACAAGGTCATGGGCTGGAGGAGAGTCTAAAGCAAATAGCTCGCTTTGAGGCAACGTGGTAAAGAGATAAGTACAAAGAGCGGTGCAGGCACAGTGCATACGTGACTGGGGAGCTTGGTGAGGGCTTTGCACAGCCTTTCTAGAATCATGGCCTCTGTGGGCCTGTATTTCCAGACCGCTGCCATCCAAGAACCTGGAAATGGTTGCAGACAGATGCAGAGTGGGATACCAAGCTTGTAGCTAATCAGAGTCCACAGTCTTGCTATGAAGGCACCTGTGGTGTGGGGGGGTCATGGTCCACTTTTTGCTTCCCCTCCTGTACTAGCCATCCCCCAATAGTTCCTTCTCGTTGGCAGTGCAGAAGCTGTGGGTTTGGCGCAACACTGCCCTGGGATAACACTTCCTTGTGTGCCACCCTCAACTTCCCCTGACTTGGAGTTTGGAAACAATACTTCCTGGTTAAGTGGGTCACTAGCTTACATCTCCTAGAATGCCCTTCGGGGAACATCCTCCATGACAACTCTGGCTCCTGCCACAGGTGCGGAATCACTCTGTTACAAGGAGGCAGGCTTCAGCTCAGTAGAAGGGAGAACTCTCTAAAATGACGGAAGCAAGCCTCAAACTGGAATGGGTTGCCCCAGGGGATGAGTTTCTGACCAGCGCGGGGTTGGAGCAGTGAGTGACCACCCGACCGAGAAGGATTCAGGAGGCTTTCTGTCCTGCTTTCCTATCAACTAGCTCCATGACCTTGGACAGATCTCTTGACCTCTCTTAACTTGGCTTCATCAGTTGAACATGGAGATTAGACATCTCTCATGCAACTGTTGGGACAATTACATGAGAATGTCATGCAAATTCTTAGCATGCATCAACCTGGCACGCAGTGGATTCAAGACAGCCTGAGAGGGGCTCTGACATCGGTCGGGTGCATTGAGGACTGAGGTTTACAGTTCTTTGATACGCATGTCTCATGAGAATCGCTTTCTATGCACGACATGATTTCAGGGAATCCCAGAAACAAAGGGACATGGCCTCAGTGGATCTCTCTGCAAGCTTCCTAATATTGGACCTGATGAAAGAACATTTACCAACACAAAAGGACTTTATTTGGAGGAGAAAACAATTGTAGGATTTTTGTGCTTCATCGTTTTTCATGTGCATAAGCCATTTTGGTCAAAAGGGATTCCAACATAAAGTGTTTCCATTTCCATCTGAGGGAAGTTTTGCTTTATCAATGTCTATATTAACAGAGGTTTCATGGACGGTGGGAGGAGGGTGGGGAAGGACTTTCCTTTTTAAAAATTTTGCTCGCCACCCATTTAAAATATATTACCTCCGATGATCAGTGTTGAAAATAGGCAGCCATCTATACCAGTCCTCCACAGAATAAAGCATCTGAATTTGTGGGCAGAGGGAAGTGCAACTTCTTTTTCTGAACGCAGATGGGAAGACTCCCAAGAGACTAGTGAAGCAAGAAATTATCAAAGCTGTGGTATTTACTGAGTAACTTGGTGCCAGTGCCTGGTGCCAGTGCACCGTAGCTGCCAAACCCCGTTGCCCTCCCTGACCAGTGCAGAAGGGGCTCACTGGATTGGGAGAGAGGAAGCAGGAAGTTTGCTGAACCCAGACAGAAGAAAAAGGAATCATTCTGGAGAGTCCCAGCAGGTGGGGGAGCCCCTTTGCACAGTGAGGCTCTTTTGACCCAGAGCACACACAATAGAGCTCTCTCAGGAGGGAGATTTTTTTTTTCCATGGGTTTCTTCTTGGCCCGTGGGATTTATTCTAAGCTGGCTTTCTCTGTGTACGAGTTGTCTTGGCCTTTGGTTTTCTTTCCTTTTGGAACCCTCGGATCTCTCCATTGTGTGCCATGTCCCTGTTAGAAGGCTGAGTCACTCTGCCTTGCCCTCTGCAGCCTCGACATTCCCCTCTGAATGCAGGTAAGCTGGCGGATGTCTGCTGGCTCAGTAGGGGAAAGGGCACCTTTATCGCCGGGTCCCAGCCCCACGCACCCCCTTGGGAATACTGTGGAGGGACATAGCTTTCAGATGTGTCTGTAAAAGGCTGGCAGGAGCTGCTTAGGCCAGATGACCTTTAAAGATCTTTTCCAGTTCTGAAATTCTAAGATTCGAAAACGGTGTGTGGCCCCCAAACAATGCCACTTGAGGAAGAACAGACAGAACCAAAGCTGTGCATGACTCTGAGGAGACATAAGAGCTGCCTTTAAGATCCTTGGAATACAGAAATGAGGAAGAGAGATTCGTCTTAGCATATGTGGCCTCAGAAGGCTGAAATTGTGGCTGCAATTTTATCACAGGATGAGAGTGTACATTTCAGATAGAAAAGGAACTCCAATTTGGCAGCGAGGGCCCCAGGCGTAAAGCCTGAAGACCTAGTTTTGAATCCTGACTGTCCGTGTGACCCTGGGCTGGGGGGTGGCCTTACCCACTGACCCCCTGTTTTCTCCTGCGTCAAACGGTGATCACGAGATTGGGCTTGCTTCTGTCTTCAGGCTTCTGCGAGCCTCAGAGAGGATACAGGAAAGTGCTTGTAAATTCTGCAATTCTATAGATTTAATCTTCTCGTCTAACCCCTTAAGAAACATGTGCGACCATAGGGCTCTAAGGCAGGAGCTGATAAGGCCTCCGAGATCAGACTGGTATAATCCCCAGGGATGATTATAGGGATCCCTACAAGCGCTGCAGGAAAGGCATGTGGGGTCCCCCGGAGCCATGATGCAGCCCTACCTTCCCAGTGGAGTTTCATTTTACTCTTCCTTTTTTTCCCCTGCTTATAAAAATCGTACGTGCTGACCATATGAAACTTGCAGAATATGAAAAGCACAAAGAAGAAAGCTTTAAAACATTTCCCATGATTCTGCCAGGTGGCTATATTCACGACTGAAATTTTGATGAATACCTTTCTAGTCTTTTTTCTATGCAGGTACATATTTAAACATAATTGGAATATTTTATGCAACATGTTGCATATTAGTTTTTCTCTTTGTTACGCACTTTGCCATGAAAAGTCACTAAGCAGTGTTTAAGGCTTGTATAATGGTCCACCGGGTGGTTACCTTGGATACCAAGGTTCTGTCGAATTTTTTGGTGTTGTAAATAACAGAGTTGAACATTCTTATACTCTACCAAACGCTGCAAGTGCTGCTTCACCATTAAGCAAAAGTTTCCTATAGATTTCTCCAGATGAATTTGGCCGATCTCTAATACTCTTGAGTGTCCTGGCTTTCGTAGCGACTCATACATGTTTGCTGAAAGTGAAAGTCTTTTGAAAGTGTGTTTTGCTTAAACATAATATATTTCATTAAGCAGTTATTTTTGTCCTGTGTTGGTCCCAGAGATTCTTAAGGGACCTGAGTTTCATTTGTCTTTCCTGGTGGAAGTTTCAGATTAGACGTGTGGCAGTTGGTCCCCAAAGATGGTCTCCAAATGAACCTCACACGTTCAAGTCCTGGAGGAGTTTCCTCTTCAGTCGGCACTGCCCCGTGACTCACCTGTGGGCAATTGCATGCCGCAGAGATGATGTTGCTTGACTTTTGCTGTTGGTCAGAGGAAGTCTTGCAGTGGTGGCCTGGGTCTCTGGGAACACTCACTCTGAGGAAAGTCTCAACAGGTAAGAAGTCCAATTGTCCTGAGATCATCATGCTATGAGGACTCCTGAACTAGCCACCTGGAGAGGACTGCCTAGCCAGGCCCCAGTTCTTTCAGCCACCCCCGTTGAGGCACCAAGCTAGGGGGATGAAGAAGCCATCTTGGACACCCAGCCCAGATGAGTCTACAGATGATCCCAGTTCTGGCTTCCACCTGACTATAATCCAACCCCCAGTAAGAACCGCACAGCAGCTGAACCCAGTCAACCCAGAGACTATGCTAGGTTTGAAGGATAAAAGACAAATAGGACATAACCCTTCCCACCTTCAGGGAGCCCCGATCTACTGTGAGGAGGCACGCATGAGGCAGTGACCTGAGGGGATCCAACACAGGGAGAATGAGCCTCACAGTGTACGGGTCGCTCTGCCAGGAGATGAGAGGATTCTGCCTATAGAGTAGGGAAGGATCTTTTGAAAGGATGACATTGATTGGACCCTTGGAAAGCACCTAGGAGCTTACCAGTTGACATGGTGGAAGAAGGGTGGCCCAACAGAGGGAGATTCGTGTGCAAAAAGATAGTATATCCTGGGTGGAGAAGAGCAGGTAATAAAAACCTGTGGGAGAAGCAGGTCCTGACATGACAGCCTCATAGGCCAGGTTGTAAAACAAATCTGGTCCTCCCGAAAATGGGGAGACAATAAGGGATTTTCAGCAGGTGAGTTACATGATGAGATTTGCTCTTAACATCACTTTGGCTTCCTTCTTTGATTCACCAAATGTTCACTGAGGTTCTGCCTAGTCACTGAGCCAGTAATGCTCTAGAGAAGTGATGTCCAAAAGAAATACAATGTGAGCTATGTATGTAATTTTAAATTTTCTCATAGCAGTATTTAAAAAAAAATCAGAAAAAAGTAACAGGTGGAATTAATTTTATAATCATCTATTTTATTGAACCCAATAGTTCCAAAGTATGGTCATTTCGACAGGTAATCAATATAAAAAGTTACTGAGATATTTTACATTATTTTATTCTAAGACTTTGAAATTGGTGTGTATGTTATTCTTAGAGCTCATCTGAACTTGGACTAGCTACATTCCAAAAGCTCACCACACACATGTGGTTTGTGGCTATCGTACCGGGCGGGGCAGCCTCTAGATGCAGGGGACACAGTGCAGGATAAGGCAGGCGAGGTCTCTGCTCTCACGCAGCTTATATTCTAGGTGGGAAGGGTGGAGCTTGAGAACAAACCAGTAAGAAAGTAAACCAGTGCTGTTTGAGACAGTGAGAAGCAGTGTGAAAAAGAAGGAACAAGTAGAATGAAAGCATTAAGCCATGCTGGTGTGTACCTGCGGTCACGTAAGGACTTACCACGGAAGGGAAGCTTATTGTGACACCTGGGTGACCAGGTGGCGCCAGGTGTGGTAGGGCTTTTGGGGCAGAGCCTGTGAGGATCTGGCGGGTGCTGCAGAAGGGACCAGACGGAGGGAGGCTACTGCCACTGTCCGGGGAGGGACAGCCAAGCTCCGAGCAAAGGCTGCTGCAGAGGGGGCAGAGGGGAGAAGATGAGGCAGCGAAGTATGTAGGCAGTACAGTGTGCAGACTTTGTGACTGACAAGAGTCTGGGTGAAGGAATCTGGGAGATTTTCAGAATTGGGGCATGGTAAAGATGCTGGTTTCTTTTATTTTCTCCCAAGGGGCATGAGTAAAGGAGCAACATATGTGTTCACACTGGGACATGATGAGTTTGAGTGACCTGTGGGATGTATGAATGGAGACGCTCAGTGTTAATAAAGGTTCATAGAATTGTTGTAAAATTGTTCTTCATTCCCTCTAATCAGTCAGGGGAAAACCCCTGCTTCTCCTCCTAGCCCTCCTAGTGTCTTGGACAGATTTCATCATTTTCAGTTAATTAAATCTCAGTCAAGTGAATGTACTAAAAGCCACTGAATCGTACACTTTAAAGTGCTTAAAATGGTGAATTTTATGTTACATGACTTCTATCTAAAAAAAGAATTGCAGTTGAACTTCCTTTAACTCCTCCATCTCCCGTCTGGTTCAGAGCTTGCCTGCCCCCACAGTGCAGGCTGTCCTTCCCCACTGAGGGATTCGTGTTTAGAAGGTGCAAAGCAGTTCTTGCTAGCCTCCTCTTCCTCTTCTGGACTTCCCTGTCTTTATGAAATGGAGCAGGAAGGAGGGCCAAGGGAGGTGAAGGTCATTTTGTGTTTTGGGCCTCATGGTAGGGAGTCATCCCTGACCTCACTCTGGTTCTTTGAGTGGCCTCCACCAATATGGTCATCTCTCCAGAAAGGGTGAATACGTTATTCAGCCTCACGTTGGTCCCTCCTCTTACCAAGCACCCCTCAGACCAGGGCCCTGCTGGCAGTCTATGCCCCCAGCTCCCTCACTTGGCAGCTGGTGGGCAGCCCCGTGGCTCCTGTCCTTGCAGTGCCCTGCGCTGGCTTACTGGGAGGGGCACGAACGTCGGACGCTCATACTCAGAGGACTGCCGGAAACTGGGGCGAGGTGTCTGTCCTTCTCTTTGCGGGCAAAGACTCGGTCCTTCCTAATCCCTGTCGATACCAGCCGGTCCCAAGAATTCTTTTGCCATTTGGATGGTGGTGTCACCGTGGGCCTGCAGGTTGATCTCTCAGGGACTGAGGTGTCAGTCCTCCCTGCCCGAAGACACACCAATCTCTGAGAAAGACCCCACCTCACCTGGCCTCAGAGTTGGATGTTAGCACCTTCCTTCCCCGCGGGGCAGAGAAGGACAAGCCTCTTCCCTGGAACAATGATGCCCTCCCCACACCCCCTCATCAGCCTTCTGATGAAGGAGGGGTTTCAGGGTAGTGGTTGTCAGCAGAGCTGTTTGGGCCACCCCTGAGTCAGCCTTAGACTGCTTGTCAACCCTAGTCACCCACTAGAATAACCTGAGAAACTTCTGGCAAACATCAGCGTGGTGCAATTACTTTAGAAAGCGTTTGCCATCATCCACTGAAGCTGAATGTTTGCCTAGCTTAGCAATGCTACTCCTGGATCTACACTCAACAGAAATGCAAAAACGTATGTGTCCCCCCCAAAAAAACACATACAAGAATGTGCATAGCAGCATTATTTGTAAGAGCTAAAGACTGCAAACAATCTACACGTTTATCAAGAAGAGTTCTGTATATTGTGAGGATGCTCAGACAGTGGAATACTCTACAGCCACGAAAATAAATGAACAACAGCTCCCCAAAACAACATGGGTGAATCTTACAAACAAAATATTGAACCAAAGAAGTCAGACACAAAGAATGCATATTCCACACTTGCATTTCTAGAAATATCAAAAACAGTCAAAACCAGTATCTGGTGTTAGAAATCAGAGGAGTGTTACTGCCCCGGGGAGGAGAAACTGAAGGAAGAGGCGGGGCCGTTGGGTAGCTGGGGCTGCTTTTGTTCCTTGATGCAGGTGGTGGGTGACATGTGCTCTTCACTTGGTGAAAATGTGCCAAGACTTTTTATGTAATTTTCTGATGTATATTATAACTGCATTTAAAGGGAAATACTGGCGTTGGGCCTCCATTCCCACGGGACCCTGATTTCATTGGTCGATGGAAGAGCTCAGGCTTCTTAATGGTGTCAAAGTTGTCCGGGGGATTCTGACGTGAAGTCAGGCTTGAGAAACACATGTGCCCGATTTTTGGCCTCCCTCTTTCGAGGCGGAGCCTCAGGCCCAGGACCCACAGGCCAGTCCCACTCGGCACCTGGTTATGGTGTGGGAGTGAGGAGAGGAAGGAAATCATGGTAAGACAACGGGTTTGGCCGTTCAAAAGCCCAGAGCCGAGCAAAGCAGGAACATCGCTCCTGGCCTCGTTCTCGGCGTGCGCTGCTCTCCCCCGTGTGGGGTTGGTAGTGTTCCCCCAGCACCAACTTTGACCCTTTTCCTAACTGCCTCCCTGGCAGTGGCTCAGTCCTGAGTGTGAGCTTCGGGGTCGCCGCCAGCCAGGTGGTCAAGCCTGGTAAATAACCCACCTTCCAGGACTCTGGGTGAAAAACTCGGGAGTTCGGCTCAGAGTGAAACAATTTCCAACAGGGCTCCGTGGAGACCCCTACAGCCCACCTGTAAGCAGGGCAGGTTGGGGACAAGGGAGAAGAGCGTTACTGGCCCACTAGTCTGGATTTAAACCAGAAGGATAGGCTTTTGTTTTACACACTGGATTTAGCAGTTAATAAGAGCTTGAAAACCATACATTTAATTATTGTTCAGCTTCCTTTTAGTGCTAGGAATGTGAACTTCCTCTGTCTCCTCAGTTGAGCAACAAGTGAGTGAAGACCCCCAGCCCCACTGGGAGTGCAGCTGGCTCCCCAGGGTTTTACCCTTCACAAGCCTCCCCTCTTTTGTCTTCTCACCCCAGCAACTCAGCTGCAGAAGGAATCATGTCTGCAGGGGCCCACGAGGCTGTCCCAAGACCAGTGCTCACAGAACACGGGGAAGCCTGGATCAACATGCTGCCCTGCGTCCAGCTCCCCGAAGGGGCCTGCTGACCCTTTCTAGGGCACAGAACACCGGGAAAAGAAGATGGGGGCCTTATGAGGACCTGCAGCCACCAGAAGAGCGAGGCTGGTGCTGGGAACACAGCTGGGATCTTCGTTGGCCTCAGAAAAGGAAGCAGGACCAGGACTTAGCAAGGGACCCCAGACTGTCCCCACCCCGAGTGGGCGGGAAACATTGTGAGCCGCCCTCACTAAAGATATTACTATTTCAACTTCTAAAAGCAAAATTATATTGCGGCCCCCCAAAGCAATGACGTCCTCTGTTCACAGACCCACATGTGGAGAACTTTTCTGAATAATATTCCTCTGCTCTGTGGGTTTGACAATATAGACACAGAGGCCCAGAGAGAAGTGACTTGCCCGAGGTCACAGAGCTCGTTAGAGGCAGGTGTGGTTGGTGGAAAGGACGAACCGAGGTCTGACCCCCACAAACTGGGGTCAGACAAGCCGAGGGCTGATCCAAACTCTGCTATGTGACCTTGGGCAAATTCACTAACCTTTCATTTTCTCATCTGTAAAATGGGGTAAAAAATACCTACCTAGCAAGGTTATTGTGAGGGCTAAGTGAGAAGAAATATATATAATGCCCAACACAAAATAGGCACTCACTAACTAGTGGGTATTATTATATTAAATGTAACTGCCTTTAAGTATGTAGTCCCTTAAATGGGAGATAGAAACTCACAGCAAAAGGGCTATGTTGGTCATCGTCTAGGTATCATTGGGTGCTTGGTGGAAATACTGCCCTTGGGAGCAGTGTTTCCCTGGAGCTTATCTTAATGGTTTGGAGAGAGTCCTTTTTTTTTTTTTTTTAAAGATTTTATTTATTTATTTGACAGAGACAGAGAGACACAGTGAGAGAGGGAACAGGGGGAGTGGGAGAGGGAGAAGCAGGCTTCCCACGGAGGAGGGAGCCCGATGCGGGGCTCGATCCCAGGACCCTGGGATCATGACCTGAGCCGAAGGCAGACGCTTAACGACTGAGCCACACAGGCGCCCCCGGAGAGAGTCCTTCTTGTCCTGCGTGAAGTTTGCCATGGTGACTGCTGTCCCAGCCAGGGAATAGCTTCTGAATGAACCACTGTGAAGCCTCCATCACCCACTGAGAGGCTGACCAGTGATCAGACCACCAGTCTTGCATGCATCTCATTCATTCATGCATGCGTGCATTCATTCATTCATCCATTCAACAAATATTTGAGCACCTGTCCCCTCCAGACACTATACTAGGTTCTGGGAGCCCAGCAGTGAACAAGTAAAATCCCTACCTTCATGGAGCTTGCATTCCAGAGCATTCTAACAATTCAAAGGCAAGTGGCAACAGGACTAATGCCAGGCTCTGAGGCCCTTCTGTTTAGAAGGCTCTTCTCTTCACCTGCCGTGGACCCTCTCTCCGCTCCCCTCCCACAGCAACTGTCTCTGTCTCCCTCATTTTCACGGTTCTCTTTCCCTAAGCCATTCCTTTTTAACTAGGGAGAATTAAAGCAAAACAGCATTTGTGTTTAGAAGCAGGGAAAGTGATACTTTGTGTAGTGATGGAGAAGTCAGAAAAATTAACATTTTATAAATCTCTTCTCTAACATGTGCTTTCACGCTAATTAAATTAAGTGGCTTTTGCCTTGTGTGTATTACAGCTGATGAATTTCTTTCTGAGCATGGCTAGCCTGCATCCGAAGGGCCTCCTCCCCTCTGGGGCCCAGGTTTTGGGGTGTGTCTTTTATAGCAAACACGGCACCCCTGACCCCACCTCCTCTATCACTTGACTCTGGCTGTGAAAAGAGAAGAAAATTAGGTTTGTTTAGTGGGCGCTCTTTTCTGAAACCAACAGGGAGAACAGGGCTTGAAATAAGAGGAGTCTGCATTTGGGGTCAATGTTTAACAAGCTAGATTAATAAATGCTAGAAGGAGGAAACAGCCAGGGAGTAAAAGAGGCAAGAAAAAATGTCTCCCCGTGGTTCAAAAGCCAACTGAAGCTTACCAAGATCCACGACTTGTGGTTAAAATGTCCTCCGAGGCGGGCCGTCATCTGCTTCCCACCTGAAATGCTGCTGCCTTGCCGGAGAGCCACCTGGCTCTGCTCTTCCGCTCGGGGGCCCTGAGGTGCGGGAGCCCCACACCGACCCGCATCATGCCCCGCCACACCGGACTCCCCAGAACCACCCCTGCCATAGAAGTCCCCAGGCTCTGCCCCAGCTCCACAGACTCCTTCCCTGGGATCTGCCTCCTGTCCCCGCGGACTCTTTACCCCAACATAGCTTCCACCGGTTTTTAGAATTGAACCGAGAGCTTTGGGCCAGATGAGACCTTTTGGCTGCTATGAATCAGGACAGCAGGGCCGTCCTGGCTTCTGCCCTGACTTCCGTGAGTTTTGGCAGATCGCTTGCCCTCTCCAGGCCTCCAGTTCCCTTGCTGTCAAAAATGACAGTATTGGCCCAAAGCAGTGGTTGGCGAACTTTCTCTATAAAGGGCTGAATAGTGAGTATTTTAGGTTTCTGGGTCGCATGGTTGGTATCTGTCTCAACTATCCCATTCTACCTTGTAGTGAAAAAGCAGCCATAAACAATATGTAAATGACCGGGATGGCTGTATGCCAATAAAACTTTATTTACAAAAACAGGTTGTGAACAACATGGACCAGTAGGCTGCAGCCAGTGGACCCATGAACTAGAGTTCTGAGGAGCTTTGCGTGCACAAATATCATTTAACCCTGCATTATTTTACAGAGAGAAAATTCAGGCTCAGAGATGCTAAAAGATGGTCTTGTAGCCACCAAGTATGTTAGGGGTGGAGCTGGAGCTAGAAGTCAAGTCTCCTGGCTCTAGTCTGTTCTAGCCCTCAGGTCTCCCGGGGCCGGGTGGGAGGAATGCTCTCTTGGCCTGTTCCAGTAGGGCTCTCTGGCCAGCTGGGGGACCCAGACTGAGTTAATTGAGATAAGGGACACTACAGGAAGGGGTGGAGCAGGCAGGCGGAGGAGATTATTCTGTTCATTGTGAATCTGGGAAAACTGGCTTAGGAGAGGCAAGTCCCTTCATATTCCGTGTCATAACCTCATGCTTCCGATCTGCACATGCTGACCTCCTTTTCACCCAGATGGTGCTGCAGGAGGAAGGCCCCACCAGCGTGCGTTCTTCCTGTGTGTCTGAATGTTCCACCAAAGGGGGCTCCTCCCAGGAGATCGGCTCCTGAGCCCGTTCTTCCGTGGCAGAAGTGGCGTGGCTGGCTCAACGCGGCTATTTATTGGTACGCTTCTGGGACATGCTTCCCTTCAAACAACCTCGTGTCAATTTGTTTGGGACTTACTGTTCCTTGGCTGAAGACCCAGAAGCTTTTATCATATTAATCTGTTTTCCTCTTTGCCCCCTGCCGCCCCGCCTTTGCTCTGCAGAAGGGAGAGGCTGTGGATGAGGTGCCGTGGGGTGAAGTGACACCGCTTTCACTTGGAATCACAGTCTTTTCACACGCTGGGGTGATCCTTTTTTCCACACTCCACTCTCCATGCCCTGCATGCTCCACCCCGCCCCAGGACTCTGGCCACGGCGTTCTGGAGCCACTGTATGTCCCCATCACAACTGCAGCCACTGTGACTTCTAAAAGTGAAACAATGCACCCGGTCTGCATTCACTGAGCTCCAAGGAGCAGCCCAGTTCTCTTTGTTGTGACAGGATTCTATCACAGGCAAATGTGTATGAAAGAAATGAAACCCAGGAATTGGGACTTTCTTGGCAGGTGAGGAAGTAAGATTTTTCAGAATTGGCTTTAGTGTGAGTCTGGATTAGAGAGCTAGACTGGCTCGAGGGTGTCATCCACAGAAGCCTCCCCCAGGAAAGTATATGAAATCCATGGTCAGCTCACATAGTCTAGCTGCAGGATCAGCTCAAGATGATCCCTATCTGGAGTCATAGACCTTCAGGCTAGTTTTGGAGGCTACTGAAGGCATGAATATAGGGTCCTGCATACAGCCAGACACCCCAGCCCTCCCTCATACGCCCTAAGGTGAACTACACTGGGTGGAACTGAGTGCTCTGGGTGACTGCTTCTGGGGCTTTGTTGCCCACTCTTCCCATCCATACCCCATATTCCTGTCAAACTCAAATGCAGCAATCCCTGACTGGCCCTTGCTTTTTAACACCCTCCTTTGCTGACTACGTCACCCTCTGCTTTGAATGCTCATCCCTTTTCTGGGTTGTTCCCATTAGTCCTTCAGCCTCCAAATCATATGGCTCGTACCATCCCCTTCTTTATATTTCAGTTATGTGTGCCCCACAATGCCCCGCCAGACGGTGCTATTCTTTAGGGCAGGGACTCTATCCAGTTTATCACTATATCCCCATTTCCTCCTGTGAACTTTGGGGTAACCGTTGAAGGAGAGAGCAGATGAGTGAGTACATGACCTTGCAAGGATTGTTAGTCATGGGACAGGTGAACAGTGGAACCCATAATGTATGATAGCTGTGACTTTATTTGGAAATAGGGTCTTTGCAACAATTAAATTAAAGATCTTGAGATGAGATCATCCTGGATTTAGAGTAGTCCCTAAAAGATGGAAAAAAAAAAAAAAGAAGACACAGAGATGCATGGAGGGGAAGGCCATTTAAAGATGGAGGCTGAGGTTGGAATGATACATCTATAAGCCAGGGAACACCAAGAATTATCAGAAGCTATGAGAAAGGCATGGGACAGATTTTCTCTCAGAGCATCCAGAAGGAACCGACCCTGTTGACATTTTGATTTCAGACTTCTGGCCTCCGGAACTGTGAGGGAATAACTATGTTGTTTTAAGTGATTAGTTTGTGGTAATTTGTTATGGCAGCCCTAGTAAACACAAGGAGGGAAAACTTCCCAACAAATCTTGTGAGGTCAGAATTACTCTGATACAAACCCAGATGAAGAAATTACCAGAACAGAAAACTACAGACCAGTAACTCTTATGACATAGAAATCCTCAATATAATACTAGCAGATCAAATTCAGCAAATATAAAAAGTATCATATGCCATGACTAAGTGGGACTTACCTTATCTGAGAACTGCAAGGTTGATTTAGAGTCCAAAAAACAATTAATGTAATGTACCACATAAACAGACGTTAAAAAATACATAATCATATTAGTATATGCAGAAAAAACATGCAACAAAATCCAACACCCTACCATTCATGATCAAATACCTAACAAACCAGAAATAGAAGGAGGCTTCCTAAACTTCCTAAAAGCTATCTATAAAACAAAACAAACACACAAACAAACAAAAACAAAAAATTTACCATTATACTTAATGGTAAAAGAACCATTGTTTTCCTCTAAGATCAGCAAGAAGACAAGGATATCCACTCTTGCCACTTCTATTCAGCATTATATTAGAGGTTCTAGCCAGGGCAATTAGGCAAGAAAACAATAAAAGGCACTGAGATTGGAGATTGGAGATTGGAGACGACATGATTTTGCATATGAAAAATTTTAAGAAATCCCTAAAAAGCTATTAGAACTAATAAGTGAGTTTAGTAAAATGAAATTTAAAAAATGATTTAATTACAATATCATCAATAATAATAATAATAATATATGTAGGAATAGATTTAATAAAAGAAATGCAAAACTTATACTTTGAAAATTATAAAAAAAATTGTTGAAAGAAGTTAAGAGTAAATAAATGGAAAGATATCCTATGTTCATGGATCAGAAGACTTACTACTGTTGAGATGACAATACTCCCCCTACAGATTCAATGCACTCCCTCAAAATCCAAGCTGGATTCTTTGAAGAAATTGATAAGCTGATCCTAAAATTCATATAGAAATTTGAGGGACTTAGAGCAGTCAAGACAATCTTGAAAAAGAAAGATATTAGAGGACTCACATTTCCTGATTTCAAAGATTACCACAAAACTACAGCCATCAAGACAGTGTGGTACTGGTATAAAGATCAAAGGAATAGAATTGAGAGTCCAGAAGTAAACCTTCACATTTATGATCAATTGATTTTTGACACAGGTACCAAAACAATTCAACGAGAAGAGAATAATATTTTCAACAAATGGTGCTGGAACAACTGGATATCCATATGTAAATGGAGAAATTGAACCTATTTCTCATACCATACACAAAAATTAACTCCAAATGGATCAGAGACTTGAATGTAAAGTGAAAACTATAAAACTCTGAGAAGAAAACATAGGGGTAAATCTTCATGAGCTTGGATTAGGCAATGGTTTCTTAGACATGACACCAAAAGCACTCACAAGAAAAGAAAAAAATAGATTAAGTTGGACTTCATCTACATTAAAAATATTTTTTTACTTCAAAGGACACCATTGAAAAGGTAAAAAGACAACCAAAAGAATGGGAGAAAATTTTTATGATTCGTATATCTGAGATGGGATTTTTATCTAGAATATATAAAGAACTCTTAAAGCTCAATAATAAAAAAGGCAAATAACATAATTGAGAAATGGGTAAAAGATCTGCATATTTCCCCAAAGACTATATACAATGGCCAATAAGCACATGAAAAGATGAATAATTAGTCGTCAGGAAATGCAAATACAAACCACGAGATGCTTTTTTTTTTTTTTTAAGATTTACCAACACCCAACATGGGGCACAAACCTACAACCCCAAGATCGAGTCACATGTTCTACCAATTGAGCCAGCCAGGTGCCCCATGAGATGTGTCTTTATAGCCACTAGGATGGCTATAATAAAAGGGACTGATAATAGCAAGTGTTGGTGAGGATGTGGAGAAATTGGAATTCTCATCCACTGCTGGTAGAAATGTAAATGGTACAAACTATGTTGGAAAACAATCTGGAAATTCCTCAAAAGGTTTAAACATAGCTACCATAGGACCTAAAACATTCTATTTCTAGGTATGTACCCAAGAGAAATGAAAACATATGCCCATTCAAAAATGTGTATGCAAATATCCAAGCAACTTTATACATCATAGGCAAAAAGTGGAAACAACCCAAATATCAATCAACTGAAGAATGGATAAAAAATGTGGCATTCGCATACATTAGAATACTTTTCAGCAATAGAGATGATTGAAGTAATGACACATGTTACAACATGGATGAACCATGAAAATATCAAGCTAAGTGAAAAAAGCTGATCACAAAAGGCCACATACCATATTTATATAATATTCTATTTACAGAAAATTCCAGAATAGGCAAATCTATAGAAATAGAAAATAGATGAGTGGTTTCCCTGAGGTGAAGGGGTGTCAGGGAGTGGGGGAAATAATGGGGTCATTGCTAAAGGGTAGAGGGTTTTGTGGGGGTTAGGAAAATATTCTAAACTGGATTGTGGTGGTGGTTGCACAACTCTGAGAATATGCTAGAAACCATTCAACTGTACATTGGAAATGGGTGAATTGTATGGCATATGAATTATATTTCAATAAAACTGTTACCAAAATATTTTATGTATATATTGATAAAAGAAGACTAGAAATAGATACCCAAAATATGTGGTGGGTGATAGGTGATATATATTTTCTACTTTTCTACAGTAACCAAATTTTTTTATTGCACACGGTTTGCTCTTTTTTCTTATCATCATGAAAATTAAGATCATAAAAAATTAATAAGCATGAGGCTGGATGGTTCTGTTCTTCTCTTTCCCTTCCCTTTGCTTTCCTCCTAAGGCTGATTGATTACTAAAATGGCACCTGAATTGTACTGAAATGCAATTAAAAATGGAGGCTATCTTAGAAGCAGGGGCACCTTATCTAGTAAATAGATCCTTTCTATACAGCATCCTTGACAAAAGGGTCCAGCCTCCACAAACCCCAACTGTGACGGGGAGCAAGCCCACTTTGTCCCTAGGCATCAACTTCCTGAGGACTAGCTTAGAAGGTTCTGCTTTGTGTTGAGCTGAAGTATTTCCCCCTAAGCTTTCTTCATTGGTCTTATTTTGCCTTCTGGAGCCACACAGAAGCAGTCTGTTTCTCTTCCACATGACAGTCCTTCAAGATATCTGTAGATAAACAGCAACTCCTGAGGCTTCCCTGCTTCAGACCAAATACTCACAACTCCTTAATCGCTCCTTATGTGATATACGTATCCGTCGAAATTCTGAATTGCACGCAGCAGAAACCCACATTAGCTGCTTGAGGTAGAAAACACATTGCCATTAAGAGGAAATGAAGGTGTTCACAGAATGGGCAGAGAAGTTGGAAATCCTGCTTGAGAAGTGGGTGGGACAAGGGGTGTTCAGACAGCCAGAAACACCCTGACACTTGTCCAGAAGCATCCTGGGCAGGGAGGGGCACCCTGATGTCAAGTGGAACGCATACCACCACAAGGGAGGAAGCCACCGTGGCCTTTCTAAATTCTAAGTGCTGAATTACCCATGAGGGTAATGGAAGGAGCCACAGCTATTTCTCAAAAACACTTTGGGCAAGATAGGTACTAGAATTTATCTAGCACTAATTTGCCTTATAGGTCAGCTCAACTTTCTCTAAGGCATCAGCCAGAGATGGTATCGTGGACACGATGTTTGTGCCCTCCCCCCACCCTAGTTCATCTGTTAAAGCCCTAACCCCCAATGTGACTGTGTGTGGAGATAAGGCCTGTGAGGTGATAAAGTTAATTTTTTAAAGATTTTATTTACTTATTTATTTGAGAGAGAGCAGAGTGTGAGAGAGAGCTGAGCAGGGAGCGTGATGGGAGGGCAGCTCGATCCCAGGACCCTGGGACCCTGACCTGAGCCGAAGGCAGACGCCTAACAAACAGATTAAGCCACCCAGGTGCCCCAAGAAGAGATCAAGTTTAAATGAGGTTATCAGGGTGGGTCCCTAATCTGATCGGGCTGGTGCCTTATAAGAGGAAGAGACACCAGGGTGCTCTCTCTCCACCACGTGAGAACACGGCCAGAAGATGGCCATCTGAAAGCCAGGAGGAGAGTCCTCCTCAGGAACTGAATCTTCAGGTACCTGGATCTCAGACTTCCCAGTCTCCAGAACTGTGAGAAATGTGTGGTGTGTAAGCCAGCCAGTCTGTGGGATTTTGCTATGGCAGCCTGAGCCAACTCAGACAG
Organism: Callorhinus ursinus; assembly: GCF_003265705.2. Lineage (NCBI taxonomy): Eukaryota > Metazoa > Chordata > Mammalia > Carnivora > Otariidae > Callorhinus > Callorhinus ursinus. Next base: position 64,638,920 of record NW_027397063.1, read on the forward strand.
AGGGGTTGGTGGTAGTTACGTTTTTTCAAATACCTGGAATTTCTACAAAAATTAGCAGCCCCTTGAGAGACATGAAAGCAGGGTCACGACCCAGAGTTTTCCCATTCAAGCACCAGACGTGTTCTCCTGGTGGCAGTTTTGCTGTAGTTTAATCCAGGGAACACGAAATTAAGAGAAAAATTAATCATTCAAGAAAACACAGGATTGTCGCACGTTAGGAATCCTCTGGGGCAGTGGTTCCAACCCTAGTCCTGAGATAGGCACGAGACGAGCTGCCTGGGAAGCTTTCTAAAAATATAGATTCTCAGCTGCACCCTCTGCGAGTCTAATTTCATCAGTCTGGGGAAGGAACCCGGCAGTCTGTGTTTTGGACAGGTGCCCCAGGAGTTGGGGACTGGGAGCCCCACTCTGGGCAAGCTCTTCATTCTGCAGAGAGGCTGAGGAGGAAGACCCTGGGCCCAAGGTCACCCAGGCTTCTTCAGGTTCCATCTAGACCAGGACCTAGGGCCAAGTATTTGTGTCTGTGTGCACAACACTGACATGTCCTCTGTGTGGGAGAGAGCCCTGGCTACAGCCACCACCGCTGGGGGGTGGGGGTGGGAGAGGGGGCACAGAGGTCTGTGATGAGAGCAAGGCACGGGGTAGGGGGTTGCGGCAGGGATTCTGGCCGGGGGGGAAGCAGTTACAGTTTTCCTGGGAACTGCCAACCCAGAGCTGGGACTTAAAAGGTAAGTAGAAATGCTTAAGCAAATGGGGTGGAAGCGGATTCCGGATTCCGGGTGGAGGGAGCAGCTTGAGCCGACCCCCGGCGAGGGCGGGCGGTGGGAATGGGTTGGCAGAGTAAAGGAAGACACAGTGGCCCTGCGTGGCTGCTGCTGGCCCGTTCGGAGCACTGGGCACCTTGGATGCGCTGGGAGCCGCACAGCAGGTCGGGGCCGTCCTTCTTCTGTCAACCCGCAAACACCACTGGGCAGAGTGGCAATAAATGCCTCGTAAAGCCCTGGTAGCCTGCCCTGATTTCAAGAAGGAAAGAAGGAACTGAGGTGCTTGTAAATCAGCAGAAAGAGACCATTTTATATGACTCGTGTCCCCCGACGGGGAGCGAGGAGATTTTGCCTCAAAGAGAAAAAAGCAAATGCTCCCCAAATCCTATAGAGAAAGCGCCTGCCCGTTCCCTCAGCCCCACTGAGTTCTCCTGGCTCCCTGGCTGCTATACAATTTGGCTCCTGCTGTTTTTCCTGCACGTGGGGAGAAGGGGTGCCTCCCTGAGTGACTCAGAGGGGAGATTGCAGGTTGGATTGCGCAAGGAGTCAGGTGACCGGAGCCTCGAAGGCCCCCCTTATCAGCCCTCAGCCATCAAGTCACAGCCGTTTCTCGAGGGCAGATGCCGAGGCCAAGTAGGCACAGTCAGGGGAGTGCAGCTCCAGGTAATGCCTGAGGCTGTCCCGGGCCCCACCCAGGGCTGTGCTGCCCCACCCCCACACCCTGGCATGCAACTCCCAGGGCTCAGGTAGGGGTCAGGCCTCTTGTTAAAGCCACTATCTCCGCAGCACACCAGTCTTGTGCAAGTGATCCGTGATGATTGCAGTGTTCTGGTCTTGGAGGATATCAGAAGGGAAGAGGCATGAGGGATGCCCCAAGCACCTTTCACTCGCAAGGACAGGAATGGCCGGACATGGACAACAAGTGTGTGCGTGTGTGCGTGCGTGCGTGCGTGTGTGTGTGTGTGTGTGTGTGTGTGGTGGGGGGTGTTCAGGGGTGCCGGAGAGGCAGGCACAGTTCTGAAGAAGTTCCCAAGTTCCAAAGTGGAGGCAGTGCCTTCCAAGTGGGTATCCTGAGAAGGCATAGGGCAGGGTAGCCCGTGGAACTTGACCGTGGGAATTTGGAAGGGATGGATGTGAAGAATCAACGATGGTAGGAATGGCCTGGGCAAAGGCAGAGAGGATGAACATCTAAGGGCCCAGCCACCAATTCTTGGTCCATGTCCTTTCTCTTCCCACAGGGTCCGTGAGGCAGAGCCCATGAGATTCTCTCATCATCTCTGAGCATCGTGCTGTTCAGATCACAGTTCCAGGGGCTGATCCTGTCTGTAAGAGGAGGGGTGGCTAGGCCCTGTCTTGTAGGGGCTCAGGAGCTTAGAGGCAAGGGGAGAGCTCTGCATGAAGCAGGAGTGGTGCCATCCCCTGCAGGACTCTGCCCAGTGCCCTCAGCCCTCCATGCTCACACAGCTCCCTGCACCCGACCAGCACTTGCCCTTCCTCCTGGCCTTTGTGCTGCTGTTTCCTGCATCTGGAGTGTCCTTCCTCTCATGCGTGAGTGTCCAGATGTGCCTGCGAGGCCCAATCGAATGCCCCCACCCCGCGCCAGTATGATCAACTATGCTGATCTGCATCCGTCTGCCAGATGGAAGGCTGGCTGCCACCCCCTGTGCATCCTCCTCTCTCTGCTGTGTTATCTGCTGACTCAGTTTAACCTCCCCTCCCAACACCAGACTGGGTGTCAAGTCAAGGCTATGTGTCCTTCTAAAGTCTAGCACTGTGCCCAGCACTTAGCAGGTGTTTAGGAAACATCTTTGTTAGCACTGGATGGTTGGACATAGAGAATCTCTAAAGATGTGGAGGCCAGAGTTCATCAGAAAGGGTTGAAAGCACTTTCAAAGGTTAATTGGAAAGAAAGTTTAGAGATTTGTGGGAGGAGGTGGAAGACCACCTGAGGCTGGAGAACAGGTGAGGGGCTGAGCACTAGAGGTGAGGGGAGTTGGAGATGGTCTCAGACCGCTCGGTCAGGAATGCGGGACCAAGACCGAGCGAGAGGCAGAACCCGATCCCCAGGGTTGACTGAAACCCCAAGGCTGGTTTTCAGCGCCAGAACTGTCTGCACTGGCAGAAGTTCACTGACCTCTGTGCTCTCCCTGGGTGACTGGGCAGATGGCAAGCCTGGTTGCCAAGGAGCCGGACCTGGAAGTTCTGAGAAGGGCTGCATCAGTAGACTTTCTCGGGTGGCTTCCCACATCCTTGAGTAACTGCCACACAAAGGTGCCGGGCATGGGACCAAGTGTATGGTGGAGACAGAATTAGTAATGCACACATGGTGACCCCCTCACCCCAGCCAGGTTTCACTGCATGCTTGTGACTAACACCACCCCTTACTTGGCATTCCTGGTGTCATTAAGGTCCCAAGTTGAGAGGGCAAATTTTTGCAGGGAGTTGGGAGGGTGCGAATCAGCCTGGGGTGAGGGACCCTGCAAAAATGGAAATGTATGTGATGGGCTACTTGTGGGGATGGTGTAGTAAGTGAATCTGTCCAACCTTGAGAGTGGCCTGCCGTGGGCCAGGCAATGAGCTGAGGGAGGCCGAAAGGTGTAAATAAGCTGAGGTGAATGTGGGTCTTGTTGGCACAGATTTATGCCCTGTCTTCATAATGTACCCTTTCATCTTGGGAACCTGGATTCCAAAACTCTAGCCTAGACAGGAATCGATGGAGCTACGTCTGCGCTCACAGTGTTCAAGGTTCCTCTGCGCCGGGGCCTCCTGAATACTGATGTGAACAGCCCCACTCTGCCAGGGGACACTGCTGGGAATCCAGACAGCCAAAGGCATCCTTCTTGCAGACCGTCTCTGGCCTGGGAGCCCTGCTCATTCTGGGGGCTGAGGCCCTCTTTGTCTCCATCTCCCCAAGGGAGGGACAAGCCCAATCACGCCCGCCACGGGCCGTCGGCAGTCGGCCTGTGCCTCATCTTCTCTCCTCCTTTTCATGTGTGCTGGCTTCTGGTTTTGTGGCTTTCAGCAGTGACTGAAACCACCCCCTCCCCGTCCCTTCCCAGGGTTGTGGGCAGGCCCAGGCTGACAGGGCCAGGCCTGGGAATCCGGGCAACGGGAAACAAGGCCGCCAGAGGACCTGTCACAGCGGCCAGCTCTGCCCGGGCAGGCCTCGTCTCCCGGTGGGTGGGTGGGGGGCAGAGCCAGGACCCCGGGAGCCCCCTGCTGCAGGGATGGAGGGTCTGACCAGCTTCCCACCTGAGCGAAGCCCCTCTTGGCCGTTCCCCTGCTGTGGGCCCTGCACGCAGCCTGGGAAAGCCGGCATGACGGGGCAGGGAGAAGGCAGAGGAGGGGACGTGTTCCTGGTGCAGCCCTGGAGGCTGTCGTCCTGAGAACCAGAACACACACTGGGAGAGATGACCGATGAAGGGATCCTGGGAAAAGAGACACACGAAAACTACACCCGCTCGGAACAAACAAAAAAGGCTTAAGGGCTCAGAAACCAGTTTGTCGCTCTTTGTGAACAGCTGGGGATCCCTGACTCATGCACTGGCCCCTGTTCCCTCTGCCACCCGGGGCCAGCCAGGGAGAGGCCAGATTCTGCAGGAGACAGAACAGAGCCCTCTACCATTGCCGCCACTTGCTGGCTGTGGGACCTTGGACACGTCCGCGGGCCCCTCTGAGTCTCCGCTTTCTCATTTGCAAATGGAGACATGCCTACCTCCCAGGGGTGTTGTAAAGGTTCAGTGATGACGTGGTTTATCATATGCCTATAGTAGGCATTAAATAAATAGAATTATTATCCCTGATCAAACGTGGCTCACTCACTCCTTTTTAAAGCCTCCCCTCAGATACCCACTTTCTATATGTACACTCAGTCCTCTCTCTGAATGATTTCACCTTATCCATAGCCTCAGATGGGGTGTGGGAGTGTGTGTGTGTGTGTGTGTGTGTGTGTGTGAGAGAGAGAGAGAGAGAGAGAGAGAGAGAGACCAGAGGAGACAAAGAAAAACTGGTCACATGGTGACCACATTTCCCCTCTCCTAGAAAATGTGTCTATGTGTGTGTATATGTGTGTTCACACGCACACGTCCATACACACAGCCCTGTGTCGCAGACAGGGCACAGTTCTCCTCCTTTGCAAGATGGGGACACTGAAATCATACCTTTAGGGTGACTTAAGTGCCTTTGAAAAGGTATCATCTAGCGATCTTGAAAAAGCAAGTTTCAATTTTTTTACCCATTAAGGAAAAGTGCTTCCACCCACGCCGTGATTACTCTGATGATTCCCATATCCTAATTCCCCGAACAGGTTCTTGGGGAAGTCGAGTCTCAGAACAGAACAGCTGTCACCCTGAAACAAAAAATTATTGTCTCCTGGAGACACCACTGAAACTCAAGGATTTCTTCTGTGCTGCTTGGCCTACTTCCTGTGCAGCCTCAAGTCCCGTTCACAGCCGTGACAGATCAGTGACCATGACAGCCCTCTCCGGCGTGGACAGTGCTTAACACCCACAGAGCGCCTTCGCATTTGTCAGCTAATTTGTTCTGTCCACAGACCCATGAGGTGGGTTGCAGGCAGGCTCACCCCCTCCCCGCCCTTCTAGAGGAGAAAGAAGTCAAGGCACAGAGCGGTCCAGTGTCTTGCCTTATAGGTCAGGCATCTCACAAGCGTGAAACCACGGTCTTTGGACCCCAGGAGGGCTTTTTTGTCTGACCACCACACCTTTTAAAAGCACAGTGCTGACCAATGTCTATCTCTGTCACCTGTTGTTGTTTGGTATCATTGAAATGATCTTCCCTAAACAGATTTAATAACTCCAAGTTTTGTTCTCTGACCCTCTGAGAAAACAGACATGCTTTACAGAAGGAATGTGAGTCTGAACAGTCATGTTTTGTAGACATCAGTGTTTATTTCCCTGTGATATTGTAGCTTCCTCTGGAAAAATCCAAGCAATACATCCGTTTCCAGTCCTGAGAAACTCTCAAATGTTGACCATGTGTCTGATTCCTGTGTGGTCAAAAGAGGGATGTTCTGAATGTCCACAACTTATTTCCATGTTAAAATAATTCCACGCTCGGCTAAATTCCACTTACACACAAGTGTGCACCTGTTAAAATAGGTCATTTTTCACTGTTAATCTTCCAGATTCCATGGACATGTGTGGGAACCCCAGACAAATGTAACCTGAATGTCACAAAGGGCATTTTTCTCTGCTGAGTGATCCTGGTCGGTGCAGACCTTGGGGTGCCTCACTGCCCCCAGATCTGTGAAACTGAGGAAGACCCCTTTCTGGTGAGGGAATGGATTGGAATCAAACCTTAGCATCGAAGGCCTGCATGAAATCACATGGGCTTTTTGTCTTGCAACCATGTTATATTTTAGTGAGGCTTCTGGAGAGCTTTTCCTCTGGTGCCCTACAGTATACAAACTCAGTAACTTTCCCCAATGCCCCATAAAGCTAAAAAGGAAAAAAAAAAGATGTTCAGAGCAAGGACCTCTAGCATCTGAGGTTTCGTTACTCTTGTAGAAATAGAAGGTCATGTTTGCCACAAAACTTTTAAGGCTAAAAAGTAAATACATAAAGGAGTATTTTTGACTGAAGTTTTCGTCCTGGCATTGAAATTTTTTTTTTTTTCCCCTTCTTCAGATTCTGAGTGCTTCCAGAAACCCAAGTGCCTTTAATCAGTATCAGGGGGCTGCCATGTGGGGCCTTCTGGACAGCAAGGCCTGAGGTCTCCAGGGAGATTGATGGTATGCCGGAAGCCCAGTCCTATGACCTCAGACTCGGGACTTGTACTGGGACAGACAGCCTGTCTTCCCCTCCACGAGTTGTGAGAACCTGCCATGGATTGCTAGTCTTCCTGGCAGTTTATTCTGAAGAGAAAGTCAAGGTCTGGAGCCCCAGAGCAGGGGTGCTGGACCGGCGGCCTTGCAGACGGCATCAGACAAGCCACCGATCTCTTGGGAAAGCGTTCACCCTCTTGCCTTTCTGAGGGGTCGTTAATATATGCGTGCATCCCAGATCCAAGAATGGGTTCTCCAAACTGATTTACTTAAACTTATTTTTTCTCCTGAGATATGTTTTAAGAAGGACATAAAGAAGGCAAGATGCAGGGCGTCTGGGTGGTGCATTTGGCTGAGCATCTGATTCTTGGTGTCGGCTCAGGTTGTGATTTCAGGGTCGTGAGATGAAGCCTCAAGTTGGGCTCCTCACTTCAGTGTGGAGTCTGCATGGGATTCTCTCTCTCCCTCTGCCCCTCCCCCCACACGTGCACGCTCTCTCTCTCTCTCTCGCTCTCTCTCTTCCTCTCTTAAATAAATAAATCTTTAAAAAAAAGAAAAGAAGGAGGCCTGAACTGTCCTTAAGGAAAGCAAGGTGAAAAGCTATGTTTCAGGGTAGAATCTGGCATAGAAAGTGGCCCATAGCAGGCACTCCACAGACCCACCTCAGCTAAAGGGACCTTCTCTATCTTCCTTCCACCACCTCGGGAGTGACCGTATTGGTGACAAGAGTTGGGGCCTGACAAAAAAAAAAAAAAAAAAAAAAACAAAAAAACAAAAAACCCACCTGGTCAATTGCATAGACTATATAGTCTATGTGATGATAGTCTCTTCCAAGTTTCCAACCAGCTCTCTCAGTTCAATGCACTTCCACAAACATTTCCTTAGCACCCACCCATTCCCAAGGACTGTCGTGGGTGCCCAGGGGAAACAGAGCTTAATGGGACATGGCCCTTTCTGCTGCTGCCGCAGCTGAGCAAGCTCAAAGCCTGTGTCTATTTGCCAAGAGAATGGCCAACTAAAGGAAAACAAAACCAAACCAAAGCAGAAAAGCTGATTCGGGGAGATGGCTGGAGTTGGGAGGGTGGAAACAGTGTCTGAGCCCTGATCCCCTGGACACCAAGGAACGCTTGCAGATGGCATGGTAACCGCAGGGCGGTTGCTGAGGGAACCTGAAATCATGTCACACGGAGGAGATTTGTGGGTATGGAAGACCTTTGGCCTGGAGAAGAAAAGACTTGGGGAACAGGAGAGCTGGCTTCCCATACCTGGGAGTGTGTGGTGGGGAAGACCCAGGGTGCACTGCGGAGTGGGGAGGATGAGTCCAGGAGAAGTGCCCAGAGTTCCAAATGGAGGGTCTTCCTAGTCAGGGCCGCCCCCAGGTGGAAGGGATGCGCTGGGAGGCGGGGCTTCCCACCGCTGGAGGACCTGCGATGGGGCAGGGCGGGGGACAGAAAGCCTGCAGGATGAGTTGCCAAAGAGAAGAACTGAGAACCAAAGGGAGGGACCCTCTAAGCTTCACTCCTGCCTCAAAGCTTTGGCTGCCCCCTCTTCTCATTGCAATTCAATGAGCTGCTAAAGCCGGCAGGGCAGCTACGTTCCTACCGGACCAGGCCCCCAGTGGGGAGCCTGGCCGCACACGTGGGGCAGGTAGTAACAAAGGCCCACGCGGATGAGAGGAAAGGGAGGAAAGCAGAACATTCTGCAGACCTACAGGTTGCCCTCTGAGCCTCCACCTCACCCCATGCGATGCCTCCTGGCCTCTGGGGCTGACAAGCCACACTTCAGCCTGGGGTGCAGTGTGTGCAGTTTCTTTCAGAGGCGACAGGCCCTGAGCAAGGGGGCAGAGAGTGGTGCACATGGGCAGCAGGCCACCTTCGGCCCCCCAGCACGAGGCAGGTGGCACCAGTCCTAAGGTGCTCGCAGCATCTCTGCCCTTCTCACACCCCACCTTCCCTCAGCAGAGGGGGTGCCTGCCGTGCAAATCCCCCTCATTCCAGCCTGCCCCTCCACACACACACACACACACACACACACACACACACACACACACACACTTCTTCTCTTAGTTGAAAGTGTTTCTTTTTCCTGATATCACTGTCTAAGAAATAAATGAATTTCCCCAGTCAGCAGGCGTTTGCTGAGCTCCCGTCACGGGTTGGGGTTGCAAGTTCAAAGATAACGGGGACAGCCTCCCAACAACTGAGGAGCTGAGGAGTGGCAGAAGCTGTGGGTGTCCATGCAGCCTGGGCGCCACTCCGGTGGATGTGCACCCTGTTGCTGCAGGAGCACAGAGGAGGGACCCGAGTCTGGGCTTTACAGCAGGCTTTGCAGGAGAGCTGCCATTTGACCTGGCTCTTCAGGGAGAAAAGAGCAGGTGCAAGAAGAAGAAGCGGGGAGGGTATTCTAGTTAAGGGGACAGCACAAGCAAAGGCCCAGCAGGGAGAAGCTGCATGGCAGCCATTACAAATGATTAGAGCTACTAGTCTGCAAATTAGGAGACTGGCAGGGAGGGGTGGGGCTGAGAAGTTAGCCTGGACACATGCTAAGGGCCTTAACATCATTCTAAGGTACCTGATTTTTCCTCTAGGTTATGAGAACAGAGGTGCGACACGGACCTGCTTTATAGGGGTTTTTCTGCCTTTCGTCAAAGACATAATATAGAGGGGTGCGGAACCAGTGTCAGAAACACTAGTCACAGTTCTCCTGTAATGGTTCAGTTGAGCCTTGGGAAGGGCCTGAACCAGCGCAGCTGCAGTAAGATGGAAAGGAGGGGACCAAAAGGAGAAATTGTAAAATGTAACACTCAACAGGGCCATCCAACCAATGAAAGCCACAAAGACAAATGATCCAATAAAATAATGAGCAAAAGACTTGAACAGCCATTTTGCAAAGGAAGACACATGAATGCCCACTAAGCAGATGAAAGAGTGTTCAACACCGTTAGTTATCGGGGAAATGCCAATTAAAACTCCAGTGAGAGAACACTTCGGGCTCTCTAGAATGGCTATATCCAAAATGACTGACCAAACCAGGTGCTGGTGGGAAGGTGGGGGAAGGGACTCACACACACTGCTGGTGTGGTGGTGGCAGCGGGGAGTTAAATGGTACAAATGCTTTGGAGAACTCTGACAGATTCCTATAGAGTTAAATATCTATCTTATGACCAAGGAATGCCACTTCTGGATATTTGCCCAAGAAAAATATGTTCCTCAAAACTTGTGCCAAAAGGGGCGCCTGGGTGGCTCAGTCGGTTAGGCGACTGCCTTCGGCTCAGGTCATGATCCTGGAGTCCGAGGATCGAGTCCCGCGTCGGGCTCCCCGCTTGGCGGGGAGTCTGCTTCTCCCTCTGATCCTGCCCCCTCTCATGTGCTCTCTCTCTCAAATAAATAAATAAAATCTTTAAAAAAAAAAACTTGTGCCAAAAAAAAAATATTCCCAATAAAATTATAGAGTTTGTAGCAGCCTGATTCAAATATTGCAGAACTGGAAACAACCCATGTATTCATCAACAAAGGCATAGATAAACAGACTATGGTATATCCATATGATAGAATACCACCAAGCAATAAAAAGAAACAAACTACAGATACATGCAATGACATGGGTGAATGGCGAAAATGTTGTTGGTGAGAGAAACCAGGCACTATATGAATACACCACATTCTGTTCATCCCTTTGCCAGCTGATGGACGTTTGAACTGTTTCCAGTTTGGGATTACTATGAATAATGCTGTTATGGATGTGTACTGGCAATTTAGGAGGACATATATTTCCATTTCTCCTGAGTAAATACCTAGGAGTGGAGCTGTTGGGTTGTATGGTAAGCACGTGTTTACTTTTAAAAGAAATAGTCAAATTATTTTGCAGAGAGGCTATACCACTTCACATTTCCACCAGCAATTTATGAAGATTCCATTTTCTCTACATCCTTATCAACACTTGGTATTGTTGGGCTTTTTAAACTATTCTGGTGGGCATAGAATGTTATCTCATTGCGATTTTAATTTATATTTGATGACCAGTGATGTTGAACATTTTTCATGTACTCCTAGACATTTCATACATCTTCCTTGCTGAAATAGTTGTTCAAATATTTTGCCAATTTTTTTACATGGGCTGTTCATCTTCTTCTAATTGAGTAATAAGAATTCTTAATACATTCTGAATACATCAGATGGTTTGCAAATATTTTCTCCCAATCTGTAGTCTACCTTTACATTTTCTTTTGCCAAATTTTAAAATTTTGATGAAGTCCAATGAATCAGTACCTTTTGTGATTTGTACTCCTGTGTCCCACCTAAGAAGTTTTTGCTTAACCCAAGGTCACAAACAAAGATTTTCTTCTGTCTTTCCTTCTAGAAGTTTTATGGGTTTAGCTCTCACATTTGGGTCTGTGACCCACTTTGAATTAATTTTTGTGTATGGTATGAGGAAAGATCAAGATTAGTATCTTTTTTTTTTTTAATGACTATCCACTTACTTTAGGAGCATTTACAGAGACTCATTTTTTCCTGTTGAATTATCCTGATTCCTTTATCAAAATCAATTGACCTTTTAAATTGAGGGCCTATTTCTGGACTCTCAAGCCTGTTCCATGCACCTCTATGTGAATTGTTATCCAATTCACACTCTGTGTGAATTACTGTAACTTTATAGTAAGTCTTAAAGTTGTGTACTACAAGAGTTTTTGTTGTTGTTGTTGTTCTTTTAAAAAAATTGGGTTGTGACAAAGGACTTGAATAGACATTTCTCCAAAAAAGCTATACAATGACCAATAAACATGTGAAAAGATGCTCAACATCAGAGAAATATAAATCAAAACCACAATGAGATATCACCCCACACTCATTAAGATGACTACTATGAAAATAAAACAAAACAAACAGAAAATGATGTGTTGGCCAGGATGTAGAGAACTTGAAACCCTTGTACACCGTCAGCAGAAATGTAAAATGGTGCAAATGCTAGGGAAAACAGAATGGTTTTTCCTCCAAAAATTAAAAAATAGATATGACCCGCACTCAGGCTTCTGGGTATATACACAAAAGAACTGAAAGTAGGATCTTGAAGAGACATGTGTACACCTGTGTTCATAGCACCATTACTCACAATAGCTGAAAGGTTAGCAAACTAAATGTCTATTGATGGATGAATGGGTAAAGAAAATGTGGTCTATACATGTAATGGAATATTATTCAGCCTTAAAAAGGAAGAAGATTCTAACATAATCCATTAAGTGAAACAAGCTGGTCACAAAAGGACAAACACTGTGTAATTCCACTTACACGAGGAACACAGAGAAGTTACATTCAGAGAGACAGAAAGTAGAACGGTGTTTTCCAGAAGCTGGGGGAGAGGGAGAATGGGGAGTTGTAGTTTGATGGGCCTAAGGTTTTAGTCTTGCAAAATGAAAAGAGTTATGGACATTGGTTACATAACAATATGGATATACTTAAACACTACTGAACTGTACACTTAAAAATTGTTAAGATGGTGAATTTTGATATGTGTATTTTGCCACAATTAAAAAATTTTTTTCCATGTTTTGTTTCATCTATGTCATTTGTATTCCAAATAAATTTTAGGATCAGTTTATCAATTTCAACAAAAAAGTCTGCTGGGACGTTTACTGGGATTTCACTGAATCTACAGATTCATTTAGGGAGAATTATTCTTTCTAATTAGCAATATTGAGACTTCCAAACCATGAACACGGCACATTTCTCTGTTTAGTGAGGTCTTCTTTAATTTCTCAGCACTGTTTCACAGTTTTCAGTGTACAGGCCTTAAAGATCTTTAATAAATTTATTCCTAAGTATTTTTATACCACTATGAATGGAATTTTTGGAGTTTTATATTTCGTATTTTTTTGCTAGCATATAGAAATACAGTTGATTTCTGTAATTAATCTCATATCCTATAACCTTGCTAGATTCATTTATTGGTTCTAATAGCTCTTTTGAAGACTCCTTAGGATTTTCTACAACATGTTTACCTCGTTCACAAAAAGACAGTTTTACTTCTTTCTTTCCAATATGTATGCCCTTTTTTTTTTCTTTTCATACGTTATTGAACTGGTTAGGACCTCCAGTACAATGTTGAATAAGGGTGGGAAGCAAGTTTGAAAATGGAATTATTTTACTCAACAAAGGCCACCAGTGGCCTCTGGGAGGTCAGTTTCATTAGAACAGCAGGGGTATTACCTTTCATGAAGTCTGAATGAAAAAGGAAGGACAGAGAATGGTTAGGACACAGTCCCTAGTCTCAAGGGGTTCCCAACGGGTAAACAGGGGAGCTCTGTATATACATGTCTCCACCTCGGACACTACTCCTAAATCCAGCCTCCCCTGCCCCTCACCTAGATACTTCAACAGCCACTTCCTTCTCCTTCCTATTTTTACTCTCCTTCCTCCCTCTCCCCCATGTATTCCCTTTTTACAGTGAAACTCAGATTATGTTACTCCTCTGCTCAAAACTCTCCAACCACTTCTCCTGGCAAATAGAAGAAGTGACAGCCCTATACCATGGCTATTGAAGCTCTGTGTAACATGGCTCCATCCCCTTCTCTAGCCTCATCTCCCGCCAGCCTCCCCTTCCTCACTATGCTCTGGCACACTCATCTTCCTTCTGTTCCTGGGACTTTGCATTGTTACTATTCAAACTGGGGTCATGCCTGAAAGCTTGTTAGAAATGCAAAATCTCAGGCTTCACCTAAGACCTGCTAAATTGGAATCTGCATTTTAACAAGATACCCACGGGATTCCTATACGCACAATCTTGCATCTCAAAGTGTAGTCTGGGTATGATCCAGCAATCCCATTTCTGGGTATATATCCAAAGGAAATGAAATCACTATCTCAAGGAGATATATCTGCACCTCTGTGTTCACTGCAGCATTATTTAGAATAGCCAAGACAGGGAAACAACCTAACTGTTCCTCAATAGATGAATGGATCAAGAAAATGTAAGATCGACTGATCTATTTATCTATCAATCGAGAGATGATGGAAAATTATCCAGTCATTAAAAAATGGAGATCCTCACATTTTCTACAACATGAGTGAAACTTGAGGGCATTATGCTATATGAAATAAGTCAGAGAAATACAAATACTGTAATGTTTGTCTTACATGTGGAATCTAAAAAAAACCCAAACTCATGGGTACAGACAGCAGATTGATGATTGCAGGGGTGGAGTGGATGGGGAATGGGTGAAGGTGGTCAAAGGGTACAAACTTCCATTATAAGATGAATAAGTTCTGAGAATCTAATGGACTGCATGGTGAATACAGTTAACAATATTGTAATGCACACTTGAAAGCTGCTAACTGAGTAGACCTTAAAAGCTCTCACCACACACACAAAATAATAAAACGAAAAGATAACTACGGGAGGTGATAGATATGCTAACTAATCTTCTTGTGGCAATCATTTTGCAATGTATAAATATATCAAATCATCACATTGTACTCCTTAAACTTATACAATGTCATATGTCAATTTTATATCAATAAAGCCGGAAGAAAGAAGTGCTTTATACATATTATATTAAAAAAAGAGTATGGGGCACCTGGATGGCTCAGTTGGTTGAGCGTCTGACTCTTGGTTTCAGCTCAGGTCATGATCTCAGGGTCGTGAGATGGAGCCCTGCATCAGGCTCTGTGCTGAGCGCAGAGCCTGCTTAGGATTCTTTCTCCCTCTGCCCCTCCCCCTTTCTCTCTGTCTCTCTCTCTCTCCAGGAAAAACAAAAACATGGTCTGAGAACCAGCAGCATTGCCATCATCTGGAAGCTTGGTAAAAATGGCAAATCCCAGACCCCAACCCAGACATTTGGAGCCAGAATCAGCATTTTTAACAAGACATCCAGGAGATATTTATGTACATTAAAGTTTGAGAAGCACTGCCTTACACCATAAAAAAACACTTTCCTAAAGCAGGATTCAACTCTCTCCGGTAAAGAACTTTAATTCTGTGTATGTGTCAATAAATGAAAATTTAAAACCTAGTAAGAGAAAATGGAAAGACTTGTCCATACAACCAGTAATTAACCAGGTGGGAATAAAATCTGATTAAAGAAAGAGAAGGGACTTCAGTTCATTAAAAGAATAAGATGAGCTTGCTGGGGAGCCACCAGTGCCACCTTGAAGCAAATGGTTTATCTTTTGTCATCTGACTGATAATGCCCTGCTTTGAAACATGGACTGATGACGTGAAGATCTTGGCTATTCTCATTGTCACTCCCTCTCAGCAGATTGCTTCCTCCCCACAGTCATGCATATACTAGATAAGTAAACTCAGCAAAAAACACACCCCAAACAAAAGGCTTTGCCGGCAGCAGGTCATACACTGCCTTCAAGTCCTGGCCTGCCATCTTGGAAATGGGTACCATGAATCATCACTGAGATCAGCAGCATGTGGACTACAACACAACCTAACTCCGCTGGGGGAAAACGACCCAGTCAGTGCACAGAGGCTTCCAGGGAGCAGAAGTCTTTGCAAGTGGGAGGGTCCAGGTCCTTACCTTCTGCACCATCCTCAGAGGTTCTCTCTTCTGGGCGGTTCCCAACAATGTTTTGGTCCCTTGAGCCCCTGTGCAGGCAGTGCTGCCCTGGACCATTCTCTCGAGGTGCTTCTCCTACAGTCCTACTAGAAGCAGAGCCTTACCGGGGCCATGACAGGTGCTTACGAGTCTGTGGCTTCTAAGTTCAGCCAGTGGAGTCTAAGAAGAATCCCAAACTCAACAAAAAATCAAAGTATAGAGTGTATGTCACTGTGGGCAATACCATTGTTAGAGCATCAGAGCTGGGAGAGACCCATGTATTCCAGCAGACCTTCATCCATAATCAATTACCAACTGGAAGCAAAATAGCCATGTGGCAAAGAGCTCAAGTTTTGGCATCAGATTTTTGGTTAAATCTTGTCAGCTGTGTGACTGTGGAGTAAATATTAACTTCTCTGTTCCTTGGTTTGCTCATCTGTATGATAGGAATAATAGCAGTGCTTGCTTCACAGGGTTGTTCTCAGGAATAGAATCATTGACCTAAGACACTTAGGACAATGCCACTTTTTTTTTTTAAGGTTTTATTTATTTATTTGTCAGAGAGAGTGACAGAGACAGAGCACAAGCAGGGGTAGCTGCAGGCAGAGGGAGAAGCAGGGTCTCCGCGGAGCAGGGAGCCTGACAGTGGGCTCGATCCCAGGACCCAAGGATCATGACCAGAGCCAAAGGTAGACGCTTAACCGACTGAGCCACCCAGGCGCCCCAGGACAATGACACTGTTAACAAATGATAGCTATTGTAATTTCAGAGGCTGCTTCTGGCACGGGAGTCTCAGTGACAGGGGAAGCACCCGGTGCTTAGGGGAGCAACGAGGAGGGGCTATCACCCAGACGGGAGGTGGGCGGGGGTCAGGAAAGGCTTACCCGGTATCTTGAGGTTTAGCAAGAATAGGAACCTCCTGGGCTCTGCACTCCACCTCTTTCTCTTGTTTTTCCTGCTGGAGCGCACACGCTCACGCGTGGACGCGCATGCCCGCGACGCGACGGGGGCGAGCAGCCGTCAGGGCCGCAGCCTGAAGCAACCGTCTGCAGCTGGGAGCGCAGCCCCGGCGCGCACTCTGGCTGCCCCAGCTCCAGCTGTGAGGGAGGAGCAAGGCTGGAGCCAGGAGGCAGCCTCCCCCGACCCATGAGAAGATCTCCCTAGATTAGGCAGCTGCCCGCGGCATCACCTCCTACCCCTCGGTTCGCAGCTGGAGGAGGGGAGGACCGATGGGAGGACGGATGGGAGGACGGGTGGGAGGTGCGGAGCACACACGGGGCCCGGGCATGGGCTCTCTTTGTCCACGTCTTACTGGGGAATGACCAGCAGAGCCCCCAGCCCGGGCTTGGCCGGCTAGCCTTGCTCACAGCTGCTCTGCTTTTGTGTCAGGCATCTGTCCCACCACATTCTTCCTCGTCTGTGTGTGGGTGGTGGGCGGGGGGGGGGGGGGGGGGGGGGGCGGGGCGAACTCCTGTCCAAGTCCAACAGTGGCTTGCAACCTTGGCTGCACATCCGAATCTTCTGGGGAGCATTGGCCCGGGCCCCAGCCCAGAACAACTGAATCAGAACCTCTAGGGGTAGGGCTTGGGCACTGGTTTTTTTGTTTTGTTTTGTTTTGTTTTTTAAGCTTCCTAAGTGATTTTAATGAGAACCAGGGTTGAGAAGAACTGTCGGATAAGGAAAAATAGAGCTTCTGGAAGTCAGAAACCACAGACCTTCCAACCTGAATGGTGGGTGGAGAATGGTTCGGGCCAACCCCCTTATTTTACAGATGGGGAAATGTAAGTCCTGAGGAGGGACCTGATAAGTCCAGCTTGCAGAGTGAGTCGTGGCAGAGCCGGGAGAGAACCCGAGTGTCCTATTCCGAGTCCAGTGTTGTTTTCACAGCATTTACAAAAAGTAAATTGCAAAGGTACCCCTAGAACACTTAGGTCTTGAAGGACAGTGCTAGTTGCCAGCAAGAGTATAAAAATGACAAACCCAGGCACCTGTTACTAAAGAGTCACAGGCAGGGGCAGACATGTTCCACCTGAATGTCACCGTCTGCCCTTGGGCAGATGAGGTAGCGTTAGACGGAGGCCCACGTTCCTGGCTCACTGGCCTCACCTGCCCAGGCGTGGAACTTCACACCTTAGGCTGCTATAGTCTAGCAATTCCACCTGTAGGCCGGTACAAAGGGTCCTCCACTTTACAGGGCCGGCCCCATCCTAGGGCAGGAGTCCAGGAGGCCAAGGGCCATGGCTACAAGGAGCTTGTGCTCTCTATTCGAGACCCGAATTCCCTCCAAATTCCCTGCCAAAACACTGCTTGGCATTTCCAGGGCCTGTACAGGCCTTTCCCCAGGTTTGTCCTTGCCAGTGTGGGTCATGCCACAAGGATGAGAACTCCTTGGCCAGAGGTCACCAAGGGATGCACCACCGGCATGTCCACCCCTTGGCCCAGGCCCAGCCAAGGAACCGTTGCAGCCAAACTTGCACATCTGGGCCAGGGTGTCGAGATTTGGGCACAGATCGCCTTGCAGATGTTGCTGGGGGGCAGGAAGAGAAGAGTGTCCTGGGCTCCATCCCTCACTTGACCCCTTATACTGAGCAAATCCTGCAGAGCCTTCACTGGCTGTTGTGGCAGAAAATCAACCCCAGCTCAGCATTAGTGTGAGGAACAAGTTGGGGACAAGCCTGCAGGAAGGCCACAGTAGGACACGGTCACACTCGGATCTCTCACATCATTCTGGCCTGCAGCTTCCCTCCATAGAGAGTAAGCTTCTGAATTAACACCCCCTTTTCTCCATCTCAATAATTTGCCCAGGCCCCTTGCCCTCCAGCAAATCAGCTGCTCCACACAGATGCCGGACACGGTCTCAGCAAGGACTCCTGGGCCCTACTCCACATCAAAGGTTCTCCTTCGCGGAGCTGCCAACACCACCCTCCTGCACACGGTGCAGGCAGATTAATCTCAAGTGGAGGGACTGGGGAGAACTTCACTGGTGAGGGCTTCTGCAGGAGGCTAAAGTTTGAACAGGCAGAGATCCATGAGCCAAGTCAAGGAGGCGGGAATACGTGGGAGGCTGGGAAGAGCATGATGACAGCAGGGAGGATGGGTGTGGGGAGCAGGGCAGCAGGGCAGGTGAGGGGAGTGCGCGTGGAGCAAGAAGCAGGAAAGGCACCTCACGCCTGTCGGCATGGCTAAAATCAAAAACACAAGAAACAACAGGTGTTGGCGAGGATGCGGAGAAAGGGGAACCCTCGTGCACTGTTGGTGGGAATGCGAGCTGGGGCAGCCATTCTGGAAAACAGTATGGAGGTCCCTCAGAAAATTAAAAATAGAGCCACTTTATGAGCCAGTCATCACACTACTGGGTATTTACCCCCAAAATACAAAAACATTAATTCAGGGGGATGCATGCGCCCTTATATTTATTGCAGCATTATTTACAATAAGCAAGATATGGAAGCAGCCCACGTGTCCCCTGATAGATGAATGGATAAAGAAGAGGTGGTAAGTACACACAGTGGAATATTATTTGGCCCCGAAAAGAATGAAATTTCGCTTTTTGCAATGATATGGCTGGAGCTAGAGGGTATAAATGTTAAGTAAAATAAGTCAGTCAAAGAAAGACAAACACCATATGATTGCACTCATGTGGAATTTAAGAAACAAAACAAATAAGCAAAGGAAAATAAGAGAGAGAGAGAGAGGCAAACCAGGTAACAGACTCTTAACTACAGAGAACAAGCTGATGGCTACCAGAGGGAGCAGGGATGGGGGAAATAGGTTATGGGGATTAAAGAGAGCACTTACCATGATGAAAAGAAAAAAAAAAAAAGCAGCAGGAAAGGAGAGGTAGGAGGCAGCCTGTGGTCTTAAATGCTGTGATAAACAGTTCAGATGGCCATTCTGGTCTTCACATTTAATTCTCAGCTGGACCCTTCGATGAGACCTACAGGCAGATATGTTTGTGCTGTTGGTAATTTTTGCCACCAGATAAGTGCAAGCTCAAGAATCGAGGTTCCATTTTCACCGACGTAGGATGCTGGACTTCTTCCCCAGTATGGGACTCACTCTGAATAGAGCCAGTACAGTGCTCGGAAGCATAAGCATCCATCTGACTGCTCAAGCAGGTGGCTGACTATGTGATTGAGGACTCAGTTTTGCCCCCCAGTGTCTCTGCAGCGGGGCCACAATATGTTCATCTTTGTATCGCCCATTCATTCATTCATTCATTCATCCTTCATTTGCCAGCCTCCAGCTGAGGTGTCCTCCATGTCAGGTCACCACAAAAGCCAAGGACAAATCAAAGAAGTAGACAAGGTTCAGGGGTACTGAAGCCCCCTAAATTGCCTCTAAGAGAAGGAATAAAGGCATGAATATGTTCTGCTTATCTCTCAGGCATCTCTTTGTTTTCCCTTCTAGACGAAGGTGCATTGCATATGGAATGTTTCAGGAAAGTAACTAGAATGTCTTTAAAAGCCTGAGGCTGGAAGAGTGAGGGCCAGTGGCCTGGAATGCAGGCTGGAATTGGCAGGACAAAGTTCCTTTTTGGGTGTTCGTGTTTTGCTCTGTAGTTTAGCCACACAGAGCCCCTCTTCCTCGGTAGCCTCTGTGTCTTGAAGCCAAACCCCACGGCACCCCCATTGCCTCTCCCCCAGCTCTGCTGGTGTCTAGCACTCAAAGTAGGTGATAAGTGGATGAATGCTGATCTGAATAACCCGGATGCAGCTTGTCCTTTCATGCTCTGGAGTAACACAAAGTCTCCTCCTGCCCTCGTGCCTCTGCCCCCCAAACACACATTCTGATACCTCTACCCCAGCTGCTGGTGGCCCTGGAAGAAGGCTGAGGTCATGCCAGGGGGGGCCTGAGTTAAACACACACACCTCCCTGCTATGCTCCGCATCAGAAAACAAACCTTGGATTTTGTTCAACCCCCAGGTCATTCGAAGTGGTGCCCCACCCCTGGGAGGCTAAGCAGAAGCAGGCAGTGAGGATTAATTCTTGCCCACAGATTGATCTATGATTGAAAAGTGTGCACATCAGGTCCCTGACATCTCACCAGCTAAGCACTCCTACAAGAGTTTCATTCAACAAGCCCAGACACATACGCTATTTTGCAAACTGTGGCTTGCATTTGCCTAATCCACTAGCCGAGGCATAGGAAAGGACTCCTCAAAACTGCAGGAAGCAAGCCTACTCCCTTGTGTGTGCTGAGGAAGGGGATGCCCCCTCCCCTACCATAGCCACAGGACCCCCGGCTGCCCACGCCGCCCCCCCCATCCACCCACTGGCAGCCTGGATTTGGTTTGAAAAAGTGGAAGGTTGATTAAAGAATGTTTCTACAACTCTAGAGGCGTTGAAACATCCCTCGCCTCATCCTTGGTGCCAGGTCCTACATTCTCTCATTTCATCCTTCTGATCCCTCCCCAGGGTTGGTGTCACTATTCTCACTCCACAGGTAAGGAGACACCCACAAAGAGGGCTTCAGCGGCTATCCCAGGTCCTATCGCGAGTAGGTAGCAGAGCCAGGTTGCAGACCAAATCGTGCCTGGGGTTCAGTCTCATGGTCTCCCCACGAGGACATATGCACTCATGGCGGAATCCAGGAGTCAATCTGGTGTCCTCACCGAGGCTCCACCCTGTCCGAAGCTTCAGTCTTTCCATAGCCCCATCCCCTTCCTCCAGCATCAACAATTACACAAGCTCTGCATTTTCTGCCCAAAGTGAGTTGGTACGGGAAATGCAGACATGGTTCATCGGTCACCGTTGCAGGCATAGATATCCCCAGTGTCAGTGTCCCTTAATCTCCTGTTTGTGGAGGAGAGCAAATGCTAACCGCTGTTCTCCTAGGAGAAGCAGACTGCAGTGAGTCATTCTCCCAAGACTTGGCTGCTTTAAGTAAGGGGCGTTTGACGGTCATTTTGCCAATCTTTCCTCATTGAGTGAGCTGTAGGTGTGTCAGGCGCAATTACAATTCTTGACATTCTTTACATCAGTATTTTCTCACAGTATCTCTGGGATGAGGCAGCTTAAACCTGAGGATGACTTTCCAGGTCCTGCCATCCCATCTTTCCCAGTTCACAACAGAGAAAACCAAAATCTGGTCAAGGAAAGTGACTTGTCCAAAGGCGTGGCCCGAAACACAGCCACAAACTCCCAAGTCTGACACCAGTGCTTCTTCCAGAGACTCGTGGTGCTGCCTGATGGGAACTCTTGACTTCGCGTGTCCTGAGTATTGGCCTCTCCGGCTCACGTGACGAGAGCTGCCGTGGGTGCCGTGCGGACAAGTATATGCCTACTCATTACTCTGCCCCGTAAATGTGGCTGCCTTCTCTCTGTTAATGTCATCTAGTTGGGGGTTCGAATCCTTCACTGATTCACAGAGCAGATGAAAATCTCCTGTGCTCAAGAGAGAAAGAAAGAGAACAGGAGTAATTCTCAGTCCCCGCGCCTGGCTTCAAGGGCCGCAAGGGAAAATAGGTCCATAAATATCTCCAGCCTGATGGGGACCTCAGCTCCTACCCTTATATGTCACTGTCTCCATCTCCATCCTCTCGACCCAGTCTCCTTGGCCACAACACGTGCACCAGAGAGCATCTCAGCCCTTCGCTCAGACCCGGGGCTGCTCCCACAGTTCCTGTACTGGCGGCTGACGTCACCCTCTACGCCCGAGCCGCAGCTAGAAACCCTAGGGTCTTAGACATCCGGAGTCCCTGACTACAACCACAACTTCCTGGCAGCTGCAGCCCACATTTCTCCTCCTCTGCATGCCTTCTGTTCTTCCCTTGGGGCATGCTTTAATATTTTGTTGGAATTATTGCAATAACCTTTTAATTAGCCTTTTAACCTTCACTTTGGCACCATCGCTACCCTCACTCACACCCACACTCCCACCCTCACCGAATCTGTCCTCTGCATCGCTCCAAGAACAGTTCTTACCATGTGGATCTGTTCCTATCATCCCTTTGCCTCTTTAAAGGCCTTCAGGGACCCACCTATTGTCCTCAGAATAAATGTTAAATCTCAGGGCTGTGGCTATTCTGCTATAATTCTGTCTTCTGTCTTCCACATCGGGGTGTGGGCTCCTGGGGGGCAGGCACTGTGGCTGGCACATAGAAGGCTTTCAGTAAATGGTTGTCACGCAGTGAAGAGAAGGACACAGGAGTGCACGGGGAGACCACCCTGAAGCTGCAATCCGGGTGTTCCCCGGGGGGGGCAAATCCAGTTCCTTGGACATTCATTGGAGGAAATAGCAGACCGGGGAGGTGCAGTGCTGTTTTATGACCTTGAGAGTGGATTTAGAGCTCAGACAGGTGGACAACAGAAGCAATGGGGATGGAGGAGGGGGGGAGGAAGAGAGGAGAGGGAATTCCAAGCAAAGAAAAAAGGGGCCGTGCAGGTGCAGTGCGCGCTGAAGGAATTCGTGTCAATAAGGCCAGACGCGAGAACGGAAGTAGAAGCAGATAAGGGCAGGTGGCCAGCAGACCAGGGTGGGGCCCTTGTGGCCGGACTGAGGAATGTGACCTTCTGTTTATCACAGCACTGGGGCTGGAGTTGGGGCCTGGTGGGGAGGGAATGGCTAAAGAAAGGTGGTGACAGAATCAATACCCAAGATTGAGAGAGCTGGTGTTTAATTTGGTTCTTGTTGACTCGTGTTTCAAAGGAATCAAAGTATCCTTTCTCCCCCTCCCTTTATTTTTAAGACACTAATTGAAGTGAACACTTGGGCCTTATAAATGAATGGTGAAGAATGAACCAGTTTTTGTTTTAATGAGAGGTTTAAATTGGCTCAATTTGAATTTGTAGTCAGCATCCAAATCCATTTTTACCTCTATAATTCTCCAAGAGATGTGGTCTCCAGTATCCATGATGTGTTGATGGCCACCGCCCCGGACAGCAAACACTGTCTCCACTCTGTCTCGGTCCTGGGCAGAAGTCCTTTTGAATGGGGACAGTGCCTCTTTGAATAGTTAGTGCCCTTTTAAGTGCCCAGAGGCAGAGGAGGGGTTCAAGTGAACTCTTTTTATAGCACATTCTGCCATAGAATGGCCATCACACCTTAACTCCCTTCATTCCTGGAGGAGACAGGTAGAGACAGTGTGGTCGAGGGGAAAGAGCCCTGGCCTGGGGTCAGGGAACCAGGCTCTATCTTTTGCCCTCTTAACAGTTTTCTGTGTGATGTTTGGCAAGTCTCTTCTCATTTCAGGCCTCAGTTTCCCCATCTATGGCAAGAATGATTGGACTAGACACATGCTCTTTCTAGAGAACTCTTTGGCTCTGAAGTGCCATTAATATCTGTGCAGTTTCTCTTCTGACCTCTGCTCTGCTGCGCTTGTCAGTAGGAGCATTAGAGAGCAGGAGTCCCCGAGGGAGAAATGGAAGGGTCTATTTTAAGGAGACAGATGACTAAGAAGAAAACCACTAGCAAGGAGAGAAAAACGCCCAAAGAGCTCTGGCCTTCGCACAGGCCTGACATTTTTATGGGACTTTGCTGGCCTTGGACCACAAGCTGCCCACACACACATGGGCAACCCACAGCAGCCACTGAATGCTGCATTGTGGCACTGGGACCCATGGGCCAACAGCCTCTGTTTGCAGTCCCCGTTAGAGCAACTGGGGGAGTGACTGGCCCAGTTCGCCAGCTCTCACCGGGCCTGAGACCTCCCAGGGTGACTGGAAGCAGAGGAAATCAGGTTGGAAATTCACTGGCAGCCTATACTTGACCCCATGGAAAGTGCTGGTTTGGGCTAGAAGGAATGGCCCATTTAGCTTGGCTGGGCTATCTTATTCAATCAAACCCATAGAAAGCCACAGAGCCCTGAGGAAAATTTCCTATCAAGTGCTGACCTTACACAGTTGGATATCCACTGGCTAACAGGAACAGTGTATACCAAGATAAAAACATACGGTCCCTCTCCTCACAGAGTTTGCAGTCTAGAGGGAAGAACAGGCACGCCAATAATCTCTAACCATCCACCTTGGCTAAATGTCACACTCAAGATAAACAGAGGAGTTTGGGGAGAGCACCAAAAATCTAGCAACTGATTCTGAGAGGCTCAGAGGGAGGAAAAAGCTTCACAGGAAAGGAAAAATGTCCCTTGAGTTTTGAAAGATAATGGGAGTTGCTCGTGTGGAAGTGAAGGGGTGGAGAAGAACATTCCTGGCTGAAGGCCCAGCACGTGTACAGTCATACAGGTGGGAGGATATGGAGCGTGTGAGGAACTGCAAATAGCTCTCAGAGGCCAGGGAACAGTGTGCAATGGTGGAAGGGCAGCAGAGCAGCCTGGAAGCTTTGCAGGGTGAATGGTGTCCCCCAAAAAGATATGTTGAAGCCCTCACCCCTGGTTCTTGTGAATGTGACCTTATTTGGAAATAGGCAGATGTGGGGTCATTAGGGGGGTGTCCTTATAAGAAGAGGAAAATTTGGACATGGAGACACACAGGCAAATATGCCAGCGTAAAGACAGAGGTAGAGATTGGAGCAATGCCTCTCAAAGCCAAGGAATGCCAAGGATTCACCAGCAGCTACCGGAAATTAGGAGGGAGGCATAGAACAGATTTTTTCTTTGAGCCCCCAAGAAAGAATCAGTCCTGTTGACACCTTAATGTCAGGCTTCTGGTCTCCAAAATTGTGAGACAATAAGTTCCTGTTGTTTTAAGCCACCCAGCTTGTGATTTGTTCTGGAAGCCCTAGGACATTAATGTAATGGATATACGAGCCCCTCTGAGCTCTCACTTATTGGTAACCTACAATGCCCTTGGCTTCGGAGATATGTCTATGGAACTATTTGAATGACTTGAAGATTCATATACACAGATGTTGAAGCTACTCCTCCTCCAGATTCCTTTTTATACCTGCCCACAATTCTTAATAGACTATATATCCTGATTTTCAAGTCTTTTTTCCCCTTCTTTTCCTTTTCTTCTTTTTTTTTTCAGAAAGATTTACTTTTAATAATTATAGAATCATATTGTGTGAGTTTGGATGAGTCAGCCAACTTGTGAGTGCCAAGTGTCCTCATCAGTTTTCATGATCCACCATCATTTCCTTGAGATTCCAGAATTAGGTTGTTTGCACAATTTGAAAAATGATCTTTGGCTCCCTGCAGACCCATGTGAGCACATGACTATCTTCCAATGCCATCTCAGTAGAGCAAATCTTCCCATGGCATATCTAGGGCAGGGCCCACCTCTCAGGATTCTTTCTGATCCTGCAGAATGAAGATCCCATCTGGGATGTCTGCTCTGTGTTGGCTGATAGGGAAACTAAGTTGAACAAGACACCCTTAAGAAGCTGGCAGCCTGGTAGAGGCTGGGCTTGGGAGGGAGTCATAAAGACCAAGTTGTTTCAGTACATTGTAGTTAGAGACCCAGTACATGGATGCACAGGATGTGTCAGAGCCCAGAATAGGACCACATGGCCCATAATAATGCCTGCCATTTGTTGAGCACCCGCCGTGTGCCAGATACCACAGTGGGAGCCTGCATGCATTATCTCTAATCCTTAAAGGGAAAGATACATATTACCGTCCTCATTTTACAGATGGAAAAGCTGAGTTTTTACTCAAGGTCCCTCAGCAAGTGACAGAGCCGTGACTTGAACTTAAGAGTGCCTAACACTCAAGATCACACATATTTTCTCCATAATGCTAGGCTGGTTGATACTCAGGACTTGTTTCCTCAAAGTAGGTGCTTAAAAATATTCACCGATTTTTTTCCATGTTGTTTCTGCCCTATCCAAAACATTTAGTGGTGAGGTAAATATTGAACTCACTAAGGCTGTCAACAACCGCTCTTATCTTGCTGTTCTTATCTTGCTTGAGCTTTCCAAAGGTTTTACCCATTCTTGAAATTTCTTCCTCCCTTGCCTTCCACATCATACTTGGCTAGTGGTCCTTCTTCCTCTTTGGATGTTCTTTTCAATTTACTCTTTCTCTAACTCCTTCTTTAACATCCCTCCCTCCATCCATTCTTATTCATCACGCCATATACCATCTTCAGGAAAATTTCATCTGCTTTCAATTATTTCAATTACTTTCTTGGTCAGGTTGTGCTCATTTGTTTCTTGTTGATCCCCAAATCTCTATATTTAGCGTCAACCTGTTTTCTGAGCCCCAGACCTAGATACCAAGTGTTCCTGTGACCATCTCCACCTGAGGCTCCCACGAACATCTCAAAGCTACCATGTGCACATCTGATCTCCTATCTTTCTCTGTTCTCCATCCCAGGGAGTGGTGCCCCATATCCCCTTGTTGGCCAAAGCACCCCTCTCCTTCATCCTCCCACATGTGGTCAAAGTCAGTTAAATTCTCCTCATTCTACCTCCTAAATATCTCTCAAATATGCCTACATCAGCCGTCCCCACAGTCAGCACCTGGGGTCTGCCCCCTGTCCCCCCTATCTCAGATGACTTGATTGTTTTTATTTTCAACTAATTTTAAAGTTACGGAAGAGTTGCAAGGATACTACAGAGAGGTCCTGTATACCTTCCACCTGGCTTCCCTTGTGTTAGCTTCTTGCAAATCCATGGTACAGTTATCAAAACTAAGAAGTTAACAGTGTGTACCGAGTGATTTTTATGGCTTCTGGGACAGATACTCCTGGTTACCTAGTTTGCTTCCTCAGAATCTTTTTTATCCCCAATTTTTTTTTTTCTTAGCTTGAAGTGGAAATGTGTCCATCACCAGAGGATGGAGTCAACAAGTCTTGTCTCATTTTGACTAACTTCCACTCATCTCCCAGCATAAGCTGACTCCCCTAAATCTAGGTCAGGTGGTCCTCCCAGATGCTCACCCACTACCCTGCCCTTTCTCTGGAATCCTTGGGTTGTAACTCTCCACGTACTTGCTTGTTACCCTCCCTGGAATCATGAGGAACTTGCACTAACTGCCTGCTGCATTTCTGGCAGGCACTCAGAAATCATTCGTGATATGAGTGAATGAAACTAGACCATTGCAGGTGGAGCTATGGGATGGCAGTTGGCTACCAGAAGGGTGTCACCTATAATTTGAGGCGTTTGAGCAGTGTACCCCAAATCTTTGATAACACAGAGGGCTGTCCCACACAGAGAGACCCCATGTGGTTTCCAACCTCACTCTGACCACCCTGGTGACAAAGGGCAGGGCCAAGCTTGATTTCACCGGCTCCTTGAATGTCATGTCTGGGAGAGTACCTTGAACGCAATGGTTCTCAGACCTGGCTGGCTGACTTAGAACCTCCAGAGATGGGGCCTGGCAATCTGCCTGTTTAATAAACTTGCTAGGTGATGCATCACACCGCAGGAGCCTGGCTCCAATCCAAGGACTGGCATTCAGAAACCCTTGCTGCTATAGGCCAATCTGCTTATTTCTTAGACAGTGTTGGACAATCTGGTCATGAAGGTCCATTCAAGCTTTGACTTTTCTGATAGAGAATTCTTTTTCTTAAGTTTCAAAATAAGCTGGTGAGTCCAAATATTGTAATATGCATCATGGATATACATGTTATGCACCTAAAATATGTCTTTTATAAAAAGTCATATATGATAGGATATGTCTCCATTTTCTTAACCTTAAACCTTTTTATTCTAAACCTCACTTTTACAATGCTAACATCAGAGATTTTGATGTGATGAATCCTGTAGCAGTATTGCCTTAGGATCTGACAGGTAAATTACATGCATTTGAATCTTGATTTAGTTCTGCAATCATAGTCAATTTGCACCCTGGCTTTTGGGCACTGGCTAGCCTTTATTTCTACATATAACATTTACTGATTTTTATTATTGGAATATAGTACCAGTTTTTAGTCCAAAATAGGTTAGTCCTAATGTTCACGCCTCTCCAAAATTATATATCTCTGTCTAAGGAAGCCAAATTGCAGTAGATTTTCCACTCTTTAAAATACCTAATATTCCGTAATGGCTTGGCTGGTTACTATATGGAAACAGAAATACCATATGTCAAAACCCCACCTAATCCCTGCTCTCCCTCCCATTCCAGACAAAGAGAATGAAGTGAAGTTCAGGGGCAACGTGGACAGCCCCTACCATGAGATCTGCAGAGCCAGAGTGGGTGTGTGCGGATTGGAGGAACAGTGGAGCCACAGAGGCTGAGTGACCCCCTCAGTATTTCTGCACCTCAGAGGAAAACAATGCAGCTCATAAGACTGTATATTTTCAGCTCAAGGCCCACTCGCTCTGCAGTGCAAACTGGGTCAAGCGTGTAGCCAGGCATGGCGGGAGGTGAATGCATAAGCTGTTATAGGCAAGGAGCTTGGAGTCCTGTGGGAAGAACATTCTGGGAGTTCTAAAGAACTCAGTATCCAACAGAACCATGATAAAAATTTTAAATTCTCACGTTAATTTGAATATCTCAGAGGCAAAGAACAGTGGATGTTCAACAGTTGGTCGGGGGGTTGGGAATGATTTCATGGTCTGTGTGGCACATTCCTCACCCTTTTATCACTAGTGAGGATTCATTTCCAACAAACATTTGAGAAACAATTAAGCCTTCATGGCTAGTCAGATGTGCATGAAAATGTTTGGTCACCATTTTTCCCGGCTACTGCTATGATACTTGTTCTATACCACAGGGCTATAGCGAAAGAACCATGACTTTCTAAACTCATTTCCACATCTCCTGCTTCCTGGGCCTGTGATTGGAGGTGAAATGGACCATCCACTGAAGAACTGAAGTTCTTCTGACTTCTCTGGATAACAAAGGGCAAGGAGACCCTTTCTGACATTTTGGCTTTGGAACTTGCCATCAGTACGTTCACCAGAGCTGTGACAAGTCCTTTTCTACCTTCCTTTCTTCTTTTCTTCTTTCTGTTAATATATATTGAGCATATCTTATGTACAATGCCCTGTGCCAAGCTCTGGTTTAGTTGATTCAGAAGAGAGAGGCAACAAAGTGACTGCTGACAGAGGTGTGCACAGAGTATTTGGGAAATACCTGGGTCATGTCTGCTTTTGTCCAATAATCTCTTAATGAGCAATCGCTATGCTCTATCAGAGACACAGAGGTAAAGTAAAATGAGTTCCTGTTTGTAAACACTCACAGTCCAGTCCTAACATCTAGATAGAGGTGACTATGAAACAAGATAGATAATGTTGAATGACGTAAAGGCTGATAGTTCACCTACCCATCTTTCCATCCACCATCCCTCCATCCAACAAATATTTATTAAATATATCCATTACAAGCCAGCTCTATTCTCAGCTCTGGAGATGCCGTGCAAACCACAAAAAAAGAATATTAAAAAACGGTTAATTCTATTAGTGAAAAGTTCTACAAAGGGAATAAATCAGGGTGATGTGATAAAAAGTGCCCCAGATGGAGGTCATGGAAGGCCTGTCTGAAGCAGGGACACCTGAACTGAGGCTGAAGGGGTATGGAGGAGCCAGACATGTGATTATTTGGGTAAATAATCTCAGGCAAAGGGAATAGCAAATGCAAAAGTCCTGAGGTAAGAATTAGTTTAGTGGGTTCAGAGAACAAAAGAAAGGCCAGTGTGACTGGAGAGTAGCTGGGGGATAGGGGATTGTGGAGCACAGGCAGAGGAGATCTGAGAGCAGGGCATAGCCCATATCATGTGATCTCTTAGAGATCCTAAGTTTAGATTTTATTTTAGTACATCAAAATGCCTCTGAGAACTTTATATTAGTAGGGACATATTCTGATTTATGCATTAAAAAGATTGCTCTGAACCTGTTTCTCAGTGATTAATACAATAAGCATACAAAAAAGCAAACAGTAAAGATATAGATCCAAAGAACACATAATTGATATTTATAGAACATTTTCTACCCAATATGTGTAAAATACACATCCTTTTCAGCTACAAATAGAATACTGACCAAGATCAAACATTTATTGAGCCATTAAATAAATCTCAGTATATTCAAACAGTTGAAATCCTGTAGACCGTGTTCTCTAAACTAATGGAACTAAATTGGAAATCAATCAGAACAAGATTACCTAGAAAACTCCACCAAATATTTAGAAATTAAATAACGCACGAGTCAGAGAGGAAATTACAAGGAAAACTGGATAATTTTGAACTGGCTGATAAAGAAAATACAATATATCAAAATTTATGGTATACAATTAAAGCAATGCTTAGAGGGAAATTTATAGTTTAATTACCTATATTGAAAAGGAAGACACAGGGATGCCTGGGTGGCTCAGTCGGTTAGACAGCTGCCCTCAACTCAGATCATGATCCCAGGGTTGTGGGATTGAGTCCTGCATCAGGCTCCTTGCTCAGCAGGGAGCCTGATTCTCCCTCTGCCTGCTCTGCCTGCTTGTGAGCTCTCTCTCTCTCTCTGACAAATAAATAAATAAAATCTTAAGAAAAAAAAAAGGAAGAAACATTTTAAATCAGTGATATAAGTTTTTACCTTGAAAAGCTAGAAAAAGAACACATTAAATCTGATCTAGAAGAAAAGAAATAATAAACATAAGAGTAGAAAACAATGAGAGGAAACACATACCCTAAATAGAGAAAATTGACAAAGTCAGAAGTTGGTTCTTTGAAAAGATTAATAAAATGTATAAATCCTTATTAAGATTAATCAAGAAAAAAGAATAGGCACTAATGACCAATTTCGAGGATGGAAGAGGGAATATTTTATATCTAGATATTAAAAGGGTAATAAGGAATATTATAAACCTCATGTTAATAAAGTCAATAATTTAGACGAAATGAACAAATTCTTTGAAAACATAACTTACTAAAGCTGACCCAAGATGAAACAGAAAATCTAAATAGCCCAATGTCTATTAAAAATATTCAATTCATAATCTTAGTCAAAAACATTTCCACAAAGAAAATTCCAGGCCCAGATGGTTTCACTGGTGAGTTCTGTCAAGTATTCATGGAATTAATAGTACCGATTATATACAAACTCTTTTACAAAAATAGACATTAAAGCTCCATTTCTTAATTCATTTTATGAGGCTAACATAATCTTTTGAGAAAAACCAGACAGACATTTAAGAAAAGGAATATATTATCCCAAATCTCAGGTTCTGGAAGTGGCAGAGCAGTCTCAGGGCCCCCGTTTCCAACCCAGACTCCTTCTCCACCACACTGTCTCCTAGAAAGCAGCCCCTTCAGTGTCCAAAAATTATATCCGTTAGGCAACAATTTAAGGCTTCCAGGGCCAGAAACTGAAACCTGAGGAACCCTCCTTTATTACTTCCTACTCCTGAAGGACTGATGGGTGGTTCTGTACCCCATATTTCCCAGTTTGGAGTCCCTGGTATGAATCTTCCTGTTTACAATGAAGAGCAGTGTGAAGCCAAAGATGTATGTGTGGTTATAGAAAAAAAAAAAAAAAGCAAAAAAACCTCTTCCATATTACATCTGGTTTTGTCATTTGGGCCAATAATCCTGTCTAGTCCATTATGTATTGCTTTCGGTAATAGATACGGCCCAGAAGGAATGCTGAAAAGTTTGAGCAGGAGTGCAAGCCACTGCCAGAAGAAGACAGCAGAATGGTGGCGTAGTGACAGCAAAACTCTACTCAGTTTCTACTCACACAGAGGGCTGAGGCTTAAAATTGAAGCTTCGGTGCTAGGGATTGATATTCAAATACGTAACATATCTCGTATTTCTCGTATTTTACCTATTATCAGAACTTGAAATAGCTCCTCTGTGAGTTCCTCTGTGACCCTGTAGTTTTGGTGTCCTGGGTAGGAGTTCAGAAGCAGGCCATTGGGTGGAACATGGGAACTTTTTTCCCCAGTGTCTGTTATAATGGGTTGTGAATCTTCATGTTGGAGAACATGGCTTGGGCTGGTCTTCATCTCTCAGCCTTGATATATAATATTGCCACCTTGTCTAGTTGAGCCTACCTCCTGTATCTCTCTCAACTCTGCTTCCTCTCCTCATTCCCATCTGTCCTTGTTCGGGGCTTCCTTGTCAGCTCTATGGCCATGGTCTCCTGGCATGTTCCCTGCCTTTAGTCTCCTTGCCTCCAGTCTGTCTTTCACAGGATCACTAGAACCTGCATCTCTTGTTAGCTTTGTGAGCCAAAAACTCATCAGTGTGTCTTCCTAAATTCTAGCCTCAGCATATATAATTAAGTTCTCAAAGTTCATCTCTCCAAGCTCAAATCCCAATGTCCTTCCCTAACTTCTCCCCCCAAGTCTTCCCCATCTCTATTAAAGACAGGTCCATTCATCTGGTTGTGCAGTCCAAAAACTTGGAGTCATAGCTGGCTTTACCTTTCCTTTCTGCCCTGCATCTAATCTAGTCAGCAAATCCTGCTGTCTTTATCTTCATCAGAAATCCAGAATCCTTACTGCTCACCACCTCTATTTCATCACCCTGAATCAAATCTCACTGATCTCTCACCGGGTTGTTGCAAAAGCTTCCTTACTGGTCTCTCTGCCTTGTCCCTTACCCCACTATTATTATTTTCAAGTAGCAGCCAGAGTATTCCTGTTCAGACCCAGAAGCCAGTGTGCAAAATCCTGTGCGCAAAACCCGCAGTTGCCACCTTGCTCAGAGTAAAAGCAAAACCTATTACAATGTTCTAGAAACTCCTGCCCTATCTGGCTCCTCATAAGCTTCCCAAACCTATCTCTAAGATAATCTCCAGTGCCTCCCCCGCTCCAGCCATACCGGCCCCATCCACATTCTAAGCAAGCTCCTGTCTCAGAACCCTGTGTCTGGTATTCCTTCTGCCTGGAAAGCTGGTCCCTCACATGTCTGCATGGCCCACTACCTTGTTTCTTTTAGGTTCCTTATCATTGAGGCCTTCCCTGACTACCCTCTTCTCTGACTTCTCCGATCTTTTCTATCTTTTCCTGCCTTTTTTTTTTCACAGAGCACATATAGCCTTATGATGTACTTATATGCTTATCTAATTACTTATTATTATTTATAGTCTGTATTCTCAAATAGAATATAAGTTCTGTGAAGGCTGAACTTTGTTTATTTTATTCAGTGCTGTGTCCCCAGTGCCTGGCACATAATAGGTGCTCAATAAATATTTATCAAATGTGTGAGTAAATGAATATGTTTCTCTAGCCTCAACTTCCAGAGATTCCCCGCCTTTGAACACTAGCTGTTAAATAATACTGATGATGATAATGATGATAGTGATGACAATAAGCATTCCTTGGAAAAACTTGGTGATATACAAAAGAGGATAAAAAAACTGAAAGAACTATTAATTGTTAACACATGTATGTATAACATATTGATTAAAACAAGCACACACACACAAAATACAGCCAAAGCATGTGCAAAATACATCAGTGAAGAAAGTGCTCGTTGGATTCCGAGTGCTGCGGATTTACAATGATGGCTGCCTGGTCTCTACAGCATCCCAATGGTAATGTCACAGACAAGAAACCAGATGTTGGGTTTATTGTTCAAAACTCTGTGGTGATATGGGTGGGGCTGTGTTTAGCCATCATCCCCTCAAGGTCCTAGCTATGAAATGTTCTGATTATTTGGCAAGAATAGAAAGCATTTCTGTGAACTCTACAGCGCCTATTTGGAGCCCTCATTAAAAGAGAGATCATGCAGGCACAAATGGATCACTTAGGCCCAGGAGGTTTCCGGGGAAAGGAAATAGCTAAGTCTCTTCAGTGTTGTTGTCTGGGATTGCCAGATGCTCCAGGACACAGGTGCATGGGATGGTCCCATTTCCCAGGGCCTTGTCCTATTTCAAGTTATGTTGGGACATCTCATGAAATCAAGATGTTTCTCCCTGATTATAACTTCCTTAATGTCCCTCATAAAAGTGGGTTTTCTATCTGTAGGTGACCTACATTTGATTCCTCTACTCCACCCCGTATGCCTCACAGACAGCCTAACAAGCCAGGGAGTCACTCTTATTAGAGACCGGCAAGCCAAGCCCTCGAATAGTTCCGACTGGTTACCTTTGCCTTTTAGCACCTCCTCTGCCTTCAGTATTTTTCTCTCCCTCACCCTCAACCTCTGATCTAGTGGTTGTCAAACTTGGAAATGCATGAGAATCTCCTGGAGGGCTCCTTAAAGCACAGCTTCCCGGGACCCACCTCCATAGTTTCTAACTCAGTAGGTGTGGGATGGGGCTGGAGACTTTACGGTCCTATCGAGTTCCCAGGTGTTGCTGCTACTGTCGGTCCTAGGACCACACTCTGAGACTCACTGGTTCACTTCCCCACTGTCCAAGCTTCCTCTTCTCTCCATCCCCTCTCCATTCTCACTGCCACTGGCTTCACTTGGGCCCTCACAGATTTCTAAACTTTGGGAATTTGGACAGATTTTAATCAAACTAATAATGTCTCGGGGAGGTAAAGTAACAGAATCAGAGTCGCACAGCTAGAAGCTGGTAGAGCCAGGATCCAACCTCAGGTCCTTCTGATTCCATACGGCACAGTACAGTGATTCCATTTCCTGCCTTGCTAGGAGGCCCTGGTGCCTAGAGAAGGACAGGCCTGGCCCAGTGCAAAGTCACTGAACAAGGTAGTGGAGGGTCAGGCCTGAGGACCCCGCTCTCTTGGCTCCTAATGCTTCTCTTCTTCCCACGTTCATTCAGCTAATCTAATGAGCACCTCCTGTGGACCAAACATGAGATGATCCCTTCATTCTCTCAAACACCTGTGAGCATCTACTATGTAACAGGCTCTGTCTCAACCACGGTAGTGAGAACAATAGTCCTCATGAGTTCAAGTTCATAGTCCAATGGAGGAATTAGACATTAACTAAATAACTACACACAAATTAAAGTGGAACTGTCTTCAGGGCTATAAAGGAGGAGTTCACGGTGCTCTGAGCACATCTAAATGGGGAATTTGATGTAGACAGAAGTGTAGAGGAAATTTTCCTGGGTAAGTGACAAGTAGGTTTGTATCTAAAGGGCAATCAGGTAAAGAGGGGAGGGCAAGGTATTTGGTGAAGGGAGAAGCATATATAAAGGGCCTGTGGTAGGAGGGACCCTGGTAATTACAGGGAATTAAAAAAAAAAAAAAGGCAGTATGGCTAGAGCAAGAGAAGTTGAGGCCAGAGAGGTAGGGGGATGCCAGGCTCACAAAACCCGATAGGGTTCTTTAGGAGATTTTTAACTTTTAATAACAACAGGAACCCCACCATGGGGTTTTAAGCAGGGAGCGATGGCATAATCAGATTTGCTTTCTTGAAAGATGCCGGTGGTTTTCATGTGAAGAAGGCAAAAGTGAATGCAAATTCTATGACTATTAAGTATATCCTATTGGAACCAGAGTATGTCAATTCATTGGAAGAAAGCAGAGCCAGGATGGAATCTCAAATCTGTGGAAATTACAGAGACCAACAGCTTGAACGGATCCATGCAGAATATTTTATTAAATTATGAAAGCCCCCAAACAGAAAAGTTAATTGCATGTTCCAAATGTAATCATTAGATGTTTTCAAACGAGGCATCTCTAGCCTTCCCAAATGGAAATATATGGCCACTTTGTCATTATGAATCTAAATTCATCTTACCTCATTTTCCCAGAATCCTTGCGCCCTAATAAAAAGTTGAAATGTGTTCTGCTGTTAACTGATAAGCTTGGGGAACACATTTCAACTAAACACCTTTCTTCAACAGCTCACAACTTTGGGGCCCTATGCATAATTCCCTGTTTGGAAAACCCAGATTGACCCAGATGCCCCTTTTTCAGATTGGAGAGGTTTCTAGCTATCCTGCTCTCCTCTGATGAACAACCCATTTCCTCAGCAACCCCTGGCGATCTTGCCTCTGCCTCTCATGGATGAGACGTCAGTCTGATAGGTCATCTGTGTTTTGCTGCAGTCTGAATTCTGGGAAGTGTTGCCATTTCCCTTCCTGAACGTTTGCTTTGAAGATAAAGAGAGGATGTCCATCTCCCCCAAGAAGCTCGCAGGGCGTTCCTGCCTGTCAGTCTTCCCCCAGCCTTGGGGAATTCCATCAAACAAACATGAGCTGGACTAATGACCCATCAGGTGACTGGACTCGGATGAGGAGTTGCCCAAGGAAAAGACCTTTGTAGAATTCTTTTCCCTTTTGATACCCAAGCAGTGATTTTAGGAAGGTGACTTGCTTTTACTAATACCCACACCAATTTTAGTAGATTTCAAAACCATATTTAAGAACACTAAGGGACAGTAAAAGACCAGTGGCCTGGCGTCTGGGTTCTGGGTCTGGCTTTGCCACTGAGAAGCTCTGACCTTGGACAAATTTCTTTGCTTCTCTGGCATTTTGAGTTCATAATTGGAAAGGGGAAGAGTTGAATCAAAGTCATAGTTACCAACATTTTCAACTATATTTTCAATCTTTTTTATTAGATCCTTATTGCTCTAGGCCCCCATGTTTGAGAGATTTTTGACTTCTAAACACACTGAACTTATTAAGCAGGCTTTATTTTATTTCTCCTTTCTATTCATCAAAGCACACACCAGAGGCTCTGATCAACAGGGCTGGTTGATATTATTGTAGCCAAATAAAACCTCATTGTAAGGACATGTGGTTTTTTTATAGGATGTTTGAAATTTTGAAAATAGGTTGCAAATCCCTACTGCAATTCTCATAGACCCCTAAAAACCCTAAGGATCTCAAATGGAGGGAAAAAGATGGAATAAAACATGTTTAGAGAAGCCATCTATGTCCAGCATTCTGAAGCTTAGGCCTGAGAAGAGAGAACGCTGCCGTCCCTACAGTAGGAAAAAAAAAAAGTGTTTCAGATAGCCAAACTCTGGCTGTGAAGTCCTAGAGCTCTTTCTTTTGTGTTGAAGGAGACCCATTACTGTCTCTGGATGACATCTATCCATGCTTCCCCTCCATTTGATCTTGCCAGTCACAATATTCATTCAATAGATCCGATCCACCACTACATCCAAAATGGTGACTCCCAAGCAGCTCCTTTACATTTTTGCTGGTTCCATATGCCAATGTCCCTAATACTTGTGATTTACGCTCAACTTCAAAACCAGACAATTTGAATTTATTTTCTATCTCCACTTTATTTTTTAAGACACTGATTGAGTGCCTAAACTATTTTCCAGGCACACCGTGGGTACCTAGCCCATGCTTGCTAAATGTAGGAATGCATTAACCAACTCGCATGTGACTAAAGTCAAACATTTCCACATATCCTGTGTTATTTAACTCTCTCAGCAACCCCATAAGGTAAGGAGTAGTCTTCCCCTTTTACAACCAAGGAAACTAAATCTCCGGTGCTGTGACTTCTTTAGGTCATACAGATAGTAGGTAGTGAGATAGAACTTGAACCCAGGTCTTTGGTCTACACCTTGGAATGGTACCCTACAGGGCAGCCTGTCGTGGATTCCGACTGTTCCTCCCTCATTCCTGAATGAGCTGGCTCTGTCTCTTCTCCCTCTCCACCACCAGCCCCATCCAGTCCTTAGCTGTCTTACGTCTCACTTAGAGCGCTTTCCTTTGCCCTGTCTTGCTCCCCCACATGTCATCCTGCCACTTCCTACCCAAGAATGTGAATGCCTGTCCTTTAACAGTTTTTACCATGGAGCAGTTCTCCCCCCCAGATCCCCAGCAATATTCTGGTGGGACCACTGAGCATCCCAGCTTGGAGAGACTTGCAGTCTCCCGGACCATGTGCAGACTGTGCGGACAAGCCCTTGGGCTCCAAAAGAGGACATCTACTGCTCACCATCATCCAAGTGGACATCGGTCCTCCTCGCTGTAAGAGGCTCGACCACTTCCCTTTTGGGAGCTTACTAACCAGCTCCCTCTGGTCCTCTCTTCACCTCCATCCTAACACCTCCTTCATCCTGCAAAGGGCCCACCCTGCCCCCTAAAAGTCAGCTTTATCACCAATTAGCTGGGAGATATTAGGCAAGTCACATCCCCA
This sequence comes from Callorhinus ursinus, assembly GCF_003265705.2. Lineage (NCBI taxonomy): Eukaryota > Metazoa > Chordata > Mammalia > Carnivora > Otariidae > Callorhinus > Callorhinus ursinus. Next base: position 64,676,804 of record NW_027397063.1, read on the forward strand.
GCTGGGGTTCCCATCAGTTAAGTGGAAAGGTTTAACTTGGTGGCCCTAGCAGCTTAGACACATATCCTTCTGGTGAATGCCCTTCCTTCTCTCCCTGCCCATTCTCAAGGCTACCCAGTCATTTGCTGAGCCCTCTGTCAGGTGAGGCGCCAGAGCACTCCTCTTTCCCAAATGCCTCTGGAATCACAGCTCCTCAGGGTCTTCCTGAATCAAGGGGCCATTCTTAGGCTTTTGACTCTGGCCCAGAGCTTAAATATCTCACCACATTGGAACCACAAACTCCTGGAGAAACATGTGGTGTTAATGAGTACCTGCTGCCCTAGGCCTGCCTGTGGTTCTCTATCCTTAAAAACAGGACATGGCTGAATCCATCCCTTTATCACTACACCTGAGTCACTCTGGTCAACTTTGGAACCACAAGTGACATTACACTCCCCCCCTTTAGAATTGGGAAGGTTCTTTCAGAACAAGGGGTTCGCTGTTACCCCCAATACCTACGTCCATCTTACAAATGAAGAAGTCTAGGCCCCTAAACAGCTGGATAAAAGGTTGTGATCAAGAACATGGAGGACAGGGGCACCTGGATGGCACAGTCGGTTGAGCGGTCAACTCTTGGTTTCGGCTCAGGTCCTGATCTGAGGGTTGTGAGATCAAGCCCCGTGTCGGCTCAGCATGGAGTCTGCTCGACTCTCTCTGCCCCACTGCCAAAAATAAATAAATAAATAAATCTTAAAAAAAAAAATAAAGAAGAGGAACATGAAGGACAATAAATGACAGATGTTTTTAGTGTTTGGTGGTGGAGGAGTTTGACTGAAGCATTCCCTTCTCTCTCACAGGCTAGACTAGCAAAGGACCCACTGGGACAATGGCTTCCCCTTATTAATCCTACTATCAATGGCAAGGCCTGTGCTTTCCTACCCTAATAGCTCAATTGCTCACAAGCCTAGCATTGGTGAGAGCACTAGGGTGCCCACCACTGTAGGACTGACTTCCCTGAGATAAGGACGATGGCTATCCTTCTGGAAGAGAAACAGGAAAATCTCTTGGCCAAGTTTCTCAGCTTAATATAAAGCCCCTCATGGGCATGTGCATGCACATACACACAACATACACACATGCGGTTCTGTCCCTTTGATTAAACTACTGTTGTACCCATGACGCATTCTTTAATGAAGCGACAAAATATCCCAAGGCTGGTGTTCTGGGACAGACCCTTCCCTTCTTACCTGGTTTGCCAGGGTGGTGCCGAGTAAAGTCCAGGATCTGGGGTCAGAAGACATGGGAACAGGATCCTGGCTGTAATTTTGACTCACTGTTCGACCTGGGGCTAGTCCTCTGTCTCCTGAGACAGAAAATAGAAATGCCACCAAGTTGTTCACAGCAGTGTTGTGGGCATTGGAAGAGTAAAGGCTGTGAAGGCTCTTGGCAAACTGTCAAGAGTGGCTCCAATCGGAGTCAGGAATACAGGTGCAAACTGTGAAGGGCGGCTCCAGTAGGCGTCAGGAATACAGGCTGTTACTCCAGGGATCCTCGGGGAAGCTCGTGTAGGTTGGCCAGGTCACGTGTATGCATGCACACACGGCGGCCTGCTCACCTTTCTCAGAGGTGGCTACGCCCACATCACTTGTCCACTCAGAAAGCCATGACAACTTCCCCATGCCTGCTACCCAAATTCTTTCACAAACATCGGTGACCTTCCGAGGATGGACCAGCCTCACCAGCCGTGCTGACCCTGTCCTGATTGCCCAACAAACTGACACACCGTCGCTTTCCACCTTGCCTGCTTTCCCCCACCTCGTCCGCCTCCACAATCTCAGCACAACAGAAGCCCACCCATCCTTCTAGGCATGATGGTCATGCCACCACTTCCCAGGGACGCTTCCCCGATTGTTCTCCTACCCTCTCCCAGCAGAAGGGGTTTCCTCTCCTCTGAATTCACTTCATGTGTCCTTCTCTTATTGGGTCTCTTTCCTATATTAAAGCTCATTAGGGGCATGTTCTATCTCCCTTTATCGAAGTGTGAATTGCTCAAGACCAACTTCTCTGTCGGGCTGTTCCCCCATCCCCACACCCACCCCAGCACCTTGCACAATTAATTCCTAGCCCCAGCAAGGGTTTGATGCTGAATGAAATCAATGAATGGATGCACTCCTACTTCCATCAAAATAGCCTGGGGAATTCACTCTTTTCTCTCTGGGCTTCGGCTTGATACAGAAAGCTGCATGTGGAACATGGACAGAAGAGCTAAGGGATGTCAGCAAGTGGAGATCACTGGAACATGGGTAACACAGACATGGAAAGTCAACTGGTAATGTGAAGTCACATCATGCATGGGTTGGCAATTAACAACAACCAATTAACCACAAAGTCCGGGACATATTTTTAAAAGGTAGTCCGAGTTATAGGGTATGTCTAATAAAAATCATAGTACTCATGAACTGACTTAATGTTTTAATGGTTTTACACCTATCCTTCCAGGATATTCAAGCAAATAACCAGCCTCGAAGGGGTAATCTGGGAGCGGGAGTGTAGGGTGTTGGAAACATCCTAGGCTGGGTAACAGACGTTCTAACCCAAGCTCTGCAAACAACTGGGTATGTAGACATGTCAGAAGAATGTCCCTTAGGTCCCCTCTGTCCTCCTGTAAATCAGTTAGACCAGGTGGTCCTACGTGACCCTTGGATTAAAGAAGACGTGCAGTTTTCCCACCTGCCTTCCCAATGCCTTTGGCCATTTCCCATGGACTTCTAACAAAAGGCCCTCTGGGTTTACTTGAACATTAGTCAACTTGACAGTAGCACGTTGTTGGCCAAAACGAGGTTTCCTGATGACGATTGTGGAATAGGAGCCCTGAGAAACAGAGAGGGCTGCCGGCAACCCACGAGCCAGGGTCTGTCTTTCAGCTTGGAATGTTGTGGTCCCCAGATAGCATAGGTGGGGAAATCGAAGGCAGCGGTCCCTGGTTGGAGCTCCTTGCTTCGCTGTTTTGTCTTTTGGAGGCTCAGCTTTCCCACAGAGAAACTGAGGTGACACCTTTAAACCAGGCTCCTGCGATTGTGTATTAGCCAAGCTGGCTACCAGCACCCCTTGGCTGTCCCCCAGAGCCCGGTGGTGAGCAACCATCAGCAGGGGGTGGAAGACAAACAGGAATGGCCTCCCACCCCTCTACCACCCACTGCCCAGTGCAAACACCGCCCTCCTCCCTCAGCAGCAAGTAATTAGGTGTTCCCAGGGTGGCCTGTAAATTCCGAACTTCTCTCTTTGGGAGGTAGGAAGGAAAGAGAATTGCTAGTGAATATTTATCTAGTTTTCTGCCTGTGGGTGAGTGTGTATTGAGAGATAGCGTGTGTACGCACCCGTCTCCCACCCTGTGACTTACACGCCTGGGTGTTTGCACGCCAGATGATCCCTGCAGGAAAAGGCAAGTCCCCAGCTGCTGTGGAATTTTAAGCGATCTCCCTGGAATGCCCTTATGGGATGTCTGGTTCTAATTGCCCCCGTCAGCCAGCGCTGGCGAGCTGGCAGGAGCAATGAGAGGTGAAATTGAACAGACTCCAGTTCACATCAGACCCCCAGCCCTGCCGGAGTCCCCCAAGGGCCAGAAAAGAAAACACATGTGGCCATGGCGGTGGGTGTGGTGGAACGAACTCTAGACTAGAAATTGGAAGGCCCGGATCCCTGGCCCTACGCGCCACGAACACCCTGCGTGCTTTGGACCCAGCGCCTCCCTTCCCTGGGCCTCCAGTTTCCTCATTTGCTAAATGAGTGCTGGGGACTGGCCCGTCTCCACGACCTCTTCCCAGTCTCCGATTCAGGGACAGAAATGTCAAGCTCTCTTGGAGGAGTTGGGTGGGGTGTTTTCCTTTGAACTTTAAAACCAGATGCTCTGCGTTTTTAGATCTTTAAGAAGAAGAGGGGCAGGGAGAGGATTTCATTCCCACCCACTCTGTGCTAGCCCCAGCCCCATTCTTTCCTCTCTCCTTGGCCGGGGAGGGCTGGAGAAGAGAGACGGACCCCAGGCAGCAAGGAGACAGAGATCCAGTGGTTCCTTAGTGCCCCCTATGGGCCTAGAGGGCAGTCACGCTGAATGAAGCTGGAGTGGTCCCCAGAGCCACCTGCACCCTGGCACCCAAGACTGTTTCTCCCGCGCAGCCTCGGGTTTGAGACGCCCACGGCTCAAACTGGCCACTAATTTGTGGGGAACCTCTCTCTCTTCTTAGCCTGCTGGTTTAAAACTCAGACTAAAGCCACTGATACAATGGCCACAGCAGTCTGGGGGTGAACACCTCTAGGGGACCTGTGGTTTGTGCACAGCACAGCACGGGTCACCGAATAGGAAGTACAGCAGACTTCCGGCTCAAGACCCTGCTCTGACCCCCCCGCCGCCATCCCTCCCCACCACCACTAACACCGCAGCTGATGCTTGCACATCTCCAGTGACGAGGAGCTCACTATTTTCTGAGTCAGCAGGAATCAGGTAGGCATTTTTTTTTATTAGTAACAGAGTCCAAATCACACATTGGGGGCTTATTGGCTCATCTAAAAGGTGTCTTTGAGGATAGGCTGCAGTCCTCGAAAACATCAGGGGCTAGAACTCCTTCTAGACTTTTCCCCAGTCATTTCTAGAGCACGATGTCCTTATGGGCCTCACAAACCAAGACGACCACTTAAGTTCTAGCCAGCACCTCTGTGCTCCAGAGAGAAAGAGGGGAAGGGCAAGGGTCTGCGTGGTTCCTTCCCACCGGGTCAGCCCCCTTGAAGACCTGCCTAATAACGTTTGCTGGCATCTCATTGGCCACTCCCGCAGCAGCAGTGGCTAAGAATTAGTCTCCTTGCCTCTTCAAGTAAAATTGGAGTCCGTCGCCAAAGAAAGGGAAAATAGGTTCTGGGTCCGCAAGGACTAGACCGCCATATGGCCATGTGTGTTGAGAGAAGCCATGAACGGCTGGGCAGCTCTGTGTCGCCTCTTACGGACACCAGTTCCCCTCTGGCTGCCGAGGAGACAAGGTGCTCTGTGTGCTGGCTCACCTGGCAGCGCTCACCTGATCCAAGAGAACTCCTCCCCTCCCCACAAAGGAGCAGACTCCTGCCAAGTCAGTGGGGAAAGATGGTATCTGCCAGATCATTCTCTCCCGAGGATGATGCCAGGCCAGTGAAACCTCCAACTTGCTGTGAGCCAGGCCTCTCTGGTACTTTCCCTAGAGAGAACTATGCCAGCCCACCTGCGAGGACCCAAGCCCAGCTCCAGACACAATGCGCTGCGCCCCCCCCCTCCCCCCCGCCCACTGCTCTCTACCAGGTCTGTGACCAGTGAACAACTCCTTCCCAGCAGGCTCCATGGCTTTGTTCCAGTTCCCCATGCTGGCCCAGCGGGGGGGGGGGGGGCGGGCATCACAAGAGGATGTACCCTCCACTCCAGGGAGAGAGTTCACTGCTTTCTCCCCAGATTTGTTCTGCTGAGAGCCAATGCCACCCATCAGCTCGAAGGGCAAACCCTCACAGGTTTAAACATGGTATTCAGGGTGGTAGACAAAGAACGCAGGGCAAACAAAAACTGGCTGGGCCCTCGGCTAACTTCTTCATTAGCTGCTCTCTGCTTTTCTGGTCTCAGATGCTCCTGGTTCTTCAGGTTCCGAGAGGGGGCTGTGCACCATTTGGTGAATGCGGTCCCTCCCTCCTCAGGAGATCCACGGCCGTTTCCTGACGTCTTATTCTTGGACTACCAGGAGGCCGCTTCCCTGGGAAGGAAGCTGAGGCCCAGAACGATGGTCGTTTACACTGGACCCAGGTGCGGAGGTAGCAGGACCCGGGCGGAGGGAGGACTTCTCTTGGGGGGCAGCAGAGCAGACTCCCTCAGAGAACCACTTTCCAAATCTCCCCCAGGGGAGCTTCACTCTCCGCCGTGTGTCTCAATCGCTATTTCTTTCGATTTCAACGGCCATCTACATCATTCAATCACCGTACCAACTATTTGTTACCATAAACCTCATTCTCTTTCAAGAGCATTATTTGAAGCAGGCTTCAGTTTTCGCCACCGTAGCGAGACGTGGCCTAACAATACCTCTTCCCCCTCCCCGTCATGTTCATCCATTCACCCCTCTCATGAGGCTGAATACGTTTAACCATATGATTAAAGCAGGATTTCCCTTTAAGATGGAGTTTCCAGGAATGAACTGTGTTTAAAAGCAGGGACCACCTCTTTGGGAATGTGAGGGAGAGAAATAATCAGCTTCAATTTGTTAAGAACCATTTATCATGAATGCTCTAAAGCTATGTCTGTTTTAGATCTTTTCTCTGGTATAACTAAGTTATTGCACATACATCATGGAAGGTTTCTAGACTCCCAGGCTCTGCAGACGGCCCCCAACCCAGAGGCCTGATATTTCCATTTCTTATAATATACTCAGGCAAGGACAGAGTGTCGTTCTTAGCACTTGGCTAGTTAGTATTTTTTTTAAAAATATATTTTGTTATGCTGTCTTATGCTAGGTACTTAATGCCTTGGAGCACTTAAAACCCTAATAGCAGGTTGAATTATCACTGCTTTGCAGCCATAGAAGCCAAAAGAAAGGTTAAAAAACAATGGGCAGGTGCATGTTCTGTCTTCAGTTCAAGGTGGAAGCCGGAAGTGAAGTCCCATGACTGCATCATACTGACAGCATGAGCCCTTCCTGCCACGTCTTTGTATATTAAAATTATTATGGAGGAAAACTCAGCGAAGACTCTCCTCTCTCAGAAACTCGGCTCTAATGCCTCCAAAGCACAAAATCAGAGTAGCTGGGATAGAGCAGCAGCTTGGTTTGAATAAATAATTTCATTTCCTGGATGATTGTTTTCCTTATAAAGTAGGGTCACATCTCCCAAAGATTTGTGCCAAGTGTCCTGAATTCCTGGAAAATGTACATGGGAAAAGTGAACAAGAATGTTGGTACAGTAATCTCCTAATATCTACGCGGGGATTATTTGTTTAACAAGCCTTGACTGACAGTTTCATCTGCCTTGTCTTTTAGGTGAGCCAAATAGGGTTCGGGCTTGACCACTGGTGTGACAGAGCAGAAAGGGGTCAACTTAACGCCCAGCCCCTAAACTGGAAGATATGAATGCTCAGTGAGAAGAAAATAAGAAAAGGTGTGGAATAGTGGACATAGTATACTGACATTTGTATTTTTAAAAAGGAAAAGAATGTAACGAATACACACACACATATTTACTTGTATTAAAGGCAGGACAGATACATCTGGTAACACTGGTTTCTAAGAAGGGATAGAGGTGGCGGGAAGAAGGGGTAGGAGGGAGAAGTTTCACTTTAGATCTTTTGTCACTTTTGGATTTTAAACCATGAGAGCGTATTACCTATTTATAAAAGAATAAATAACATTTCACTAAAAGCATAATGTGACCTCTTACAAGTGGCAGAGTCAATGGTTCAGAGGCCTGGAGGTTGGGAAGAAGGACACAGAAGGGACTGTGTCAGCCAGGCCCGCTGATAGCAGTGATGTCCGCTGACCCAGAGTGGGTTCCTCCTTGCTTCCCTGAGTACTCTGAGGGGCCAAGGTCCAGAAGTCAAGGCTCTTGTCAGTTCCTCAAGCAAGAAAAGAAGTAGCCACATTGGGTACTACTGACGTGTAATGCTTTCCAAGCAAAGCAACAAGAACGCCTATGTCCCCATCTGGAAACCTTGCTGGAGAAGGATGCAGACCAACAGGAGGGTGTTCCAGAAGCCGGCCAGGATGGGCTAGGACCCGGATGTGTGTGCTGGAAGAAGGGAGAGTTGAAGACATCAGCATGTAGCCTCGGGACCAGAGGGTTTGCAGAGCCAGCACCCTTGTCTCCAGCCATTTGAAGGGAAGCTGGAAGACGGGCTAGACGGGAGAACCCAAGCGGGATGTGCATCTTGGGCAAGCTACATGGCTCTCTGAGCTGCCCTTCCGCCTCCGCGGCAAGGAGACAGTGACACTTACAACAGTAGTACCCCCAGGGCTTTCTTGGTCAAGAAATAACATAGGCAAGATGTCTAGCACTTAGTAGGCACCCTGCAGAGCCTTCTGAGCCCCATCTGTATCACATACATTTCCTGTCCAAGCAAATAAATGTGTCCTGCGTACCTCCTGTGCGCAAAAGCGGCAGGAAAAGGGACTCGGACTCCTTTAGGAAAGACTTTGCCCTAGGACTGTTGGAGGATACAGCAAATCATCAAGAGACGGGCATCACGGACATAATGGTGCTTTTTAGGAAGAAGCTGAAGGCTCTGTCTCTACATCTGCCACAAAGGAGTCGGGATCCCAGCACCCTGGGGCATGTCCTCACCACACTCTGATCCGTTCCCGTCCCTCCTCCAGCCAGCCTGCTCCCAGAAAGGCTCAATTAAGAAGGCATTTGCAGACCTCTCTGCGTCTGGCACCACCACATTTTTTACATTCCCTGCCTCTGCTGTTTTTGGAGCTGAGAGGTGTGTATCTGTGTGTGTGTGTGTGTGTGTGTGTGTGTGTGTGTGTGTGTGTCTTATCTACCTCAGGAGAAAAGGGCAGGAGTCCTATGACCCAGACTAAGAGAGATTTTCTCCTTTGACCTCATAATTCCAACTGGTAGAATTTTCTCCAGGTCCTAGCACTGACCACGAGAGATAGGAGTGTCTTCTTGAACAGTGTTCGTAATTGTGCGCTGACTCGCTGGGATTTCTGAGCAGACGCTGTTGTGGGCTCCTGGGGATTTCAGGATAAATGGGGTCTGGCCCCTGGCCTAGGGTAACCACAGTCAAGGGGGGGGTGACACAGACTGATGCACGTCACCCTCCCACTGGGAGAGCTGTGATAGATGCCGCGCGCAGAAAGCTGAGTGCCCTGCGGCCCCGAGGAGGCTGCTGGTGACTAATTCTGACATGGGGCTCACAGGTCAGCCACGGCTTCGCACAATAGGTGAGGCTGAAACTGGGGTTCAGAGCTGAGTCAGAGGCTGGGAGTGGGAGGATGGACAGGATTTCGGAGCTCTTGGCTTCATTTCCGGTCTGTGAATCCTTTTGTTCTCCTGGGTTTTCACACCAGTGAAAGCATTTCCCCTTCCCGGGTGTGACCTGCCCTTGCTTCGGACACCCCTTTGGGCTGGGCTTTGCAGGAAGGACTTCTCTGGTGGCCAGAGCTGGAGCCGGCCGGACCCTGCCCAGATCCTGCCCAGATCCTACCCACAGCCCGCGGACCCGCTGCCCCCCTTCCCTTGCCTCTTTCCCCTCCAGTGCCCCGTCTGGGGAAACTTATCCAAGTTTCAAGCAGTAAATTTAAGGCCTTGGCAGCCCTCCCACAGATGACTCCCAAATTATCCCATTCCAAGGGCGGGGAGGTGGGGGGAGGGAGGCCAGGAGTTCAGCCTGGAAGATTCGGCCCAGCCGTCGGAGAGCTGCGGGCGCCATCTGCTGGCGGAATCGAGCAGGCAGCCTGGGATGGGAGGCGGGGGCAGGGCAGGCGTGCCAGAGAGGAGAGGGGCACAAGCCCAGGCTCTGACAGGGAAGCGAATTCGCTGTTTAAAGACATCAGACAGCAAAAGGGGAGCAAGGGGGTGTGCATGCTCATGCACGTGTGCGTGCCCGAGTTGGTGCCTATTGCAGATTCATCCTCGGTGACGGCCCACACGCTGGGTCTTTGGGAGGGTGTGTTGGGATGGGGTCCATGCTTCTGTTATTGTTCCATAGGGCGAGTATATGGGACTGTCTCCAGAGGAAAAAGACAGTAAATAAGAGAGTAATCAGGCCCAGATGTATCCCTCCCAGGGAAGTTCCAGATGTCCTCTCCTTAATCCTCAGCCCAAACATGGGTGATGTGTGAGACTCCGTTGATTGCATTTTCAGTTGGGCAGAGTGAGACACAGCGTGATCAGGGCCTGGAGTGAGAACACCAGCTAAACTACAAGCATCGTGGCCCGGGGACAAAGACCCTAGAGGTCATTCGGTCCATCCTCACCATTTGCAGAATAAAAGCCATGCATTCAGTGAGGAAAAAAGCAAAAGAGAGATCAGCTTAGGTTACCTTGAGAGTCTCTGACCCTGAGTTCTGATGGACAAACCGCACTCCACCCCCACCCAGGATTTGTGCCAGGAGGATCCCAGGCAGCAACTCCCCTGCCCTGCCCCGACTGTAACCCACCTCTTCTCTATTTACCCTCCTGAAGGAATTTCCTAACCCATAAATCTTGAGAGATTTATTATTTCCTGCGGCTCCCTTAGTTGGCAAATGTGGCTTTCCAGTTCCAAACTCAGAACCACACTGGGATCACAGCTCTTGAGTGGGAGCAGAAGTTCTCCCGGCTGGTGGTCGGGAGGACACCAGCCTGCCATTACCCACAGAGGGGCCACTGAGGACACGGCTTACTTTTCCTGGCTCCCAACTAAGACTGCTGGAATAACCAGATCAGAAGTTGTAAGAGCAGCCAGGAGTCCCAGGAGAACTGCAGGGCTTAGTTCCTCTCCTCACCCCACCTGGAAGAAGGAGGCGCTGGGCTCTCCCTGTCTGTTCTCCAAAACCTCTGTCTCTGGCTCTAGTCTTTTCCCCCCACTGTGAGGAAAATCTTCCTGAAACAGCTCAGCTGGATATCCTGCAGGCAAGGCCTCCTTTTTTGCCTGTAGAATAAGTCCAAACACCTTACAGGGTCTTCAAGCCCCGCCAGACAGGACCCCCACCTTCCTCTAACAAAGAGCTTTCCTGTCGTGTTTTCACGCCTGAGCTGAGTTCCTTCCAGCCATGTGGGCCTTCCCTGTCACCAGCCCTGCCTCCACCACCCACACCCCCACCCCGTGTTGCTCTGCACTTACCCTGGCCCTGCTGTCACCCTCCGCTTCCTGCCACCTCATATGCTCTTTCTTCTACCTCTAGGTAGTGAAATTTTGTTTTCCAAAGACAGTTTCAAAGGTCACCTCCTCTGGAAGCCCTCAGGGATCTCCTCCCTTCAAACCAGACAGAATCTCCTTTGAGTCTCCCAGTCTGCATTTGTTCTATATCCCTGCAGGTTCTTGTAGACTGCTTTATTTTCTAGCTCCACGATCACATGGGTTACACCCCCTTGTACATTTCGAGCACCTTGAAGGTAGGGGCAGCATCGAGTCCTCCTCTGTTCTCTTCCTCAGTTACACTGTCCCCAGCAGTAAGGGTGCTCCTAGGGGACCTCGTAAGTGATATGCAGACAATCCAAAATTTTGACTTTTCCAATCTCTGCTATCCTTCCTTAGGACAAATGAACCTGGAAGAACAACGTACTTCAGAGAAAACAGACAAACTCTTCACCACTGTTCTGCTTCTCAGGAGAGAGCACCGCCCGGAGCTCCAATGGGCAGGAAGCACCAGCCCCTGACGTGCCCCCTCCAGACTCAGGATCGGCAGTGAGGCCTCAGTCCAGAGCTGAGGAGCTGTATGTACTGAGAAGAAAGGAACCTGAACCCTCAGAATCCATCCCTGGACAACTCCAGAAGGAAATCTCAACCCGCGGCGCCCTCCACAGGTGACGGAGAGGGAAGATATCCTCACAGCACTGATCTAGAGGTGGGAGTCAGAGTTTCGAGGCCTGGCTTTGCTGTAACCAGCTCTCAGCCTAAAGCCATTTCCTCCCCCATCTGCACAATGTGGGGCTGGCTGGCTCATCATTAACGCCTCCGCAAGACCAACCGCCTGGTGTCACAAGGACACACATCAGGCGAGTGTGGCCCTTCATTTGAAAACCTTCACACATTTTGTCTCCAAAATTAAGTCATCCAGAGTATGTACCTATCAGTTTCAGTCATCCGAAGTTCTCATTAAGAACGTCCAACCAATAAATCATTTATTTCCTGACCTTTGAGATTATTAATAGTTGCCATTTCGTATGTGTGAAAAGTGAGATGTGAAAAGAACACATATATTCAGCGAGAAGATTTCATTTCCCTTAAATAATTTCTGTTCTTTTTCTCTGATTCTCAGAGTGACGCATATTTATTATAAGTAAATGCTGGAAATATAGAAAAGTATACTGAAGAAAAGAAACATCCCCTCGAATCCTACCCCCACCAAGGATCTCTGTGAACCCTCTGGCATAGTTCTTTCCAGACCTTTGTCTAGACACATTTATGGATACTCTTTTGCAAAACTAGTGTCGTGTGAGAGATGCTATTTAGAAATCCTGGATTTTTGCATAACAAAATACTGTGAGCATTTTTCCATGCCTATGATATTCTATGGTGTTGTTATTATTATTATTATTTTTTAAGTAGTCTCCACGCCCGACATGGGGCTTGAACTCATGACCGTGAGATCAAGGGTCACATGTTCTACTGACTGAGCCAGCCAGGTGCCCCTATGGTGTTATTTTTAGTGGTGTCATCCCATTAGGTAGATATACTATATTTTACTTGACCAATCCTTTATGGTCTCATAAATACCTCGGTAATGAGGGACTTTTGGAACATTTCTGATATTTCAAAACTCTCTTCTTCATTGACCCCCTTGCTGTGGCTGTCACCCAGCCTGTCTCTGGCCTTCCTGACTGGCTGAACGATGGGATGTCAAACCCGGAAGAGACTTTAGGCCTGAAGATTTACAGATCGTTTAACAGATGGGAAAACAGAGGTCCAGAAAGGGCAAGTGCATTTCTCCAGTTCCCCAAGGTAGCTGGCGGCAGAGTCCTGCCTGGTGGGCCGCTCCGCATCACCCTGCCTCCCTGATGTAGAGCCTGGACCCTGAAGAACATCAACTTGGAGCACACTTGGAGCACACTTCTCACACTGCTGCACACACTGGTGCAGCAGACCTGGGCATCTACTCAGCTGGAATTCACACCAGAGAAAGGTCTAGGCTAAATGTCCGTGTTACATATAAACATCATCAGCTGGGACACCAATTGTCCATGATCTCCACAAACAGAAATCCTCTCTTAACGATAAAATGTTTTGTTTTCTCCTTTGAGGTGGTAAGACCGAGATGTTGAAAAGAGCTACACAGGGCTGAGCCTCTTATAAATGGGATTTTTCAGGGAGCTGTTACAAAGGGGCTTCAAGACTTGGGCATTTAGATACTCTCATTAAAACGAAAAGACAGGGCCGCCTGGCGGGCTCAGTTGGTGGAGCAGGTGACTCTTGAGCCCCACCTTACGTGCCCCGCGTAAGGTGTGGAGATTACTTAAAAATAAAATCTTTAAATAAATGAATAAATGAAAGGCAGATCCAGTGTCTGAAGCCCAGGGCAGGTGCAGCAAGCCCACATCTTGGCTGTGGCCTCCCAGATACCTGAGCCCGAATAAGCCATGCCTGTCATAGGTAAATTCCTCACAGCTCTGGAGAAATCCTTCCATGGGGAAGGGAGCGGCTGGGGAGCCCCTGCTTATGCTAACGAGGCACTAAATTAGTGCGTTACACGCCTCATTTAGCACAACTGTGCAAAATCTAAAAGTACCAATAAATTTTCCTTCTGGGGTCAAGAATCATAAAAGGATTGATGATCAACCATTAATTAGCAGAGAAATTAAAGCTTGACAGCTTCTGTTCTATCCCTCCCTTCTCTCAAATGGCACAATTTGTTCAAAATGCTTTTTGCAAAGCAGTCTTTCTCAGATAGGGAGAAAAAAAAATAGGCAGTATCAGCCAGGAGAGTGGCTTACCTTCCCCTGTGACTCTCGGAGAGGTGACTGTTCTAGAAGATCAGCCCTGGGCATTTTGTCAAGCGAGAAGGACCTTGCCATCTTTATTTACTTATTTTTCCTATTAGCTTTAGTATAAGATATATGTCTTATACTGGGAGCGATTTTCAGAAAAGGGCATTCTTCTTTGTCATTTACACTAAAAAGTCAGTCACTCTTATGGGTCTCAGTGGCACCTGAATTTTGCCAGATACTGCAAAGCAGACCCTCCTGGGAAGAAGGGAACTCAATCTTCTGCTTGAGTTCGCCAGTGACTCTTGAGGACAGATCTCTAACAATCCATTGTTCCTTTTCTTTCCCTTCCCCTTTGGATATGTATTTATGTATTTATGTATTACAGAAAGCTGGGTGTGGGGCTTTGTATACTTCCTAGCTGAAAATCTTGAACTTTCTGGAGATGTCTCTGCAGCTACCCCGTGTGCCCACTGGGTTTAAAGTGGGATACCAGGTTATAAAACACAAAGTGCCCTTAGTGACACTACAGAGGTAATTTCTGCAGATGCTAAGTCTCCCCAGGCCTTGGCACTGCCAGAGGGGCAGGTGAGTGTCCCAGAGAGCCAAAGGGGGCTGACCCCAAGGCTTTCCATCCAACACTAGATCTCCCAGGCGGCCGCAAATAAATTTAAACAAAAGCCTAGAGGAAGGTTCAGCTCATTTAAATCCTCATGTGCTTCGGTCATGGCTTTGGAGGTATAAATACACCCAGATGTTTCAAACTTTTCCCCTGTTGTATCTAATCACCAGAACAACTGGGGCTTCTGCGCCTCCCCTCCCAGCCCCTGCAGGGACACACAGAGAGCCTAATTAGAAGGGTTCTCCTTTGTTTCCCTAATAGCTCTCAGCCCTGGGGCGTCCAGAGCATTTGGTCAACAAGAGAAAAATCTAATGTTTAAGGCTCCACTTGAGGTGGCTACAGCCTGGGCCCCACAGGGAACGGAGGGGCAAGAAGGGGGAGATGCAGCCGCGGACCGGATTCCTGGGGAGCATCCCCGGAGACGGCTCTGGGTGGGGCCGTCAGTGGGAGGGAGGATGGAACCTGCCTGCGCGCCAGGTCCAGTTCCCAGGCACAGGTGCTAGAGCTATTGCTGGGCCCTCGTTTGTCCTGAGGGATCCCTTCCTTCTCTCCAGGGGCTCCGCTGGAGCTCCGCCTCTGGCCCTTTCTGTCCCACCGGCAGCCACCGCCTAGGTCCAGCCCGGGAACCGCTTGAATGGGGCTCTCCCTCCAGTCTCTACCACACCCTGGACTCGCCACCAGCCCGATGCAGTCCCTCTACCACTGCATGAACCATCTTCCCTGGACACGGACCGCCTCACTCCTGGCTCAGAATCCATTCCTGGTTCATGGTTGTTTCTAGAATCAAGAGCGAAGCTGCAGTCTTCTAGCCCTAGCTTCACCTTTCCCCCAGGTCCCCCACCCCCACCCCCATTATCCCACTGCACTCCCTGTGATCCCCGAGCACCACTGCCTTTCCTCTTGCTGTGCTTTCTACATGCAAAGCACTCTCCACAGTTGGGCCTGGAAAAAGCCCAGCTGTCCTTCAAAAAGAAATCAAGTGGCCTCTCCATGGGTACAGGCGGGGTCTTGCCACCCTTTTCTCCATGTCCCATCTCTGTTGATATGACTGCTGTGTGTATTTTCCCTCCAGATGGTCAGCTCCGTGAAAGGAGGGCGTATGTTCCATTCATCCTCATGCCTCCCCTCCTGGGCACAGTGTCAGTATCTCTGTAAGTACCAGACACAGAAGCGGGGACGCCATGTTGGACTATTTCACAGGAATTTCCTGGGTCACTAGTCCTACTCTCCAGATCACTGCTAGTTAGATGTCAACTTTTAGTGTCCATCCAACTGTCTGTAAAGGTCCCAACATTGCAGCACAGGGCCCAGCAGGGCATGAGATCCATCCGGCCCAGGCCACCGCTGGAACATACACGCTCCCCTTCACCCCAACACCCCTTGTCAGAAGACACCTGCAGAACAGGCCAAAACTGAGTCTCTGAGTCAGGCCAAGGAACACCCTAGCTCAGAATGCATATGGATAAGAACGCAATGCCTGGACCCCATCTCAGACCAATTAATCACAGGTTTGGGGATGAGGCCCAGGCCTGAGTGTTTCTGAGCTCCCAATGTGCAGACAAAATTGAAAATCACTACTTCAGTCCAAAATAGCGAAACCCTTGCAATCCACTTTTAAACTCTCAAGAACATAGCCAAGGCAGTCTTTCCAGGCGAGTTCTGTAAAACATTGCTGCCCCCACCCCCCTCAGCTAGTAGGAGTCAGATAGAGCTAACACAAGTGGCTTCTCATTAGCCCAAAACCAGCTGACTCCTTGGTCATAAAAAGGTAGCAGAGAAATTAAGAAAAGCCTTCCAGGTTGGAACCATTCAAAACCACACGAGAACAGGGCTCCAAGGACTGGGGTTTAAGCTCACGCCTCACACTTACTGACTTTGGACAACTTCTCTGAATGTTGTTTTCCTCATCTGTAAAATGGATTCAGCAATATTTCCTACCCCTTCATATATTATGAAGACTGGGGGAGAGGCATGGAAGCATTCTGTAACCAAGAAAGGAAGATGTTACTTGTTATTTTTGGTTCTATAATTATACATTTCTGGAAAACATGACCCACGTCTTACTCATTTCTGTACCCTTGCACTAGACTCCTGTGTGGGGCTCATGTCCTACCCAGAGCGTATGTGGAGTATGTGAATGAATGGATGAGGCTAAGAGTCGGTTCACAAATGAGTGAGCAAGTGAATGGATGGATGGACGGACACTGGAGTTCTGTGTCCCCAAATCCCCACACCAAAGCTCTGCAGAGTAGAGACAAAGCTTATCCCCTCCCCTCCCTCCCAGCCTTCGGCTGACATGACTCACACATGGAGCAACTTAGCAGAGAAGCAAACATCTGGGGCCCAGAAGTGCTTGTTACACAAACCCCACTGGACCTGATCCCAAAGCTCAGGAAATGTACGTAGCGTCGCGGTTCCCACATTTGGCCTCATGCCCTTCCCTCTACAGTGCTGCTATCACTGGGCAGTGGCGGGCCACGGCCAAATAGACCAGAACAGGGGTCAGGGCAAGAGGAGCACCAGGAAATAGGTGGCCTCCCCCAGCTACTCCGGTGCCCCGAAGCGAAAAGCTGTGGCCCCCGGGCAGAGACCACCAAACAGTGGCACTGGGGAGCACCCCCACCATCCAGGGAAAAGAGCGCTGGACTTGGAATCAAAAGACCCATTTCGAGTCCAGGGACGACCATCTTCCATGTGGCCTCGGACAAATCACTAACTCCTGTGTCACCGAGCTGTGCCAGGTTAATGGAAAAAAAGAAAATCTTTCCGGAAACTCCTAGCATGATGCCCGGCTTTAAACGTTCATTCATTCGTTCTTCAACAAAAGTCGTTTATGGTGACTTTCCAAGTCCCAGACACGGTTCTGGGACACAAGGCACTCAATCAGTCCTTCCTCTCTCCCTCCTTCCCTCCCTCCCTTTCTTTTTCTCGGAATGGGAAGAGGACTTGGGTGTTATTTAGTTTAAACATAAAGGCAGGAACCAATGAAATGATCATTCTTTTCCCTAAGAGAGCCGCTTCCCCAGCACCCGAGAGGCGAGAGGCAGAGCCGAGGGTTGTGCAAATACACCCTGAATACCACAGACAGAGGAGCTCACATATCCTCAAGATGTCTCTCCATGGGCTGGAAAAGGGCAAATCAAATGAAACCCCTCGATTGGAGAAGCCCGCCCTTGGCCGGAGGAAACTCGGCTGGGCCAGATGTGTCTGCCGGTCCAGGAGGGCTGGGAGAATTCTGTGGGCTCTCCTCCGTGTTCCACGTTATCTCCCATTTCCTTTGGGAGCCCAGGAGACATGGCCTTCCCAAAGCAGCCTTCGAGGTGGCCTGTGAAGCTTTTGTCCTTGGCAGCAGAGAAATTTCTGCTTCAGTGGTTCCAAACAAGGCTTGCATTAACTCCAGGCCTGTGAGGAGAGCACGTGCAACAAAACCCAACACCGTGTCCCAGCCCTCAGACAAGCACAGAAACAAATGGTGCAGGAATTTTTCCGAATAGAATCATCCGCTCAATGTCACTGCATACATTTACCTACCTCAGTGCCTATTCACGGCCCCCTTTAAAGGGGGTTGGCAATAGAGATGGATCAGACAACATCTCTATGGCAACACCTCCCCTCAAAAATGGTGGCAGCCACAGCAAGAGGAGCGATGAGCAATTTTTTAAAATATACGCAAACACAACGCTACTCACCCCGAAGGACCCCCTTGGCTCCCAGGATGCAGGGTTGTGTTTAAAACAATAGCCGAGGAGCTCATGACAAGACTAATTAGGGGCACAAAGGGGACATGCAAACTCAGGACCGAGAGTTTGCACAAAGAATTAAGACCCAGGGCCTCGGGGACACTGGAATTTGTCAACAAAACTAACATTCTCTTTCCTGGAAACTCTCAAGCTGAAGGAGTTCACGAGGACCTGATTTTAAGTGTCCGACGGGGGACAGGGAGTGAGAGATGGTAAAAACAAACAGTTACCACCAGCAGGCCCCGAACAGGATCCTAAATCTAGCAGGGGGCTGGAGCCCCTCTGAAGGGCATCCAGTTACCACCTTCCGTGGGCCATCCCGGATGGGCATTTGGGGGAGGGGTGGCATCCCCACCTCAAAATCAGAAGGCTTAGAGGGGCTCTGTGGTTCTAAAGGGCTGTGGGCCGGGGCGGTGAGCCTGAGACACTAGTATGGAGAACTACCACCATGACCACCACAATCGTAATGACAATACAGGAAGGAGGGGCATGGGTGCTATCGACATCCTCTACTGAGCACTTTAGAAAGAGAATGGGCACCCTCTCAGGAAAGCAGTGTTTCCAACTGCTGGCAAGGTGAAGACGAGGAAGTCTGCTCTCTCATCTTGTTTCCTCATGGGTTGCTTCATGTGTCCCAGAACGGAGCTGGGAGGGGAAGTGAAGACCAGGGTGGGGGAGCTTGCTGGGCAGATAGGCTCCATTTCTATTGGCCCTACTTACTTTCCCCGTGACCTTAGGCAAGTCATTAACCTTGCTTGCCTCTCCACCTCCTTCCATAAAACGTGAAGTACTTGCGGATGGCTGGATGAAAGATTCCAAAGCGAGTGCCGGAGTTTATATACAGCACCCTTTACTCCCCACACATGTAAGAAATTAGCTGTAAGAGGCTGGGCATCAGGTGGAGGGTGTGTGAGCGGGGCACTCACCGGGACCCCAGTGGTTGGACTCTGGAGCTTTGAACAGCCTTGTTTTAAGAAACCTTGACAGTGGAAAATGGTCTGTGGCTGATGGCACTGTCATCTGTTACTGTCCTTGGAGGCTGAGTTCTGGGGTACAGCTTTGCCAGACCCTGGGTTTGCCTGTGGACGGCTGCCCATGCCCTCCATAGCCCTCACCCGACATGCCAGGCTCCGAATGGCCCCAGCCTGACTCTGCTTGTTCCTCTTCTTTCCTTTCTGTTCCTTCTTTCAAAATAGATACTCCTTTTATGCAGGGGCAAGAATTTCTATAATTTGTTTCCTAACTTTCAGGAGCCGTAATAAAAACTTCTCATGTTCTTTCTTATTGAGAGGCTCTTAAAGTTAAACGCATACAAATTAGACCATGAAAAGCATTCCCTTTTCTGGGATCTATACTTCAAAGCAATTATCTCTTACAGAATTTAGAGAATGTATTTACACCATTAAAATATATATTTTATATCCATTTGAGACATAACAAATATTAATTTCACTAATATATATTGATGTTTCTATCTCGCTAATATTTTGTATAATATATATTTGTTGGGATTTCTGCAAGGGCTACAAAACTATGATAAGGACTTAAAGCATTTGATTAAATTTAAAAGAGCGGCCCCTTTGAGTTCAAAAGCAATTGTACCATTTTGCTCACTCAATGAATTTTCATCTTATTTTAATAAATTCCCTCTCTGACATGATGACGCTATAAATGCTTCAATAAACTGCATTTGTTTAAATGACTGATACTAAATTTTATAAAATCATTATATGTTTTTGTTCTTTTCATGTTACTTTTTAAAGTTAAATCAAACTTTTCTTCGTTTGTACTCTGTCGGGAGTCGGTTCCTAACCCCGAAGGGAGACTCTGTGGTTCAGATCCATTGATGATAAACACATGTTGAAAGTCCTGGTTTTCGACCTTGCCTTGTGCTCATTGAACTGATGACAATTGTCATCTCCACAGGCTTTAGCATTTCACATCATCAGCCGTGTGCTTTGGAGCTTGGCAAAATGATGGATTGAGCTTCTGTTTATTTTTTGTTTCTAAGGGTGTTTGTGGGATTTGTGGAGGTCTCTGTGTCCCACTTCCCTGCCCCTCTCCCTCTGCTGACGTCAAGGAAATAGCAGGAAGATCACCATCTGAGGTCACATCAAAATGTGTTGGTGTACAGGCCCCACAGAGTCCTCTGGGCCCCGACCCATGTTCTCACGACCCTTTGGAAGTTCTAGGAGATCCTCAGGAGCACATGAGCCGTCAACTTAAAAAGAAAATTACACAATGTAGTTAGTTTCAAATGCTTAAGAAAGGCATTGTCTGTGGATCTGCTAACACCTGGGGACAAGTTCATGTATCTGTTGATTTCAAAAGACATTTACTGCACTTCAGAGTGTGTGGGTGTGTAGGTGGTGGGGGGGCATCCAACATTAGGGATGTGCTAACCCTATAATGCTATCTCTTGATATATCTTCCTCCAGATCACTGGGCAAGATCTTGCAGTTCATAAATCTCACTTCACAGATAGGAAAACTGAGACCCAGAGGGGGCTGTACTTTGCCCAAGTTCATTTGGCAAGTGAGACGAGAAGCCAGGTGTGCTGGCTCTGCCCCAAGGTTACATTTTGTTTTTGGAGTAACTCCATCATCTCCTTCATGGGCGGTGTTAGATTCCTATGCCGTAGTTTTCACACCAGGGATTGCGATCAGGGTCACAGCCAATCTAAGCTTACTGAGATTTACACAGTCCATTTTTGCCCTTGCTAATATCCCGCTGACCTAGGCAGAGAGCTGTGAGGGCCCAGTGAATAACAGATGAGGAAGTGCCTTGCAAAGTGAGAGTTGATGTACAATTACTGTTATGCCGGCCCTTCCTAGGGACCCTGGCCCCAAAATTCAGCAGCAGCCTCTCTCTCCCCACACAGCTGATATTGCTGACTCAGCTCCACAGCCCCAGGAGCCAGAAATAGAGAGGCTGCATCTGCGGGGAGGATGGGGGCAAATCCATGGGGCCATTTGGAAGCCAGAAGCGTTTCGATGCAGCCGAAAGAAAAAAAAAAAGGCACCCATCTTTCTGTTTGTTTTCTTCTTAATGACCAAGTAACATCTACCAGAGTAATCCCTTCCCCCGCCCCTGGGGGCTTGGGAATGGGGTGGGGTAGGCCCAGATGTCTGGTGCATGAGGAGGTATTGATGCGGCCTCGCTGGCGCATCCCCAGCTTACAACTTTGTTGTAGCTCAGGCCATGGCCGGCTGGAGACAAGCCGGTCCCCCTCTGCAGACGCCTGCCTCCCTGGGCTCTGTTCTGCATCTAAGTGGGCCAGCTGGGATGGCTAGAGGAAGTCAGGAGGTGAATATGGCCACTGGAAGAGAACTGATAGAAGAACATTAAAGGACGGATGCCTGGGTTAAGCTCAGATGGTTAAGCATCTGCCTTTGGCTCAGGTCACGATCCCGGGGTCCTGGCATCAAGTACTGAGTTGGACTCTGTGCCCAGTGGGGAGTCTGCTTCTCCCTCTCCCCCTCCTCCCCACTTGTGCCCCCCCCAAATGAATAAATAAAATCTAAAAAACCGAGATCGAAACCTGAGCCAAAGGCAGAGAATTAAACATCTGAACATAACCCAGACATCAATCAA
>NW_027397063.1:64698458-65004268 GCF_003265705.2 Callorhinus ursinus
AAAGAAAGAAAGAAAGAAAGAAAGAAAGAAAGAAAGAAAGAAAGAAAGAAAGAAAGAAAGAAAGAAAGAAAAAGAAAGCAAGCAAGCATTAAGGAGAGACCAACTGGCTGGAATCACCCTGGATGGAGGAAGCTCACATCCGCTCTCTGGACCTCACAAATAGGAAACCATAATCCCGGTCCCGCCAAGCTCCCACAGCTGCTGAGAGATCGTTGGCAAAGGCAATACCAGGAATCGTCAGGTGGGAGAACATGTTCACCTATTTCCAACAGGTGTTTCTGAACCCTTTCGGTGTGCCTCCTACCGTGAGGGTGTAAGGGACACCGAGATCAATAAGACAACCCCCCTGCCTCAGAGAGCCTTAAGGCAAAGAAGGGGTAAGTGCGGTGGCAGCATGTTCCTGGGTCCAGTCCACCTGTGGAAGAGAAACTCTTTGGGGCAGAGGCATGAGTTTTATTTCTCTAAGCCCACAGAAGAACACTTGCAGGGAGACGGGAAACTGCCTGCTGTGGGGGAGGCCTTGGGGTTGGGGGTGGGGGGAGGGTGGCCAGCTGGCTAATCCACCTGGAGTATCGATTTTACTTCAGTCTGTATAACACACTATTCTAACTTATCTGATCCTCAAGAAGGAGGTTCTGTTATTTGTTCCATCCTACAGATGAGGAAACCAAGGCCAGGAGGAGTTAAGATTCTTGCCCCTCCCACGGTGAGCTGCTAAGTGACAGAGCGGGGGCTCCTATCCAGGCAGTCTGGCTCCGGATCAGCTATGTAAAAAGCCATGTGTCTATAAGTCAGAAGAATCACAGAGGCTAGAGAGGATATCACATACGGAAAAGAGATTTTGTTACTTGAATTTTGTCATTCTGGTGTTTTTTAAATTAGTTTTTATTGAAAAGTTGAGTAAAGAGTTTAAAATTAAGTTCCCAGGGCTGAGGTTGCAGAGAAACTCAGTGTTCAGTCTTAAAGCTTCTACTTCCGTCCCTGCGCCTGCTGCTGTGGGCTCGTGAAGGGCCAGGGTGTCCACCTGCCTTTTCGCTTTCGTCCCGCCTTCCCCAGCTGGGTTCTCTCTGACATGCCTTCCCTCTGTCCGGCCTCCCTGAGCTTCATCTTCAAACACCAAATTGTGCATCAGCCCAGAACATCTGGGTCTAGGGTTGAACCTACAGAGGTCAACTCTTTGGCGCAGATGCATGGATCTTACCACTTTTTTTTTTTCTCCTAAGGTAAGTTATTTGCTTAATCCCTCTCCCGCCACAAGCAAAGGGATAGAGATCAGGACACTGGCCATCACCTGATACAAGTAGAGATGAGCTGACCGTCCCATGTACTCTGCCGCTCGCCCTGCACAGTGTGTGTCCTGGTGCCCATGTAGTGGTCCCGGTTCTCTTTATTCATCTTCATAGCCGGTTGGAAGCAGAATCACGCAAGAGCTATAACATAGAGCATGATTAGTCTATCCCTTTGGATAGACCCGATGCAGAGACGGGGTAAGCCAGGACCTTGGGTCTCTCATGCTCTCCATGGAGAGCATGCTTTGACATGCTTGCTTCCACCCTGGGGAGCCCCATGGAGTAGGCAAGGGCCTTACCCATGCCAGCTGAGTCTCCTGCCACGGGTGCCACTCAGTACAGGCCACCCCTATGGCTGGGACCCGCCATCTCCAGCCCGTATGGCTACCAGCTTTACTTCTGCAGCGCCATAGAATTCAGAGTGGTGCCAGACACCAGCAAATGCTCGCTGGCCTGCACCCTTGCCCCAGTCCAGGGGCACATCTCTACAGGGGCATCTCCCCATCACGGTCCAGTTCCATGACGTGCTCAAACCCGTGAGAAAGCCCACTGGCCCCCAAGAAACCAGCAAGATGGGCAGGGCCAGTTACAACCCATGGTGGCTATAAAACCTGGTCTCCACTTCACTTGCTTCTGCCTTTGCCCTTAAAGACATTTGAGTCAATGAAGAAGAAAAAGAGACGCAGGAAACCAAGATGACTCCACTCTGAAGTCTGAAATGAGAACAGGTCAGATTCGAGATAGCTGGGCAGCCAGTCATTATTTGCTCACAAAAATTACGTCCTCTTGTGGACAAATGGGACTTCAA
Organism: Callorhinus ursinus; assembly: GCF_003265705.2. NCBI lineage: Eukaryota > Metazoa > Chordata > Mammalia > Carnivora > Otariidae > Callorhinus > Callorhinus ursinus. The sequence continues at coordinate 64,700,556 of NW_027397063.1, forward strand.
GGCCATGGGGAGGCAGAGATAGCAGGGCTACTTGGCTGCTACTCTATCCTTTCTCTTGAATGACCCTCTCTTCAGCCCTTGCCATAGGGGCTGGGGGCCCAGCTGGCCTGGCTCCTGCTGGCCTGCGCTCCTCCTAGCGAGCTTCTGGTCTCCCCAGATTCTCCGCACAGACTCCTGGGGATAACATCAGGAAGATACCACTTCTACTTTGACCTCACTGAAGGCATGGCCTGCTGCTTGGCAGATGAGCTTTTTTTCAATCCTCTCCCCCAGAGACCTCTGTGATGGGCCAGGCTGAGCTTAAAAGGAGCTTAGCCTTTGTGCTGTTAGGCTGGTGCATGTTAAGGTCAAAGTCCTCGTGCCAGGTTCCATGCTGTGCTTTGGGGAAACACTGGCACCGCCTTGAGCCCTGGATCCTGAGGCTTACAGTAGAGCTTCAAGACCATCCAGACACAGCGCCAATGCCACCTCCTCCATGAAGTCACTTCTAATCACCCAAAGCCACCAGAAAGGTAGACTGTCTCTCTCCCTCCTCTGGCCCCCCATGGCACTTTGAACTCATATTGTAGCACTTCTAAGTCTGCTTTGTATTAAAGTTAGGTGTTTGAGGGGCACCTGTGTGGCTCAGTCAGTTGGGCATCTGCCTTCAGCTCAGGTCATGATCTCAGGGTCCTGGAGTCAAGCCCCACATGGGGCTCCCTGCTCAGGGGGGGAGCCTGCTTCTCCCTCTGCTCCCCGACCCCCACCCCCCACTTGTGCTCTCTCTCTCTCTGTCAAATAAATAAATAAAATGTTTTGTTTTTTTTTTTAAGTTAAGTGTTTGTATGTCAAATTCTGACACCAATTCTAATACATGGGTTGTTTTTTTTTTCTCCCACACCACTAAACAATCCTCAGACACCAGCTGGGTGTCCTACAATTCATGTCAATTCTGATACTATCTACTTGGAGATGGCATCAGATTTCACAGGTTAAGGGCTTGGTTCCACAGGACTGCCCACTTCAGATGCCAATTGCAAGTCGAAGTTGTTGCCTATGCTTCTGATAGACTGTAAATAATAACTGCTATAAATCAGAGATTTCCATGACACCCTCTTTGGGTTCAATTAATTTGCTAGAGTGGCTCACAGAACTCAGGAAACCAGTTACTTACTAGATTCCAAACTTATTACAAAGAATATTAAAAGATACTAATCCATAGCCAGATGAAGAGAAACATAAGGCAAGGTCCTGAACAAAGGAGCTTCTGTTCCATGGAGGTTGGGGTCCAGCATGGTGCAACATGGAAGTGTTCTGTTTCCCCAACCTGGAAGTTCTCTGAAGCCCATCCTTTTGGGTTTTTATGGAGGCCTCGTTACATAGGCACAATTGATTACATCATTGGCCATTGATGATTTAATTCAATCTCCAGACACCTCTCCCCAGAAATCAAAGGGTGGGACTGAAAGTTTCAACCCCTTAATCGCATGGCTGGTTACACAACCCCTTAATCACAACCCCTTAATCACTGGCAACCAGCCCCCATCTTTAAGTGAGGTCCAAAAGTCACTTCAGTAACATAACAAAAGACACCTTCATTGTTCTTATCACAGGAAATTCCAAGGATTTTAGGAGCTCTGTGCCAGGAACTGGGATGAAGACCAAATATGTATTTCTTATTATAAATGACGATATCATAGCACATGTGTCTCCTCCAAAGACTGTGAGCTCCTTGTGGGCTAGACCCAGAGCAAACCATCAGCAAACATTGAGTGACTAAACTAATGAAAGAACAGGTGCAGTAAATGCCACATTTCTCTGACCTCCCCACATAGGTGGGGAAAAACCTCTTTTTATTCACTCAACAAATATACATGGAGTCCTACTGTAGGCCAGGCACTGTTCTTGATTATAGAAGGAAACAAAGCAGACAAAAATGCATATCCTCATGAAATTTATAGTTTAGAGGAGGAGAATAAACAATATGGATGGGGAAAACAACAAACAAAAGAAAACAAGTATATAAAATATATAGACTGAGAACAACAACCAGAAATAGAAATAAACAATGGAGAAAAATCAGGCAGAAAAGGGGGATAAAGGGAGCTGGGGCAGGTAGCATATGGGCTGGACTATAATCTATGGAGGTCAGTGAAGTCTTTGCTGAGAAAGTAGCATTTGAGAAAATACCTGAAAGATACGAGAGAGTGAGATACATGGATACCTGGGAGAAGAGCCTCTGAGACAGAGGGAACCACATGTGCAAAGGCCCTGAAGCAGGAATATGCCTGACATCTGAAGGAACATCCAGGAGTTCAGTGTGGCTGGAGTAGGGTAAGTGAAGGAGATAGCAATGGGAGGTGAGGCCTGAGAGATAATGGAGGCATAAGTTGTGTAGGGCCTGGTTGGCGCTATTAGTAAAATAGGAAGCCATTAGAGAGTCTTAAGAAGAAGAATAGTATGATCTGACTTAGGTGTAACCAGGATCCTCCCTCGGATTGCTCAGGCTCCTGTGTGAAGCATAGACTACAGCAGGGCAGGGCAGAAACCTGAGACAGTGAGGAGGGTGTTGTGATAATCTGGGAGGACTCTAATGGTGAGTTGAGACAGGCTGATAGCATTGGAGATGGTATGAAGTGGAAGGATCCTGGTGCATTTTTCAGAGAGTTACAATAGGATTTGCTGCTGAAATTGGATGTACCATGTAAGAAGAGAAAGAGCAGTTTCGGTGGAGAGGTCAGGCGTAGGGGTTGGGAGCACAGCAGTGGCACCAAGCAAGAATTAGAGGAGTGGAATTTGGTGTTGGAGCAAGAAGGCAAATGTCTTAAGGTGTTTGGCAGGACAGGGAAAGAGAGAAGGAGGGTGATAGTCAAAGGGCATTTGGGATCCTGTTTATGATTTCTGTTTAGGCTGTTGATGGTGATCTAACAGAAGGGAAATTGAGGATGTAGGAGAGGAAAGTGACTAGAATAGTATCCTTGGGTAGAATCTGGACTCCGAGGGTTTGGGCAGAGAAGGTCACTTTTACCCACTTTGTGGGGGGAAGCGGCTTTCCAACTGCCTCAGGTTCTGTCACAAGCCTGCTCAGATTGCTTATTTGGGGTGCAAGTCGTAGGCTTCTGGATGCATATTTCTGGGAGCCTCTTCTGTTTCTTTTTTGTTTTCCCAAAGATTTTATTTATTAATTTGAGAGAGAGAGCAAGCACAGAGGGTGAGGGAGAAGCAGACTCCTTGCTGAGCAGAAAGCCCAACGCAGGGCTCGATCACAGGACCCTGAGATCAAGATCTGAACCAAAGGCAGACGCTTAACCCACTGAGTCACCCAGGCGCTCCATCTGTTCTGTTGCTGAAAGCATACAGAGAAACAGAAATTCTATAAATCTATACATGGTAGTATACATTTTTTAAAAGACTTTATTTTTTTAAGTAATCCCTATACCCTACATGGGGCTCAAACCTACAACCCCGAGATCAGGAGTCGCATGCTCTACCGACTGAGCCAGCCAGGCGCCCCATGTTGTATACATTTTCTAAATGTGCTGCTGGTTTAGAATAAGATACAAGTAAGATGATCTATTCCAGCTCCTTATTTGCAGATGGTAAAATAAGCTTCCTCAGTTCACACAACCGGTCTGAGACAGCATGTGCTCAGACCTTTCAGCTTCTGGGCTGGTTCTCTCTCCATCCTACTCTGATCCCCACTGCAGCCTTTACTGATTCTAAACAGTCACTGGACTTTTGACCAAGGTCTCGTTGCCCTGGAGATTTCAAACTTTCCTAGGGGTATGTTGCCAAAAAAAAAAGGCTTCTGTTCTGACCCTCTCCAATGACAGGAGATTAGAAAGTCTCCTGCCCTTACTTGGGAGGATAAATGACTCAAGCTGAAACACAGCCTGCTATGTTGGCAGGAGCAGGTGGGGAAGGTGGAGGGGAGGGGGACAAACAAACAGAAACAGCCTGAGCTAGAGGTCGGTGTCCCGGAAAGTAGTCCTTGTGATGCTCCTGACTCACCAGGTGCCCTGGGATTAATTCTGTCCCATCTCGGTCCCTAGCTCAAGTTCCTCCCACCCCCATAAGTTGAGATGTTATGACAAGTAGTCACTAGTGTTCTGTGTCTAGGGCTCCTTCAATCAGAGAACGTCCTGCTTTTGTTCTTGGTTTCATCTGCCACCATAACTAAGAGAAAGCAAGATGTTCGCTAAGCCACATGTGGAATGCTCAGTGGCCTGCGAATTATTAAAACCCACACATGCCGAGCCCTCCATAGAGAAGAAACCCTTCCCCGGTACATGCTGCTGTGAGGGAGGGCCAGTATGGGCTTGCATCCTTGGGACAAGATTCAAAGTGTCGCAAAAGCCCCAACAGAAAGCTTGGACCCATGCACACCCAGGTCCCATTAGCAGCATCCTTCGATTGATCCTCCAGGAACAACTTCTGTTTCCAGTAAAAAGTAGCCCTTCACAGTCATCTCTGGCCAAGAGGTCTTTGTGACTTGTAGATTAAAAACTGCACGTATTCAGGAACTCATCCTTCCTCTTTCAATCCTTTGATCCCTCCTATTTTTATCCCTTTCGATTGATTTCCAGAGGAATCTGTTCATTTGTGGATTCACTCACCGATTCGGTGACCATTCAATGAATAATTCTTGGCTCCTCTATGCCAGGCACTTTGCTAGATACTGGAGCTACAGGCAAGGTTTCTGCCCTCAAGGAGCTTACAGTCTATGACAAGCAGACGACGAGTGGGGGGCGGGGGACGTAAAGAACACAGGTGTCTTTGTGATTCCAAATGGCTTTCGGTGCACTAAAGTTCAAGGGGGAGGGGATGGAAAGCGGAAATAATGGGTGGGCCAGTGAGTACAGGCCAGCTTATGCTCGGACAGAGTTTTGTGAGGACGTGCAGTTTCAGATAGTTGGTGATTTTCTGTTACCCTGGAAATAGGGGACTCTGGCAAAAAGAGATGAGGGTAACAGGGTGATGGTTTCCTGTGCTCTGACACCTCGTTTATTTCCCAGATGGAGGACAGAAAATCAGAATAAGAAGCCTGCCCGATGCTGAGCCCCTTCCTTTTTGGGAGTTTGTGGTCAGAGAAGATTTTGTTTAGCAATAAAGCAGCCATTTCTCTCTTCATAGTACATTTTGGCCAGTTTGTCGTTAATCCCCATAAGCCTTCTCAGTGAAGTCACTCAGCCAGCCAAGCTTGAATGACACACGACTTCTTGCTTTAAGCTAAGAGGAACTCGTTAAAGAATATTACAATAGTTGAAGAGAAATCAGACCCTCCCACCCTGCCACGTTGGGAAGACTAATGTTGCGAAGAATTAAACTCACATGGGGATTTCGGTTTCTGGCCACCACAGAGTAACTGGTATGTGACTGGCCCTCCCACTTTAAACAACCACCAACAGAGACGAAACATCTGAGGAACCGTCTTCAGACACTGAACAACAGGCAGGAGGAGACTGAGTTTGGAGAGAAGTGAACTCTACGAGGACAGACCCATGGTCACCCCAGCTTTGTGCCCAGGAGAACTTCCCCCCTCCAGCTGACTTTGATCCCACGCTGAACTGTGCTCTCTCTGAGCCGATGAGCAGAGACTGGAACGCCAGGCTACAAAAAAGGCGGGACTTTGTGGGGTGGACTATCAGAGGAGAAAGGGCTTCCCAGAAGGGTACGCCCCTGGCCTCTGCACAGGGACTGACTGAGGGTCTGTAGCTGAGAAGTGGGCTGCACAGACAGAAGCCAAGAATCCGTGGGGCCTCGAAAACGTCGCGTGCTGCTGGGCGGGGAATCTACAGAGAGGCCACGAGTCCTGCAGGGCTGAGTGCAAACATTCTGAGGATTCATCTGCGATCCCAGGAAAGCCATTCCTTAAGAGTAAGTACCATGACCTAGGATTAGGGCCAAATCTAAAACTCAGCTCAAAACAAAAACAGACTCATTCTTGCAAAGAAAAAGAAACAAGCCTGACAGGACCCAAAAGATCTTTCAGTCATTTAACTGCCTTCAAGAACAAAATCCAGTGCCCTTCAAAGGAAGATGTCATAGTCTGGACTCCTTACATCCTGTTATTCGTATTGAGGAGCATGCAATTAAAAATTACCAAACATGTGAAGTAGGAAAGGGTGACCCAGCAAAATCAAGAGAAAAGAATCAACTTATAGAACTGAACCCTAAGGTGAAAGAGATGTTAGAATTAACAGACAAGACTTTTATTTTTTTTAAAGATTTTATTTGTTTATTTGACAGAGAGAGCAAGAGAGCACAAGTAGGGGGAACAGTAGAGGGAGAGGGAGAAGCAGGCTCCCCGCCAAGCAGGGAGCCCGATATGGGGCTCGATCCCAGGACCCTGGGACCATGACCTGAGCTGAAGGCAGATGCTTAACCATCTGAGCCACCCAGGCGCCCCAACAGACAAGACTTTAAATTTAAAGAAGCTACTGAGAGAAATGAGAAAATATTTTGGTCCAAGTCATGATTAAAAACACATCACATCAAAATTTGTGAGACTTCGGATTCCTTCTGGTCAGGATGATTAACAAGGATCAGATCTACTCTTACAGCTAAAATGACCAACGACAAGGAGAAAACCAGATGAGGTACAGGAAACAAAAGCTCTCAAGAACCTGGACATCAGGCAGGGAAGGACAGTGACCCCTGTGGGGGTGAAAACAAATGCGGTGAGCCTGTAACTGCCCTAGCCTATTGCCTGGCCGAAGGTTCCTCGGAAAGTCAAAAATAGAACTAACCTATGATCCAGCAATTCCACTTCTACTACTACTACTAACCTGAAAAGGTATCCGCGCACCCATGTTCCTTGCAATGTTACTTACAATAACCAAGACACAGAAACAACCATGGTGAGAGCCCCACGTCAGGCTCCCTGCTCATGGGCAACCTGCTTCTCCCTCTCCCTCCGCCCCCCTCCCCCCGCTTCTGCTCTCTCTCTGTCTCGCAAATAAATAACTAAAATCTGTTTTGAAGATGTAAAAAAATAAAAGAGAATGCTTAAACAAACCAATCAAAAGGCAGTTTGTCAGACTGGATAAAAAAAATAATGAAATTGACTAAAAGCTGCCTGCTTTATATTATGTGACTGCAATTCTAAACAATATCAGCAATATAAATATTGCTTACTTCCCCAAATATTCTTACCCCTGCCCACTTACCATTGATGACAAGAGTTAAGCCCTTGTGCTATATACATATATATAATTTGGATCCCATGTGTCCTTTTAACATTAACCGTAAATGTATTTCCTCATTAAAAGCTTCCTGGAGTAGGAACTTTTTTTATTTGAGTATAGTTGACACATGATGTTACATTAGTTGCAGGTGTAACATAGTGATTCCACTTCTCTATACATTATGCTGTGCTCACCACAAGGGGAGCCTCTGTCACCATACGATGCTGTCACAGTGCCATGGACTCTCTTCCCCATGCTGGACCTGAAATAGGAATTTGTAATGCTTGCATGATACTCCTTCAAATTTTGTTAACTGATCCCCCATCCTCGAACACTAACATTGTTTCCCAATTTGTCAGTCTTACAAACAACACTGGGATGATGACTCTGTGCATAAATCCTTGATGTTTTATCAGGTGCTTTCCTTAGGCGAGAAACGCCTCCTCTTGTTTTTTTTATGTTTGAGGAAATTTTTGGCGCATGAGATAGCAGAAAATGTATAAATGAGAGTGTGCGTGAGAGGCACAGGTGGCTGTCCCCCATGGGACCGAGAGAGGCCAGGAGGGCAGAGCGGCAAGGGGGGGACACGCCTGGGAGGGCCCCGGGGGGAAAGAGGAGTGCAGGCAGGGACTGTGTCAGAATGGTGGGCAGAAGAAAGACGAAGCCATGCCTGCACGCAGAACAGAGATTAGAAGTACGTAGAAGCGGCCGTGTTCCTATGGCTGGCCAACTTGACTTCTGTGGGCTTCCATTTCCTCTTCTTTAGAAAGAGCCTAGAAACAGCACCAGACTCTGTAATACTCATTTGTAGATGAAGTGGGTTAATGTTGGTCAAGTGCCTGGAATATTAACCTGGCACAGAGTGTGCACTACATAAGTAAACGTGGCTTCTGGGGGGCGCCTGAGCAGTGCCCAGTGCCCAGGTGGGAAATCCATGCTGAAATCCATGCTGAAGAGCACACAAAATGGAGGCTCTGGTTCCCTTTGCCAGCGAAGGAGACTGGCAAAGGAGGGAAGCCCCGGAGTCAGCTTCCCTCAGAGCGAACCTGGAGGCCCGTGTGGGGAGCCCGCTGCCCTTGCTCTCCAACTCCGGCCAGTTGCTCCACGATCAGCTGTGAGAACGAAGGTGCTGCGTCCCTCTTCCATCAGCTCTTGGAGGACACAGGCACCATTTAGTAAGCAGTTTATGTCCTTAAGCATCTCCCCGGGGAACGGGAGAACCACAGGCAGCGTAGATAATGAAGATCTATTGCATAAGCAGAAAACACTCAATGGTTAAATGCCTCCCCCTGGGCTCCCTGGCGGCTCCCACCCTGCAGCCCTGGCTCCTTTTCATTAGCTGCGTGAGAGGGCTCAACATGGATCTTATTTTCTCCCTCCTTGTGGGAAAAGACATCGATCCTGGCTTCAAAAGCCTCTCTGCCTGTGTTCCTCGAGGCTGAGAGTGGGGTCCCACGTTGGGAGGACCCTTCTGCCAGGCCCAGCTGGCCTGCTCCCCATGCCAAGGCGAGCCCCGGGCACATCCTGACTTGCCTCATTTCCCTTTCTGGGCCTGTGAGGTCAAGGACAGTGCGTGCTCCCAGGTACCCACCCCCCCCCACGTCCACAGAGGACCGCCCTCACAAACAAGGGGTTACCTCCAAATGGGAGCCAGGGGCTTCTGCTCCGTTCGTTTCTTCATCCTGAAAGCACAGGGCAAATTTGAAATGAATGAGGTCTCAGGACCTTCCAATCCGGGCATTGTGTGGGGTGGAAAGCCACTGAGGATCCAGGCAGCATCCTGATGCTGGGTGGGCTCAGGCCGGGGGGAGGTCAGCAGGGGAGAAGAGGGGAGGGACGCACTGCTTGACCCCCAGGCCAGCAGAGTCCAGGCATGTCTCCAGCAACAGGCCTCTCACTCTTTGACAGAGCCTGGCTGGCGTCACGATTGAAGAGAAATAGGTGAAAAGCTCGCAGCTAATTTCTAGCAAACATTTCTCAAAACCTTTTATGAGTGGTTTGGAGGCTGTATTCCACTTCCTGCCGTCTCTGGCCTCTTGCTTTGCTTGTCTGCCCTGGACCTTGCTTAGCAGTGCATTCAAGTAACCCAAGCTTCAGGTGCATCAGTTGGGTCCCTGTCCCCTCCCCCCTCCCCACACTGTGCTTACTGCATTCTTGAACTTGCCACCCCATCTCCCTCCATCCCCTCATCTTCACTCTTAGAACCAGAACCCAGCAGATGATAGGAGACGGCATTGCAGTCACCCCAAGTTTGCTTTCACAGGAAAAGTAAATGCCTACAGTCCCTTTGATGTAGAATAATGACATTACCGGAATAATTACCTGAAGCAAAAGATTAGGAAGACTGTTTTTCTCTTGAACCTGGTAAACCATCTAGTTCTGAAGCAGAGAGATTAAATCAGAAATACTACGGCTGGAGAACGGCTCACAGCCCCGCACCTGTGAAGTGTGCTAAGAACTGGAAGGGGCGAAATGAACAGGATATAGACGACTGGGGGAGTCAAGCCTGCTCAGGGCGCTGGGCCCGAATCCGGAGGCCTGGGAAGGAGCAGGTGTGGAGCAGGACTGAAACACTGGCCACTGGCGCTCTGAGGAATTTGTCTGTAACTCGGAGCTTCTCAACCTGAGCGCTTTTAACATTTTTGACAAATAATTCTCTGTTGTGGGGGGCTATCCTGTGCACTGTAGGATGTTTAGCAGAATCCCTGGCCTCCACCCACTGGATGCCCGAAGTACCTTCTTCCAACTGTGACAACCAAAAATGTTTGCAGTGTAGGGACTGGTACCTGTATCCCTGAGAGCGGGTGAGATTTGCTGGGAAGAGAGAAAGAAAATATTAGAACTTCTACATATCTTTACTTGATGATAAAACATAGAACTTAAATTTGATTAACATTAATGATGCCATCATCCAAGATCTATCAGTGAGATATCCATAACTTGGCAGGTAGACAGAAAACTCATTTGTTCTATCTCTCTCAGCTTATTAGGAGGTGTTGCAGTTCCTATGTGTCGAGTTAGGTGGATTTAGTAATGATTTTAAATTGCAGATGGTAAGTAACCATAAAGACCCCACTGGTTTTCTCAAGGTAAGGGACTTAAAAATGAGGCACCCATTTTTTTCTCTTACAAAAAGATAAATTATTCTAAATTTTCCCTTTTTTGTGGTAGGTAGAATGACAACAATATACCTCCCCGCTAGATATTTTCAATATACACACAACCCATCCCTTCCAAAAAAAAAAAAGTGATATTTAACAATGAAGTGAAAACATGACTACTTTTATTTATTTTTTAAATATTTATTTATTTATTTATTTGACAGAGAGAGAGCTCACAAGCAGAGGGAGGAGCAGGCTCCCTGCGGGGTTCGATCCCAGGGTCCTGGGATCATGACCTGAGCTCAAGGCAGATGTTTAACCAAATGAGCCACCCAGGCGCTCCCAAAAAGGGCTACTTTTAGAAAGAAATTCATGCTGTGGCATTGCTGGCAAATAGCTAGAAAACTTGAAAATTCCTCCTGCAAAAAAGCATCTAGGTATTCTGGGTAAAATACACCATGCACACTTTTAGATTCAGAAATGAGCCGCCCTCAAATAAGGAAAATCACCAGGAGCCAAAACAGAAGAGGGAGTCTGTGCTGACGCGGCAGCTTTCCTTGAGAGTGGTCCTCAGTGTGTGAAACGAATCTGATTCTGCTGGTCTTGCCCTGGAGGAGATCAGACACTCAGCCCCAGAACGCTGGGCAACTGGAACCGGGCCCCCACGTAAAGTGGGAAGCCTTAAGGGTATAGTCTCGTAGAAAGCCGGACTGGAAATAATCATTCCATTGGTCAAAGAAGATGAAAATGAAACTTACCTGCATGAGGGGTTAAATTCACACTCTCTCTGTTGACTGGATGCCCCAAGCAGAAGAATTGACTTTAAAGTGGTCTGGGGCTACGGCATCGCAGTGTCACCTGGCAGGAGCCAAGGCATTATCCTTCTGTAAGGATGCACTTAGAAGCCGGACCTCATGCGTTCCCACGGAAAAACCCAGCTGAACATGGGGTTGTGGGAGCTCACAATTCCCAAATCTTAAAAAAAAAACAGCCACTATAAACAAAAACCAGAAGAAACAACAAACAGTCTCAGGAACTCCCAAGGACTTCATATATATGAATTACGTGCACAGAATAAAAAATTGGCATGTTTTAAGGAAATGCTTTAGGGAATAAATGAGGGGATCAAAAACCATGAGCAACGAACAAAATACTCTCAAAAAGGGCCAGGCATTTGTGGCAAACAACTCAATAGAATTCTAAACATGAGAAAATAGAATTATTGTAGTTAAAAATTAAGTGGATGAGAAAAAAAAAACCTAGATGGACATTAAGCATTAAATTAGGCACAGCCAAAGAAAAAAATCTGTCAACTGGGAAGTTGATCAAAAGAAATATGCAGAATACGTATTTTTGGAGTCAACTGAAAGACCAAGTGCTTAAAGAAAACAATTGTCAACCCAGGATTGTAAACTCAACTAAAATATCGTTCAAGAAAAAGGACAAAATACATTTTCAGATAAATAAAATTTGAAAAATTTTGCCATAAACAGAATAGTTACTAAAGGATTTTCTAAAAAAGAACTATTTCAAAGGAAGAAAACATTTCTGCTAGGAAGTTTCTGAGCTTCGAAAGGAATGATTTCCCATGTAGAACAAAGATCCCTTTAATAGTTCCTAATTATTAACAATTTACATACAAATTTATGTTACTTTGTAATTTAAATGCAGTGCTAAGATTTGAAAAATCAATATTAGAAGTTAAAGACTTTTGGGATGCCTGGGTGGCTCAGCCGTTTAAGCGTCTGCCTTTGGCTCAGGTCATGATCCCAGGGTCCTGGCATGGAATCCCACATCGAGCTCCTTGCTCCACAGGGAACCTGCTTCTCCCTCTGCCTGCCACTTCCCCTGCTTGTGCTTACTCTCTGTCTCTCTCTCTCTGACAAATAAATAAAAAAACCTTTAAAAAAAAAGAAGTTAAAGACTTTTTTTTTTTACCATTTATCCACATTAAAATTTTAGACCTTTTATTTTTTTATATTTTAGACCTTTTAAAAAAAGGAGAAAAAAGAAAAAAAATAGCACATGGGTGTCATTTAAAAACAAATGTTTGCTTGAAAGTACAAACACACAGATTGGGAAGGAAGAACTAAAACTGTCTTTGTTTCCAAATGATATGATTATCTACGTAGAAAATCCAAAAAAATTGACAAAAACAAACTAAAACAAACCCCCAAAACTAATAAGTCACTATAGCAATTATAGGAAACAAGGGTGATACACAGTCAATAGCTTTTCTATATACCATAAAAATGAAATACTTAGGTAAGAATCTAACACAAAATGTACAAGATATAAATGAAGAAAAGTACAAAACCCAGACAAAGGAAATCAAAGAAAAACTAAATAAATGGAGAGGTATTTCATGTTTGTGGAAAAGAAGACTTGGGATTGTCAATATGTCAGTTTCTTCCCAGTTTGATTCAATGCAATCTCAATTGAAGTCCCAGAAAATTATTTTATAGCTACCAACGAATTGATTTCTAAAGCTTACATGAAGAGGAAAAATTATAGCTGCACAGTATTGAATTGATATTGCCTGACTTCACGACTTACTATAAAGCTACAGTAATCAAGATAGAGTGGTATTGATGAAAAAATAGACAAATAGGTCAATGGAACAAATAGCCCAGAAATAGACCCCCATAATTATAGTCAAGTGATCTTTGACAAAGGAGCAAAGACAACACAATGAAGAAAAGATCATCTTTTCAACAAATGGTGCTGGAGCCACTGGACATCCACATGCACAAACATGAACCTAGACCCAGACTTTACATTGTTCACAAAAATTAACTAAAAGTGGATCACAGATCTAAATGTAACAGGTGAAACTCCTAGAAGATAACAGAGGAAAAAATCTAAATGAACTTGGGTTTGGTGATAACTTCCTAGATGCAACAACAAAGGTGTGATCCATGAAGCAAATAATTGAGGAGCTAGACCTCATTAAGATTTAAAGCTTCTACTCTGTGAAAAACAGAATAAAAGCCACAGACTCACAGAAAATATTTGCAAAAGACACATCTGATAAAGGGCTGTTATCCAAAATAGACGAAGAATTCTGAAAACTCAACAATAAGAAAATGAACAGCTCGATTAAAAAATGGGCAAAAGATCTGAGCAGACATCTCACCGAAGAAAAAATACAGATGGCAAATAAGCAAATGAAAATATACTCAAGACTGCAAGTCATCAGGGAATTGTGAATTAAAACAACACTGAGATACCACATCACATCTATTAGAATGGTGAAAGTCAAAAAAATACTAACACCACCAAATGCTGGCGAGGATGTAGTGCAACAGGAACTCTCATTCATTGCTGGTGGGAATGCAAAGTGGCACAGCCACTTTGGGAAACAGTTTGGTAGTTTCTTATAAAACTGAATGTAATATTACCTTACAATCCAGCAATCACACTCCTGGATATTCAGCCAAATAAGCTAAAAATTGATGTTCACACAAATACCTGCACACTAATATTTATAGCAGCCCTTTTCATCCTTGCCCAAACTTGGAAGCAACAAAGGTGTCTTTCAGTAGGTGAATAGATAAACTGTCATATATCCAATTTGTTGTATACAATTGTTATTCACTGAGAAGAAGTGAACACTCAAGTTATAAGAAGACATGATGGAAACTTCGACGCAAATTGCTAAGTGAAGGAAGCCAGTCTGAAAAGGCTATATATTGTATGATTCCAACCATGAGACATTCTGGGAAAGGCAAAACTGTGAAGACAGTAAAAAGACAAGTGGTTGCCAGGGCTTCAGGGGAGGAAGGGAGGGATGCACAGGTGGAGCCCAGGGGATTATTAGGGCAGTGGAACTGTCCTGTAAGATACTGTAAGAATGGATACATGGCACTATGCATGTTTCAACCTCCATAGTACTGACAACACAAGGAGTGAACACTAAGCTAAGGACTTCAGTTAATAATAATGAAATCAGTACCGGTTCACAGTTGTAACCAACGTACCACCCTAATGTACGGGAGGCCGTGTGCAAGGTGGGGCAGTTCACAAGAGGGTATATGGGGACGCTGTACATTCTGCCTAATTGCTCTGTTACCTTCAAACGGCTCTAGAAAATAAATTGTTTCAAAACCTATTAGAATAAATGAATTCAGCAAGCTTCTAGGATACTAGATCAACATACAAAAATCAGTTGTATCCCTAGATCCTAGCAATAAACAATCTGAAAGTTCAGTCCCTATAACTGTAATTCAGTCCCTCAACGGCCACTCTACGGGAAAGCTAGATACAGAATATTCCTGCCATCACAGAAAGTTCTGCTGGAGAGCACCACCCTAACACAGAACAAGGGCTCAGTGGCCTCGCCTGAAAAATGGGCATAGTGTCTACCTCACAGGTTGCTGTGACTACTGAGCAAAATGACGTCTAGAACATAATGAGTGTTCGGTAAGTGCTGGTATCATTATGGTGTACAGACAAGAAGTGGGCAGCATTGGTTGTTGGAAAGAGCCTGGCCTGGCAACCGTTGGGGCCACTGCTCATCCGCTGTGTCACGTTGGATCATTTATTCCCCCTACCTTGGGCCTCAGCGTCTTTGTCTGGAAAATGCAAGAGTTGTACCAGATGCTTGTGACCAGGTCTGACCTTTGAAGGGTCTCTTGATCAAAGGATCTTTCAATGATAAATGATTAAAGAAATGTTCCCCCTCTCGCTCCCCCACAGAAGGACCAAACCAAGCTAAAATGTCAAGAAAAAGAACAGGAGGAAATCACTTTTTTCTCGTTTTTATGAAAGGTCTTAGAATTTTTGGTGAAATTTAACAATTGCAAACAAAAAATGATTCACTCAACATATTGAGGAAGGAAGAAAGAAAGGGCAGGAGGTGGGAGGCTGGGGGGTGGAGAGAGAAAAACATAAATTTACAGGTTGACTCAACCTGTTCCAGCTGCAGCTGGTGTGGTGGGGCTGGGGACACTTGACCTCCATATATCTTCTGAACAAAGTGGGAGGGAAGGTCTTCCTGCCATCCTTTGTCATCACACAGGCCAAGCCTGGCTAATGGGAACTGTCACCTGGGCCCTTCCAGGTCAGAAACGAAGAACAGCAATTAACTCGTCCCGGAGGCCCGCGGCCCTGAGCAGGCCCCGCTAGGCCAGGTAGCTAAATCATTAAAGACACAGTTCTTTTCAGTGATAAATTGTGCAGGCGCGTGAAACCCGCTGCTGGCCATTAATCTGGGCTAATCAGGTTGAAAGCTCGGTTGTTTTATTTAGTAATTAACGGGTTATGTGAAAAACATGATCCATGGCCTGGGACGTGTCTATAGAGCAGTGTCCGGGCGGAGAGAATGGAGAGCGGCGGGATTCTCTGGAGAGCCGCTCAGCCTCATGCGATTACAGCCGTTGGCAAAAGCTGAAAAATGACCCTGGGCTCCTATTGACACCCAGGGAGTAACATTCCTGCCAACAGCACAGGCGGCGTCTTGAAGGCCGATAATTGCTCGCTCCCTCTGTCCCCTCACCATAGCCCGCTCCCCCGAACCCCAGGTTTCCGAGATGCACATGGGCTGTGCAAGCACATGCAAACATACACAGCTCCTCACAGCGGCAGACAGCCTGCTTTGGAAAGGGGGCTGGACGGAGGTGGTGCCTCCTGCTGAACCGGGGAGGTGGGGGGGAGGGTGCAAGAGACGAATGGTTTGGGCTGAACACGTGGGCCTCTTGGTGCTCAGGGATGGCCAAGAGGGAAGGGGACCTTGGTGAGTGGACAGATGGATCTGGAGCTCAGGTGTGGGCTGGAGCTGTGGTTGCCCAGGAGGGCATGCTGGGGGCTCAGGGCCCCGGGCGTGGCCCAGCTGGACGTCTGTGCCTGTCTCCTGCCCAGTCCCCCCCACCCCCTACCCCCAGCAGGACTCTGCTGTTTACTGGCTTCTCTCCTCCACTCTTGCTCCACATCAAGTCACCAGAGGCCAAGCCCTGCCCGTTCCACCTTCTCACTTGCCCTCACCTCCTGTTTTCCTGCTCCTCGGCCTGCTCTCCCCATCAGGGCACCATCACCTCTGTAGCAGTCTGTTACAATAGCCACTTTACAGGGCTGCCCACGTCCATTCTTTGGTCGGCTTCAGTCTTCCAGCGGAGCCAGGGTGATCTTTCTAACGATCTAAAATTCTTGGGATGCTCCTGAATGACTTAAAGATAAAATCAGAATCCTCACCCGGGTTGCTGAGGTCTGGCATGATATCAGGGCCTTGTCTGCCTGTCCAGCCTCCTCTCCGGTCACCTCCTTGCCCGTCATCCTCTGAGACCCAACCAGGCTACATTTTACTTCTACAATCCACATTCAGGACTGTAGACTCTCCTCACTGCCACCTTGCTAGCACCTGCTCACCTTGGGTCTCAGCTGAAACGTCCCCTCCTCTAGGAAAACCTACCTGGCCCCTCAAGCTGGCTTAGGAGCCTTCCTACGGGGTCCCTCCATCCTGGGCCTTCAGAGCGCCCACCACTTTGTGGCCATTATCTGTTTGCTTTTCTCTGTGTCACTCCAAACTGTCTGAAGGCATGGACCACAGCCACAGTGTTGTTTGCTGTTGCATTTCTAGCTCCTCAAAGTTTCCTGGCGCATAATCGGTACTCGATGAAATTTGTTGAATGAAATTGTGAGTTAAAGAGTTCACTGAACAGGAGGCCTCGTGAAGGGCATTGACTCTCAACCTTCACTGTACAGTTAAGGAAACTGACCCCAGAGAAAGCCGATAACACATGGGGCCATATGGCAAATTAGCGGCGGACTCCGAAGGGAACGCGAGTCTCCTGACCCAACCCCGGGCTCCGACCAGCAAACTACGCTACATTTTAGTTCACATCTGCCACGGCTTTCTCTTTGGAAGGTTAATTATTTAAATTCCTTGTGAAAGGCCCTTGGCCTTTTGATCGGTTTAAGCAATTTCTCCGGATAAGCAGCCTGTTGGTATAAATGGGAATATCTGACATTTCCACATAACATCAATGACTAGAAACAATTTAAGGAACATTCCTCAAAGTTTATGTTAACATTCTAGGAATCTCTGGAGGCAGTTCAGTTGACAGGTAAGAGTGAGTGTTTTGGGGTCAGAAACACCCAGGTTTCAAGCCTGGCTCTGCCATGTATTAACTATGTAATCTTGGGCAACTCACTGGACTTCTCTGTGCCTTACTTTTCTCGTCTATAAAATGGGGATAATAATAACACTGACCTAATAAATTATCACTAATAAGAATGGAAGATAATGTTTAGTAAGTGCCAGATACCGTGCTAAATATGTCTTATCTCAATCTCTGAACAACATACTATTCTTGTCCCTGTTTCATGGAGAGGAAAACAATGTAACACAGAAAGAGTCCATCAGTTGCCCAAGGTCACACAGTCATTCAGTGGAGGAGCCAGACTGACTCACTTGGAACCACTGTGCTCTATTCCCTGCACAGCCCAGTGCCCGACACGCACTCCCTCTGCACTACCTGGTATGAGAGGAGCAGCGCCAGAAGCACCAGTAGAAACCATATTTTATCCAGGGCCTTCTTCATAGTAGCTGCTCCATAAATGGTAGCTTGTAGGACTATTACTAGCCTGAAGAGTCTGTGTTCCAGAATGTGTTTTCTTAAAAAAAAAATTCCTAAAACTTCTAAAAAACAAATTCCAGAATTTGTTTTTTTTTTTAAAAAAAAGGGGATCTAGGAGACTTTGCAAGGAAATCCGATCAGTACGAATGAGTTCCTGTGAAGCTACGGCAGGCCTTCTGGCCATGGAGGAACCAGTTCTCAGTGGGCCAGGAGTTCTGATCCTGGCTGGCTTCCAGTCCGTTTGCTGCCAAGTCAGGATGTGCCAGGCTCCAAATGGTTTCATCTCCTTCCAGGCTTGAGGCTCAGCCCCGTGCATGCAAACCAGACGGAGGGCCAGGTCAAATATGCAAGGGGCAGTGGAGGAGCGCCCGAGAGGACAGTGAGAGCTCCAGGGTCCCTGTTGCCCCTGGAACTGGGCCCTGGGTGGTGGAGGGAGGACACACCCCAACTGCCCTCCACCCCTCCCAGGCCAGCCAGGCAGCAGAGGGGACGTTCCCACTGTCTTCTTCTTCTCCGAGGAGAAGCCTCTCTTCCCTCAGAGACGCGTATCTTTTGTTGCCCTTACTGTCTGGCTGAGCAAGGGAAGGTACCAACCAATCAGGGCTAATTTGACAAGAACATCAATAGCACCAGGCCTCGGCCAGGCGGGGTCTCACTGAACTCTGGAGATGGAAGGGTACTTGCTCAGAGATTTCCTATGAAGGTCGGTGTTACTGTATTCAGGCTGAGAGCCTGGACTATAGAAGCAGGTTTGAGTCTGAGCTCTGTGACTTACCAGCTCTGTGACCTAGGGCATTGCCCTGTAACTCCATTTTCTCATCTGTAATAATGGGAACAATAACAGTACTTACTTCTCAGAGTTCTGTGAGTATCACAGCTGAGGGCCCATAGAACGATCCTGGAGACATAATACTCGCTCTGTGTCAGTTGCTAATTTACATTACCATAACCTGCGTACCCACTGCAGGAATCCTCACTATGACTCACGTGCAATTAGTGTCTGATTGACCTCTTCTAGCAACAGGAAGCTCATCACCTTTCAGGGCTGCTCTTATGGTTACCAGACAACTCTGATTATTGGGTGTACCTCTCAACTCTATGCAGCAATTAAAAAGTACCCGTGGGAAGTCTACATGTCCTAGAATGAAAGATATCCAACATATATTCAGTGAAAAAGATCAAACTACAATTCATGTATAAAAAAAAAAAATAGGGCTTGCCCTGCTCACCTTTGAGGCAGCTCAGGGACTGATAGCAGGTTTTGGCCCCTCTGTCTGGGTGATTGGATTCCAAAAGGAATCTGAGGAATTGCCCTCCCATGGGCAATTTTAGGCAGCAGGGCAGGCTGATAGATAATGGAGGAGGGTGTAGGTGGAGAGGTTCCTGCTGACTAACTTGCCCAGCTGCACACTAATCCAGTCTTAGGTAAGGTCAGTCCCAGACCTTGACCAAAGGAGACTCACTGGCTTCAAGAAGTGGTTTAGACCATTTCTTGAATGAAGCTCAGGATCCAGAATTGATGAGAATTCTCCAGTCTGTCATTTAAAAAAATTCCCTGAATTCTCAAGAGTTAGTCAAGCATCTTTTGTAGAAAACATGACTCGTGGGGCGTCTGGGTGGCTCAGTTGGTTAAGCGACTGCCTTCAGCTCAGGTCATGATCCTGGAGTCCCAGGATCGAGTCCCGCATCGGGCTCCCTGCTCGGCAGGGAGTCTGCTTCTCCTTCGGAACCCCCCCCCCAATGCTCTCTCTCTCTCTCTCTCTCTATCTCATTCTCTCTCTCAAATAAATAAATAAAATCTTTAAAAAAAAAAAAAAAAGAAAACATGACTCGTGCCATTCAGGGCAATCCCAAATCACCCTCTCTTTCAGGACACCCCAAGAGTCCCACTGGGAGCCTCCTGTCATCCTCATGATGGCCAGACCTCCCCTCTGCACCTGCTCCACCCGGCCACAGGGGGAATCACATTTCCTCCCTGCAGGCGCTAAGTGAGGGGAGGCTTGGAATAGTATCATATAACCACTTCATTAGCATAGCGAGAATGTTCACCTTGTCTGTTAGCGTGGTTTCTGCCAGAGAAGTTTCTGGGGGTCCGTGGAAGTCTGCAGACCTGGGCCACATGACTGTGCAACACTCCATCTCCTTTATTTTATTTCATCTTAAAATAAGCCATGTGGTAGGTCTGATTCCCATTTTACAGATGAGAAGCCGAGACAAGGAGAGGGAAGCAACCTCCTTAAGGTCGCACAGCTCACTGGGGGTAGAGGTTGGTTTATACTCCCTCTCCCAACTCCTCACTGAAGTTCTCTCTGGGCCCCCTGACCCCTGGGAGCTTCCTCATTTCCTCCTGTCTCTGTCCTTGGACCAGTTCTGCTGCCCCTTTGCAATACCTGCCATCCTTCAATACCGGGGGGCAGAGAAATCTATTCGAGGAGGAGGAAGGGGAAAGAAAAGCATGACAGAACAGAGAACTATTGGAACTCCAGCTGAGCCACAGCAGTAAACACAAGCCCGAGGATGCCCGAGCCCCAGATCATCAAAGCTGAGTGTGAGGGTCCGGCTGAAAGTAGGATGAAGGTCCTCCTGCCTGTGAGCCAGTCCGTCTGCTCAGAGCTTCAGGAGGCCTGCTGATGAAGCTCCTCAACGGGATTGAAGAGGAGGACAAAGGGACGGTCAGGCCTGCCTTGGGGCCGGGGCCCGGACACTGAGGCCACCCACGCACCCTAGAGCCTTGAAGCCAGACTTTGAAGAAGGGCAGGGATGCGGCCAAACCAAGGAGGAAGGTCATGGACCACGGCCGCCATGGCAGCCTTACCCGGCAGTGGCATTTATAAGAAACAGAGACAGGGAGAGAGGGAGAGACAGACAGAGAGAGACTAGGAGGGAGGGAGGGGGGAAAGAGGGAGAGAAAGAGGGAAAGAGAGAGAGAGGAAACCAGGCACTAGACCGTCCCTGTGCCTATGCTTTGCCCACTGGCCCCAGACCTCCGCATCTTGGAGTTCAAGGCAAGGATGGTCCAGGCATCCCCTCCCTTGCTGGTGGGGACTCT
Source organism: Callorhinus ursinus (assembly GCF_003265705.2). NCBI lineage: Eukaryota > Metazoa > Chordata > Mammalia > Carnivora > Otariidae > Callorhinus > Callorhinus ursinus. The sequence goes on from NW_027397063.1 coordinate 64,721,446, forward strand.
ACTCTGAGAAGCTGGAGAAGAGGTTTTCAATTCTTTCTCCTAAGTAGGGGTTCTTGTGGGGCTTTCATTTCCACATCCGTGGGACAAGGCCCTGAAGGAAATGTGCAGTCTTTGCTCCACTCTCCCGTGACTCTAAACCCCACACCTTGACTTTCAAAAGGCCTGTGGCCCCAGACACACAAGCTCCAGGTGGACATATGTGAGATTTTATCCCAGAGAGAGGCCGCTGCTTTACCAAGCATCAAAACCAAGAATTTATTCCTTTTTTTTCTGTGACAGCCTCAAGTGAGTCAATGTGGCTCCCCAATTCAGCTGCACTCAGTTACCGGGTTAATATAATAATCTAGGTAGAAGTTGCCACGGCTTTCTTTTAATTCAGCCAAAGCTTTGCCCCGAGGCTCCCCTAGGTTCCCCCAGGTCTGAAAGTGCCCATTTTAGGTCCTGGGGCCAGGTTTCCACCTGCTTTGGGAATCTTTATAAACATTTAAGAATATATGAGAAGATACATACGTGCACACACCCATACACATTCGTCCAGCAAAATGTGCCCTTGGCCCAGCTCCTGTACTGGGTGCCAGGCTGAAAGTCTGACCGGGGTTGCAGACAAGATAAGCAAGCAGAAAATGACGTCAGAAGTCAACACGGACATGCCCTGTGCCTTGATCCTTCGGGCATTTGGGATCAGGTTTGAACACAGGAGGTGCAGGCTAAAAATAGGAAACTCACAGAGCTGTAGTGGGGGGGGGTGGTCACAGGGACCCAGTGGGCAGCCTGGGAGAGCCTCCCCTCCCACTGACCCGACTGACCCCTCACTCCCAGCTCCCATCACGTGCAGCTCCCTGGGGACCCCATTGTCTGTCCGGATGAGCCGGGGTTCATTCGGGAAACTCGTCCCTGGGAATGGAATGGGAGATTTCAACCGTGGAGTTGGACTTTTGTGTTAATACAACTGTGTTTTGTTCGGGAGTTTTGTCTTTTTTCAAATAACACCACACAGAGAACCCTAAGAAAGTCCCCAGGCTGCGACAGACGCATCGTTTCTTTTTATTCCATCAGTCAGGGGGAAAAAAAGTGAGAGAGCAAAGAAAGGGACGAAAGGAAAAAAGAAGCCCCCTAGAGCTTCTCTCCTGTCTTTCCCTTTGGCCACGTGGGTCTGCACAATTAAATCTCAATAGCTCCTCCAGGGCTTTGTGGGGCCCTCCCCGCCCCAGGAGGACAGTCACTCTGGCGCTCAGAGGAACCTGCCTTTCCACAGGCCCGCGGGTCTCCCCTTCTGGCCTGCACCTGGCCGGGCAGACTGCTCCTGAGGGGTGGGTTGTGTTCTCAGTGACGGGGGAGCCCGGGCCTGCCCGAGGGGGCCCAGCCTCTGGTGGGGAGAACCTGCGCAAAGCTGCAGACCCTGAAGAACGCAGAAGCTGGCTGCTGGTGTCACGTGCCATCTGGGTGGCTGCCAAGAGTTCGTCCCAAGGGTCACGCTGGTTTCTAGCAAGAACAAGGAAGTGGTTTGCTCAGGGTTTTTTGTTTTTGTTTTGTGTTTGTTTTTTGTTTTTTGTTTTTTGTTTTTTTCCTATTAAGGATCTATCTAAGGATCTATCAGGGATCATGTGCATTCAAAATCATTTAATATATCCTATTTTAAAAAAATCCTAAACTTTGGGGCGCCTGGGTGGCTCAGTTGTTAAGCGTCTGCCTTCGGCTCAGGTCCTGATCCCGGGGTCCTGGGATCGAGCCCCGCATCGGGCTCCCTGCTCAGCAGGGAAGCCTGCTTCTCCCTCTCCCACTCCCCCTGCTTGTGTTCCCTCTCTGTCTCTCTCTCTGTCAAAAAGATAAAGTCTTAAAAAAAAAATCCTAAACTTTCTATTTATATGATAATAAAATTAAGAGCGTGGAAGGATCTATATATAAATTTATAGTCTCCCTGGTGCTGGAAGCAGGGCAGGGCATCAGGGAAGGGAACCATGCAGATGTGAATGTAAAACGGCGACCAGTTTTACTGGAGCCAAGAGGACACACAAAGTGAGTCTGGACAAGAAGGCTGAGCTATATTTGTAGAGGCTTCACATGGGTATTAGGAAAGCCCTTGAGGATTCTTGAGCCAAGAGGTGACATGCTGTGAGCTCTGTCCGAGTGTGGTGACTCTGACAGGTTGTGCTTGAGGAAGGAGATAATGGAGAGGGCCACCATGAGCAGGTGGCCATAGTAGCCAGGCAGGTGTGGACTGGGTTGTGGCAACAGTGAGGAGAGAGTGGATTCAGAGCTCACCCCCCCACCCCAAAGGAAAGGGCCTCTGCAGACAACCCCCTGGTGGGGGGAGGAAGGAAGGACAAGCAGCAGCTTCCTTGGCGCCATGAGGGGGTCATCTGTTACCCCAGGGCACCGCCACCCATACATGGTGTTGTAGCTGCCTGTGGCTTGTCAGTCTCCCACACTGGACGGTACGTTCCTTCAAAAGGTATCATAGCAACATCATATGCCCAGCATCTGGCCCATGGAAGGTGCTAGTAAATGCGTGTGTGGGATGGATGAGAGTGACTCAAATGCACACAGCGCCTTCAGGAGAGCCCATTTGCGAAAGCTTGGGCAACGGGTTTGTGAGGGAGCTACATTTTGGATCGTGTGGCCCCTTGGGTCTTCCTCCATCCCAGGAAGTTTCCAGCCGCCTCTCTTCATGCTTTGCTTTGCTCTTCCCATCTGGTGCAGGTCCCATGACAAGACGAGACCAGCCTGGGCCAACCCTGCTCATCACTGATAGCCATCATGGCCGGATTTGTGAAGTGTCTGGTCTCCGCTAGACCTTGGCGGCTGTGACATCCATCATCTTGTCTAATTCCACTTCAGCTTTATGGGGATCCCTTAAAAGAGTTACAACCCCAGGTATCAGAGGTAGGAACCGGGGTCCAGAAGAGGTCAGTAGCTTGCTCGAGGCTACACAAGGAGACACAGTGGAGCCAAATCACTATGCTGTGAAGACCCAGAGGGTAAGACTGCACTGTGTTCACTGCTGTATCCCCCACACCTTGCCCACGCCATGCAATTTTGAGTGTTTGTTGAATGAATGAATGAAACACGATTCTTTTGACTCCAAAGCTCAAATACATCCTGTGCCTCCATTGCCTCATCTGGAAATTATATGAACCCCATGGGCTTGGTGTGAGGCTGAAAATGGGTCTTAGCAATATGTTTGGTAAACAGAGGGGTATGTAAGCCACCTTCTTTCCAGAATTCCCCAAATCCCATGCAGCAGATAATGCTTGCAGATATCCTTTTGAAGATGTTTGGCCTTCAGAGCTCAGCTCACTTCCCACTGGTTGTCACTCGTGGGTCTGATCTGGTACTTAAAACTGGCAACATCACTTGCCAGCAGGCCAACAGCAAACCTTCCACAAGAAGCTCAACAAACTCCCTTTATCTCAGGAGTGTCTGAAACCCGCTCGCTACACCCGGCCACCGCCCACCGGCCCACACCTCCCACCTCTAACCCGATCCCATTCAGCCGCCCTTTGTCAAAGAACTCAGAAGGGAAAGATTAACTGAAGGGGGACATCTTTGTGGCCAGAATAAGTTAGCAGTGGGGCTGTGTCTCCGCCATCCTTGCTCTCAAGTTTCGGCGGCTATGGGCCACACAGAGCAGGCCTTGTTCCCTCCTGAAAGTTCTAGCCCCAGTTTCGTTCCAGGGATGTGGAGGCTTCAGCGGGGCCTTTGTGGCCAAAGAAACCTCCTGGACAATAGGGCCACCCTTTTCCAGAGTGCTTGCTCCACCCAGGAGGGAGGGCCGAGGCTCATGAACTGCTGGCTGCCTAGCACTTTGTGGATGTGGAAAGTTCCATGAAGCCCAGGAGATACAGAGAGCTCAGGCCTCTGCTGTGCCGGGGCCCTCTTAGGCCAAGGCACAACCCAAGGGACAGCCGCTGCCAGCCCTCACCTGCCTGGTGATGCCAACATCAACCAGATCCACTGGGGGGCAAGCTGGGAGATCTAAGCTCAGCTGAAATGTCTCATTCAGAGGCAGCCTTTTTCTGCCTGGTGCAGCTAATGACCCCTCTTTGTCTCGAGTGCCAAGGCTATGTCATGATGAAACAGAGGGCTCCATGGGGAAAAGTTATGGAGCTCTTACCGAATGCCAGGTGGTGTGGGAAGCACTTTAACAAGTTAATATGTATTAAGCACCTACTGTGTCCCTGGCATTCTGTTAAACAATTAATATTTATCATTTCATTCTAGGTCCCCAACAGTCTTACAAAAAAGGTAGGAATATTATCATCCTTATTTTACAGAGGACAATGCTGAGCTTCGAAGAGGTTAAGGTGACTTGCCTACGGTCCCACAGTCTGTAAGTGGTGAGCTAGGATTTAAATGTGCGATTTAAATCCATGTCTGTGCAATAGAGAAGTCTATATTCTTTTTCTTTATTCGTGTATAACTGACATACAATGTACTTCACAGAGTTAAAGTGTACAGTTGATTGTCTTCAGTATATGTGAGACCAACACCACACAAGGTGGTGAACATATTCATTTCCCCAAAGTTCCTTCGTGCCTCTTTCTAGTACCTTTATCCTATCCCAAAGCAACCACTGATCTATTCTTACTATGTATTGGTTTAAAATTCCTAGAATGTAGGACTCCCAGAACCATATAATATATACTTTTTTTTAGTGTGACTTCTTTCACTCGGCATAATCATTTTAAGATTCCCCATGTTGTTGTATATATCACCAATCTGTTCCTTTTGATTGCCAAGTGTATTCCATCGCATAGATGTACCAATGTTTGTTTATACATTTCTCTGTTGGTGGACATTGGGGTTATATCCAGTTTCTGGCTGTTAGAAATGAAGCTATTATGGAATCTGTGTACAAATCTTGTACAGATGGGGCACCTGGGTGGCTCAGTGGATTAAGTGTCTGCCTTGGGCTCAGGTCATGATCCCAGGGTTCTGGGATGGAGTCCTACATCAGGCTCCCTGCTTGGTGGGGAGTCTGCTTCTCCTTCTCCCTCTGCCCCTCCCCCTCCTCCTTCTCTCTCTCTCTCTCTCTCTCAAATAAGTAAATAAAATCTTTAAAAAATTAAAAAAACCCACAAATCTTGTATAGACACATACTTTCATTTTTCTTGGGTAGAAACCTAGGAATACAATGACTAGATCTTACGGTAGGTTATATATTTAAACACTTAAGAATTGGCCAACTGTTTTCCAAAGTGGTTGTAGTTTCTTGCATTTCCCACCAACAATGTATGAAGATTCCAATTGCTCCACACCTTTATCAACACTTGGTGTGGTCAGTCTTTAATTTCAGCCTTTCTAATAGGTGTGCTGTGTAATAGAACCTCATCTTTCCATGTGCTTATTTGCCATCATACACCTTCTTTGCTCAAATGTCTGTTCATATCTATTGCCCATATTTTTATTGGGCTGTTTGAGTTCTTACGATTGAGTTTTGAGAGTTCTTTATATATTCTAAATACAAGACCTTTATTAGATGTAGGATTTGTTAATATTTTCTCCCAGTCTCTGGTTTGTCTTTTGAAGAGAAGAAGTTTTACATTTTGATGATGTCCAGTTTATCAGTTTGTTCTTTTATGGATGGTACTTTAGTTGTAGTATCTAATTCAAGGTCGCAAAGATTTTTTCCTATGTTTTCTTCTAGAAGTTTAATAGTTATAGTTTTTACATTTATGCCTATGATGCATTTCATGTTAATTTATGTGTATGGTGAATTAAAGCTTATTTTTTGCATATTCAATTGTTTTAGCAACATTTGAAAAAGCTCTCCTTTCTTCATTGAATTGTCTTTGCACATCTGTCAAAAATCAAGTGTCCATACATGCATGCGTTTATTTCTGTATTCTCTTCTGTTCCATTGACCTATTTGTCTTTAAGCCAATATCACACTGTCCCCACCCACTTTACAATAAGTCTTGAAATCAACTATTGTTCATCTTATTCTATTTATTCTTCTTTGCAAATTTGTTTTGGTTTTCAAGTCCTTTGCATGGCCATATGAATTTTATTTAATTAAATTAATTAATTAATTAATTTATTTATTTTAAAGCTTTTATTTATTTGAGAGAGAGAGAATGAGAGCGAGCGAGTGAGCACGAGAGGGAAGAGGGTCAGAGGGAGAAGCAGACTCCCTTCTGAGCAGGGAGCCCGACGTGGGACTCGATCTCGGGACTCCGGGATCATGACCTGAGCCGAAGGCAGTCGCTTAACCAACTGAGCCACCCAGGCGCCCGGCCATATGAATTTTAGGATCCGTTTGTCAATATCTACTTAAAAATTCTGCTGAGGGACACCTGGCTGGCTCAGTCAGAAGAGCATGTAACTCTTAATCTTAGGGTGGTGACTTCAAGCCCCAGTTGGGCACAGAGATTACTTAATTTTTTTTTAAAAAATATCTGCTGGGATATTTCTGAAGCTCCTATCTTTAATTATATGCGGATCATACTTAAATTTTACCAAAAATCTTTGAGTTTGGCATTATTCTTACTGTTTTATAGATGAAGAAACCAAGAGTCATGTAGGTAACAGAATCTCATTTCTGACAGAATAAAAACTAGGACCCATGACTGCTCTAATTCTTGCTACAGCAATAGAGCTTGGAGTTAGCATAAATGGTGTCCCAGCCTTCAGCTGGGATTTCCCATTGAAATATTTTTGGGTTGTATTCAACCCATGAAGCCATCATTTGATGTTTACTTGATTGCAAAATAGACCTTCAAAAACACATCCTTCATGCTACTTCTCTCTGACTGACCCTCTCTTCATTCTCACTTCTTCAGCGAGTGGGAAAAACACATACTCTCATCTATGCAAATAGTACCTGCCCTCTAAGTCTCACTACGCATGAATATAATGAGAACTTACTCACCAGGCCTGTTCATAACTGCTCAAGTAATCATCTTCTTAAAAGTATGTCACTCTCCTGCCCAAACATAATAAATGACTCCCAGTGCTACTGAAATTATGTTGACTCATGGAGTTGTGCACGTTTAGGGCAGAAAGAGACCTTCGAGATCAAGTGTACAAAACTATAAAGAAGTCATGTTCAACCCTCCTATTTCTGATGTGAGAGCTAATTACCAAGGAGGGGAAATGACTCTGATGCAAGGAACCTGTAACTCCACCTGTCTTAGGAATTCTGGTTTTGTTTTATTTGGTTTTGAGCTTTATGGCAGGATTTTTATTACAATCCCAGCCTCGTGCTTTTTCTTCTAAAAATGTAAAAGAGTCACTCTGCCATTCAAGGCTCTCCTCACTCACAAGCCAGACCATTTCCTGTCCTTCCACCATACTCCAGGCAGCTGATGTCCACACCAGCAGGACCCTTCCTGACCTCTGTACCTTGCTTTCTGCTGGTCTGTCTGCCAGTGATGAGTGCTCCTTTTTCTCTTTGCATCCATTTCTTCCTAAAATACCCTTACTCCCTATCACTTGAGGCTGATCTCAAATGCCACCTCTTCCGTGAAATCTTCTGTGATTCCTCCAGACGTAAGAAGCATACAAGGCATTAGGTTCTCTGTCCACCACCCCAATTTCCATCATCCCGGGTCTTATATGAAAAATACCCTGGATGGAATTAAGAGCAGATTGTGACTACAGAGAAGATTAGTGAATTCGATGACATAGCAACAGAATGCCAAATGAGAGCCAGAATAAAACCCAGAGATAAAAAGAGAACAGGAAAAAATAAGCAACCAATGAGTTGCAAGACAGCTCCAGGTGACCTAATGTATGTAAGTGGCCTCACAGAGGAAGAGGGGGTGCTCAAAAAAAAAAATACTGAAGAAGTAATAGCTAAAGTTTTTATACCTTTAATTAAAAAAAAAAAACCCAGATCCAAGAAAGTCAATAAACCCCCAAGCACAAGAAATATGAAGAAAAGCACAAGGCATAGCCTAATCAAATAGCTTAAAACCAGTGGTAAAAAGAAAAATAAATAAATAAAATCAATTAGAAAAAAAGGCACAATATAGAACAAAAGACCAAGAAGGACAGTATACCTCACGTAGAAAACAATGCAAGTCAGAAGATGGTGGAGAAACACCATCAAAGTCCTGAAAAAAGAAAACCAACTTAGAATTCTATACCCAGAGAAAATATCTTTCAAAAAGGAAGGTGAAGTAAAGACTTCCTGAGACATGTAAACGCTGAAAAGACTCATCCGCAGCAGGCCTACACTATACGAAATATTAAGGGAAATCCATTAAAAATGATACCAGGTGGACATCTGGATCTCCGGAAAGGAATGGTGAACACTAGGAATGGCCAAGCAGGGGTAAGGACGTATGATTTTTAAAAATTATTTAAATCCCTTTGAAAGATCACTTTTAAAAAAGATCTTTGAATGCAAAGTAACAGCAATGTACTGGAGAATTTGTAACATATGTTGAAGTAAAACAGAAAAGATGGGGCACCTGGGTGGCTCAGTCGGTTAAGCGTCCCTTTGGCTCAGGTCTTGATCTTAGGGTCCTGGGATTGAGCCCCACGTTGGGCTCTCTCCTCAGCAGGGAGTCTGCTTCTCCCTCTCCCTGCCCCTCCCCACTGCTTGTGTGCACTCTCTCTCTCTCTCTCTCTCTCTCTCTCCCCCTCTCTCCCCATCTTGCACACATATGCACACTCTTTCTCTCTCTCTCAAATAAATAAAATCCAAAAAAAAGAAAATAACCTTTGTAATTATTTTTTTAAAAAAACAATAAATGTTGTTTTAAAAAAACCTTCTCATATCTCTTTTCATACAGTCTGGTAGGATCTTGGGTTTCCATCTTGCTGAACGCTGGCAGAGGTGTGCTCTGGAAAGAGCCCTGGGCAGGGAATCACAGGACCTGAACTGTAGTTCCATTTCTACCGTGTATTTGACTTGACCTTTCTGAGCCCCAGCTTTCTCATCTGAAATGGGCACAATAAAGCATACCTCACAGGATGATTGTAAGAAGTGTGCTGCTGAGACATGGGTGCTCAGTGAAAGGCATGCTGCCCAACAAAGAGCCTAAAACTAGGCTTCCCAAGTTTGAGTCCATCTCAGCTCTGCAAGCTGCAGCTAAGAAGAACCTTGTCTCTGGAACCAAGGCCAAGTCCAGGCCAGAATCAGGACATGGCCAAGAGCAGCTGGTGCTCACCTCCTGGCCCATCTGCTGCCCTTGCCCACCTCCAGGGCTTTCTCTGGGAACCATTCAAATGTGGACCACACCCATGCTCCTCCCCTCCCCCACACCAACACCGAGGGAGGGTATGCCCAGCCGCAGACAAAGAGTGAACCCCGATGTTGATCCCATCAGCTTCAGCCTTACTGCCATGGTCAGGCTGTGACCCTTGTCACTTTACACCTGGACCATAGAAAAGACTCATAAGGGTCACCCAGCCTCCACCTTTCCTCTGATCTCCAGCTCCTCACTTAGGAAGCCACTCTCTGCTCCATACTGTGGTCAACATGATCTTTTGATAAAGCAATTCTGATTATGTCTCTTCTTTCTCAAAATTCTTCAATGGCTCCCTATCACCTTCAGGATAAAAACCTACACTCAGCTTGTCACAATGTAACCCAAACCTGACTCTTCCATCTCATCACCCAGCCTTCTTCCCTTGACAAAGAGACAGACTCGGTTCTAATCACACCAGAGGCCAGTTGCTGACGCCTAGTTCTGGGTGTGATGTTTGGTGAGCACCAGAAACCCTCTAGGTGCATTTTCACTGTAAACTTTCCCAGACTTCACAACGACTAAGTAAGAGCTTACTATGCCAAAGGAAAAGAGGATGGTTCACTTTTTGAAGGATGTTCTTTCGCTCAGCTCACATACCACCGCCTCCACAAAGCCCACCTTGGCTGAATCTGTTCTCTTTGTGCTCCTTTTCAGAGTGCTGGTTGTCTAAAGTTATTTTGTGCCTGTGATCCAGGATTATTACTCTCTTCTTCAAGTTCAACCCCTACCAAACAGTGTGAGCCTCTTGAGCTGAGCGTGCATGTCTTGTTCACTTCTGTCTCTCCAGGCCAGGAGGATGAACTGAATGGAACAGAACCTACATGCCTGCAGCAGGCTCCTCCCAAGGCTGCAGAGCCCCCAGAGCTTCCCAAGGATTCTTGTGCACCTGCGCAGACACAGCAGCTCACCCTTGCCCCCAACTTCCAGCTTGTAGGGAGTCCAGTGATGAGGTCTGGGGCATTGCTGGTGTGTGTCTTGAAGGGAAGTGAAGCAAAGGCCTCAAGACAAGGGAAATGCTCCCAAGATTGCCAGGGCTGTAGGGTCTCTGGGTCCCCCCATGGAGGCCCCTGGGCTGGTGGCCTCTGCCATGCCCTTCTGCCTCCGGTGGGTGGCATGTCTTGACAGTCTGGCAATAGCGGATCCACTGTGCGTGCTCAGGAGAGAGGGAGCCAGACTCTGGATTCGGGCAAGAAGGAGATCCAGAGGCTCTGCCCCTGACTTGGGACAGAAGTCTCTCCAGAACCTGGCATTTCCAAGCCAGCTTCTTAGCCAAGAATGTAACATGGGGTAACACAATCCAAAACACAGAACTCCCAGTAGTAGAACAGAGGGTTGCTGTGACCATGGGAAGCACAGATTCGGTAAGAGCCCTGGGTGGGGTCGGGGGTAGAGGTCAATGTGAATGCCCGGAGAAGTAGGTGACGTGGAGAATTCTCACGATGGGAACAGTTGTTTTTGTGTGTTTGTGTGTGTGGAGTGGGGGCCGGCACTGGTGACTGTGTGTCCTTTGACATTAGCAATGAAGTTCTTTAAAAGCATTCTAGGACTGGATTCGGCAAACTGGAGAGAGCCTGTCCCGACACTCTCCACATGGCCTCAAACAAGTCCCCTCCCTGTCTGAGTCTCAGTTTCCCCACCTGTTGAGTGAGAAAGTTGAACCCCTAGCTCTGGCATGTTTTTTTTATCATCCATTTTAAGCTTCCTCTCATCCCCAACCCCCAATTTGCTTTAGGAAGGCAAAAGGAGAGGGGTATCACATAGCAGAGCGCAGTTGGAGGGAGGTTCCCCCATCCCTCTCTCAGTGGGCCTGGGAGGGTTCTTAGGCAGAAGAATGGACCAGATTCAGGACTGGAATAACTCAGATATATTCGGTGGTGAGGAGGGAATCCGTAAATGACCTGTCTTCTGATGTTTCTGGATGGTGGTATGGAGGGAGGAGGTACAGTGAGGCATGGTGGGCAGGGCACCTGCCACCTTCTTGGGACGTAACGCCTGAGCCTGTGCATTGCCACTGGTTTAGACAGTCCTCCTCTGGTCAGCCCGTCCGCCTTCTCGGGCTCAAAACAGTAGAGTGGAGCCAGGGACCACACACTGGTACTCGAAGGGCCCCAAGAGACATGAGACCGACTCTGTCCTTTAACAGAGTCCACCCCGAAGCCAGAGCAGGGAAGGGGCAGGGCTGGGTCAGGGCAGAGCTGGGATCCGTTGGCGCCAGGCTGTGCCGTAACCAGGCCCTGCTGGACAGACACACGACAAGCTGGCTTCAAATGCCAAGGGAAGTTTTTCAAAAATCATGCGGCTTAACACAGGTGAGACTACTGTATGTTAGAAGTCAGGTGAGTGGTCAGCCTTGCACGAGGAGATGCCTGGGAGGGTCACAGGTGGGCTCGTGGGATGCTGGGAATGTTCAGCTTCTTGACCTGCTGGATACAAGGGGATGGCGGTGTGTGACAACTCATGAGGCTGTGCAGATGACACGTGTACATTCCACCTCAATCAAACTATTAGAAAAAAAGAAAGCGAACTGAAAAGAGAGGAAGGGAAGCACGTGTCTTGGACGCTGTGCTCAGCACCCCGGGGGGCGGGGGCGGGGCACGGCTAACGCCCCCGCTGTCCCCCCCACAGTGGGAGGTTGGAAGGCCGACTGCCCGCACATATTGGCAGAGCAAACACATGGGCCTCCGAGCACACTGGCCCCTCTGTGTACACAGGGTGTTAGGCCAGGCTCCACCGGGCTGCACTTCATGGTGACAAAGACAACAATGCCACACCATCTCGTAACTGTCAACAGCGATGCGGTGCTCAAGTCTCTGGTCCAATATTTGCACTTAGAGGAGCCGTGTCTTCTTGGCAATATTGACTTAGATCCACCACTTACCAGAAAAAGTGGAGGCCCCAGCCCTGCCTGCACACCTGCCAGGGCCTTCAGGGAGTGTGTGGCCTTAGGCAGGATGCTGGGGGGCTGTGGGTTTGGAAAATCCACCCTGCTGGGTTTCCCTGTTGTCTCTGTTACCTTCGCCCTGTACCCCGGGCTGTGGAGGGGAGTCAGGAGTTTCCAGATCCCCCTGTAGCCCTGTGCAAATGCAATCCGCTAGACCTGCAGAGGAGATAGCTGTGAAAACGAAGCATGAAGTTCACAGTCTTGAACTGAAGTTTTCAGGAAATGGCAATTAGAAAGATTTTTTTTTTTTCCCCTGAAAAAGTTTTCTTTCTCATAACGGAATTAAACCCTACCAATGCCAAACATGTTAGCCTCTGGTTCAGGGTTTTACGTCCCCCCGGTAACTTCTGAGTGAGACACTTTCCCATTGCCAAACACAAGAGACTACTTTCCAGAAACTCTGCCCCCTTTGTGAGCTCCGGGCCCCAGCCGCGGCGGCCATGACCTGTGACCTCCTGGCTCCCAGCCTTGTTGTCAGCTGGAGAAAGAGAGGGGCCCCGCCTGCGTCAGCTGGACAAACGAGGGCCTGGAAACGCTGCCTGGGGGCTCTGCTTTCCACGAGGGGCTGACCCCTCGCTGCAGGCGCTCTGTCCCCGGGGCAGCCTTGCTGCGCGGTCAGGTGGCAAGTCGCGAAGACAGCTCTGCTCTCTGAGAATGACTCTTTTTCCCATTTGATCAGAGGAGCTCTGATGAGATGGCCTGCCCTGCCCTCTCTGGGCCTCCAGGGCCCCCACATTCAGTGAGGCCTCCAATAACCATTAATTTAGCCAATTTCCTGGGCCACACCGTCCCCCGGGGACCCCACTTTGGTGGGCAGCAGCGGAACAAGGCTCCCTGCTGTTGGCCTTCCCTTTTAATTACACGGGGACAAGCTTCCTTGGACTGACTTTGGGAGGCAAGCCCCAGGCCAGCCTGGCCGCCCTCCACGAAACAATGCACACATGTTCGGGAGAATTCGCTCCTCGCCTAATCCGGGCTGGGAAGAAAAGGGCTTTTCTTCTTGTTGTCAAAGGGGGTCTTCGATGCTAAGATACCATTTTGTGTCTCAAGTCATGTCACGGGACTTCTGCCTCGGCCTCGCTGCCTGCTCTTTAGAAATGAAAGACACAGTCCTTGCTTCACCTCAGGACAAGTGCCCCCCACCCTGCCCTCCTCTGAAAATAAAGGGGGTTGGGGGCCTAGGGAAGCAGGAAAAGCTCCCAACTCCCACTGTTCCTTTCTCATCCTGGCAACCTCGGCTTTCTGGACTATTTGCCCAAAGGATGAGTAGGGAGGGCTGAGCCTCACCTGCTGATCTCAAGGGTCATGAATATTCTTATAATCCCCTGGAAAGAAGGGCCCTTTCATTAGAGGAGCAGATTCCTCCTGGCGGCCTGGGGGCTTGCCTCCCCCTCCTACCCACCGGCTTGCCTGCTGGCTGATTTCCTGCTCCAAGGCCTCAGGGTCTGGCTAGCTTCTCCGCTCTTGGTGCAGGTTGGATGGAGAGCCAGATTTTCATAAGGCATTGCTAGGCTGCTTCCCTCAGTACTCCCTCTCCCTATTCTGCCGACGAATCAAAGGATATAACAAAGAAACCCCAGTCATGCATCCTGCTGCTTAGAAGGAACTGGGGTCAGTATACCGAGGACAGCAAAGTGACAGCGTCACTGGTAGTTGAGTGCACTTAGTTTATAGACTTCACCTTTATTTGGCAAAAGGATTGGAGGTAGCTTTTGGAAATACCCACAAAAATTCAGATGAAGAACTCAAAGATAATTAGAGCAAAATGGAACCAAGGCAGGCGAAAGCTTAATACCACAGTAAGTGTTAACAAGTAAGTTACAGGTAAATGTCAGTTTCCATATGGGAGCAAGGCTGAGCTAAGAATGTAACTTTGGGCTTCCTAGCAGCCCAAGAAAAGGGAGAAAAATGGTCCATGGATGGTCAGAGCATACCAGTCGCTCAGGGGAAGCACAGTTCTCCCTGACACTGAGGACTGAGACCCTCTATCAACAGTGGGTCCTCAAACAAAAATTCTCGTGTGCTGCATTAAACATGTCATCCCTAATCTCAGAACCGTTTCCTTAAATTGTCTTTCAAGTGGCTTAACGTGCAACTCCCATACCAACAATCCCTGACGTTTGCTAGACTGCTTTTAACACTTGCCATGGATTTAAAATCCAACTTGAATTCAGGCTAAGAAACTAAGAGGTAATTCTCATGGGGAGTGCATTGCTTCAGATATTTCAAACAAAGAAAGGATCTGGTCCTATAGCTAAGCCTCATAGTACAAAGCAGTGATTTTCAAAGTTTTAATCTCTTAAAGATTATTGAGTACCCCAGAGAAATTTTTCTTTAGGTGGGTTATGTGTATTGATATTTAATATTTAATATAATACTTGATACTTATATATTCAAAATTGAAATGAAGAATTATTTAAAATATATACTCATTAATTAATTTAAAAAATAAAACAACTTCATGTTAACATAAATTACATTATGAAAAAAACTGTAGCAATAAGAGTAGCTTATTTTTGCAATTCTCTTTGATGTCTGGCTTGATAGAAGATAACTGGATTCTTCCATCCACTTCTACGTTCAACCAATTGCAATGTATTGTTTTGGTTGAAGTATATGAAGAAAACTTGGTCTCACACAGTAATGCAATTGGAAAAGAGAAGGACGATTTAATAGCTTTCCAGGTAATTGTGAATCTTCTTTGGTACTACATCAACACTTGACAAAGGTTAGTTACAGTGTAGACTCTGAAACTGTATCAATGAACTTCTCATACTCTGTGATGTAAAATCCACTGGTCTACCTTCTCCTTAGAAAGGAGCTTTCTCCATGCTTGACTTGGCCCCATCATGCATCAGCCATTTGGAAAATACTGGTTTCCTTGGTTATGCAGATCTTCTAACTGACACATTTCTTGTTACAAAATCAAAAAGATACATTCATCTAAGTCATGGGAATAAAAGGCACAGCATAGGGAATATAGTCAATGACATTGTAATAGCATTGCCGGGGGACAGAGGGTAGCTACACTTGTGGTGAGCATAGTATAGAGAAGTCAGATCACTGTGTTGTACATCGGAAACTATGTAACACCGTGTGTCAATTATTTTCAAATTAAAAAAATTAAAACATGCTTTTAAAACTAAAAAAAAAGATACATTCACCAAAGTCATGATCCACCTCACCAGAAAAATACTGAGAAGTTGTCAAGCTCATTGTTTTTCCAGATTCTGCTTTTGCCTACCTGGGTAAGTTTTGTCATTGGCAACAAATACAACAGAGTTGTTTTCCATGAAGTGGCAGGCCCACTGTGCTTATTTTCGAGAAAATGTCTGCCACATGACTAAGTTTGGATTACCATAGCTCCTCAGTCATCCTCAGCAAAATGGCGTTCCTCAAAAAAAAGTGAGACTTTAGGTCACCAAATAACTGCACAAGTATTTTTTCCTCAAGATGACCATCATATTTTAGGTTGGAAAGTGCTTTATGTGAACTTCCTAATTTGTCACACAGACCATGAAAAAGACATGAAAAATACTTAAGGGTGGAGATTTAATAAAAGTAAAAATCAATAAAATAATACTAATATAAACTAATAAAATACATGACTAGTTTTTGCTACTTCACCAAGCCACTTGTTAAGTAAAATGGGCTTTTTCTTTTTTTCTAAACTGAGTGCGTGGCGGTGCGGACGGCACAATGCCCGTGAGTGCAGCAGGGCGGCGCCACTCCCTGATTCCTGCTTAGCGGGGTTACCCACCACGGTTCTGGCACATCCAGGGGGTGTCAGTGCAGTGCAAAAGGCTAATAACGTATTAGTATTATTATAAAGTCATGTTGAGCCCTGGAAGGGTCTTGAGGACACCTTGAGGGTCCACAGGCCACCTTTTACCAACTGCGGGTGCAGAGGAAGACCAGACTTGTAAGAAGGCAGTTACTCGAGGAGAGGCTCTCCAGATGTCAAGTAAGAAAAGGCAAGCATTTCCTTCTGAAAATGTTTCCTATCTTGAGTGTAGCTCTGACAGCTAAAAGAATTAGAAATGCATCTGTGCTGCAGAAATAAATATTTCAGAAATTTAGTGCTAGAGTCAAACCGTTTGATTAAGGTTAGATACATGCTTAAAATAGGCTAACAACTGAATTCTACTCACCCCACCACAATGACTATCTTCTCTACCATACTGATATATTGTGAAGATCAAATGAGATGATAGCGCTGAAAGCTGTATGTCAATTAAAGGTAGTTTTATTTTTTATTTTTAAGGGTAGTTTTATTTATGAGAGGCAGTTTTATATAAAAATAGAATCAAACTTTTCGCACATATTGGCATTAGAAGGACCTTTAGTGAATACCCAATCAAATCCCCTGTTTTATCAGTGAGGAAATGAAGACCAAAGATGAAAAGGACTTCCCAAGTTATAGCAAATCCTGATTATGGGTCCAATTTTTTGCCAATTGAAGTGAAAATTTAATTGTTTATACCAGTTAGCAAATGAAAAAAGAGATCACACACACACACACACGAGTAAACGTACAGATAGCAGTAAACATTGATTTGTATGTAACTCAGTATCTACATACTATATTATAGATATGAACAACTGACTCATTTAAACAGTTTTTCCATATTTGTGATGTGCTAAGTGATAGGTATATGAAAAGAGAACACACCGTCCCTGCCCTCAGAGATCTTTCAGCCTTGTGAGGAAATGTGTGAGTGATCAGTAACTCCAGGATGTGCTGCCGTGTTAGGTTAGGGCTATGCTTAGTAATGAAGGCACTAATGAAAAACAGTTAACTCAGGTGGGAGACAAGGGAGTGAGGAAGGGGTCACGTAAGTTCCCCAGAGGAGCGGGTGCTGGATCGGGGTCCCCAGAGAGGCAGGAAGGTCACCAGAGCAAGGAGGCCTGTCCAGCCTGAGCAGTGTGTGTGCAGGAAAGCAGGGTGACGGAGCTGGGGGGGCTTTGGGTCTCTAACAGGCATGTGGGATGAGGAGAAGGGCTGGAATTGCTGTTAGAGAGGTGGGCAGACGCTCATTGGGAAGAGCGATGAGGTAAAGATCTTGAACTTTACCTTGAAAGCTATCTGGAGACAGTTATTAATTAAGTGGTCACATTTGCACTTCGGACACATCATTCTGGCAAGAGTGTGGAGGTTGGATGGGGGAGAGGGGACAATGAAGGTCTGCGGTGGCGATGGAGTGAGACATGAGGGCCGCCTGATGTGCACAGAGGCTGTGGGATGGGGACACAAGACGGTAAGGTGAAAACTAGAGAGACTGGCGATTGGGTTTGTTCCTGTATCGGGGAGAGAGGGAGATTCCTAGATGTCTGTCTTGTGCACCTATCAGTGACTGTCACCAAAATAGTGAGGTCTGGGGAAGGGACAGGTTTAATGGAGGAAGCGGTGGTCTCACTGCGGACAGGTGTGTGTGAGACATACGAGTGGACAGCCAGAGATGGGGCTTTGGGGCATGAAGAGAGGACTGGGATGGGGCCGGAGAGTGACAGTCACTCTCTGGGAGGGCAGGGACTTGACCAGCCAGGGAGAGTGTGAGATTGAGGAAGGGACACCGAGGGAGAGCTCCGGGAAAGGTCACCATTTAGGAAGGTCTGCAAACAGCAGTGACAACCAGCAGCTGCTTTGTTACTAGAAGGAAACCCAGGAGAAAGTGGTGTCGTCAAAGGACAGAAGCCAAAGAAATAAGGGTTTACAGAGAGAGAGGGAAGAAGGAGGAGAGGGAACGGATGTCACAAGTAAGTAGAAGAGTGCTTGGGGGGACAGTGGTGGCCTCAGTGAGGGGCACGCGGCATAGGAGCCCAGCTGGTGAAAGAAAATGCAAGCTTGGAGTGAGCTGAACAAGGAATGGTGGATGATTTCTCTTTCAAGGAGCTTGGCTGTGAATAAAAGGAAAGAGAGTATACAATCTACAGATACATAGACTTCACAGAAGATACCAGTTCGTTTCTAGATCCTGGGATTCACGGATATTTGAAAAGTTCCTTTGGAACGTCTGAGTGGCTCAGTAGGTTGAGCCCCTGACTCTTGATTTTGGCTCAGGTCATGATCTCAGGGTCCTGGGATTGAGCCCCCCATTGGCCTCTGCGCTCAGCACGGAGCCTGCTTGAGGTTCTCTCCCTCTGCCCCTCGCCCTGCTTGCAGGTGCACATGCCCTCTCTAAAATACATAAATAAATCTTAAAAAAAATTTTTTTTTAAAAAGTTCATTTGCCTTATTTCCAGATAACTATATCCAGAGTACCCAGAACACAGTATGTTAAAGTGGTGGTATAAAATGAGAATAAAGGAAAACCCATTCAGATTAGAAAAATGCAAAAATAGCAAATGCAAACCACCATACTGGTAATCTAAAATGCTCCAAATCCAGTTTCCTTATACCCACATGGTGGCTAAAGCACAGCCTGGGAGCGGGGCTACAAGTAGACAAGCCAATCCCTTTTCCAAAGCCTGGCCATGAACCTAAGTTCACACAACTCACACTGTGCCCTCTCTCAGGCAGCCAATCAATAGTCTCTTTAGAAACCTGCTTTGGATTTAGGTCTCTTTGCTCATCACTGTCCCAGTGCAGATTAACCCAGGCTCATGCCCTTTGCCCTTGGCAGGGAGGAGCTGCTGGATGTGAGCCGTCTTGTTGGCAGTCAGGGGTATCCCAGGACTTGGGTGTGGAGCCAAGGTGCCTGTGAGCCAGCAACGCTATTTCTCTGTGCAAACATTCCTGAGAAAGCAGGCCCTCTCTTACCTACAGCTCCCAAAGGCTTCCCTTCTGAACTCACAACCTCTCAAACTGCTCTGACATCTTTGCCAACAGTAACTTCTTCCTCATGCACCCTACCGTAATGCAGGCCATTTATGGTTGAGAAACAATTTACAGTATAGGGCAGTGGTGAGGTGCACAGACCAGGAACCAGACTTCCAGGGTGGAAATCCCAGTTTTGCCCCTTATAAGCTAAGCAAACTCTGACAACTTGAACAATTTAGAGGCTCTTTTGTTTTGTTTTGTTTTGCCTATAAAATGGGGAAAATAATAGTACCTTTCTCTCAGGGTTGTGGAAATTAACAACATTCACATAGTTTAAGTGCTTACAACAGTGCCTGACAAACACTCAGTATATGGTAACTCTCATTATTTAGAAGGATGTAAGAGAGAAACACCTTGTACCTGGTTTGGAGGCAAATATTAGAATGCCTTTCACTTAAAAATGAATGTAATCTGGAAAATATCTTGCCTGACTTAGTTGGATGAGGATGCATGTTCCTTTGGTTTCTCTGGATGCCAAGTTTAATCAGGGGCAGAAATTCAGAGGTTATCTGGGCTGGAGGAAACCTGTGGGACTATCCAGCTCACTGTCCTTTCACACATCTGGTCTGGAGAAGGAAGTGGCTCTAATAAGGTCATGTGGGGAGCAGAGCATGATTAATCAGAACTAGGACTCTTGTGCTTCATGGTCGTGTGCTCTGCTTTGCCCTTCTGAAGATCCGAATGCACAGGTTTGAACTGTGTGTGTGTGTGTGCACATGTCATTGTCTTCTTTCCTGACAGAATTTCTCCAAATAGGACTGCTTTTTCTGGAACCAGAGGTGAACCCTTTGTTACAAAACCAGGGTAAATACACACACACACACACACACACACACACACACACACACACACACACAGACAACTGGCTCTCCCTTATGATACAGTACCCTTTAGTTAGTGAGATGATTTTATTCAAGCTGAGCGACAAATACAAAATAATTACCAGAATTCTGGGCTACCTCTTCCTCAGTAAACCTTAAAAAATGGAATGTGCTCTGAATACTCAGGATTCACTTAAAATGTGTAAAATTGGCCTCAGGGCCACTTTCCCCTGCTGAAGTTCACCAGCGTGACTTCCAGAACTTGAAAAAGTAGACGTGTAGAACAAAAGATTTTTATATAAATATGTGCATCTTATTCGATCAGGGTTTCCCCTTAGCACCGACTTATCCATTGCACTGGAAGTAGTGTGTTAAGTGTCTCTTGATGAATGTACACACGTTTTTGCAGCTCACAACATGAAAAGGAACTGCCGGGTCGGGACAGGGGAGTGGGTAAGGGGAGGGGCTCCTGGCACGTTGCCAGCCTATTCAATACCTCTGCTTTCCAGGCTTTGGAGGCAAACCTACATGGGATCCCAGACAGACTCAGCCAACTTGCCAGCTGGGAACTCAGGGAACCTCTCCGAGCAGGCATTGACGTGCTGAAAAACGGCAATGGCACCGACATTAGGAAGTAAAAATAAGTAATGTATTTAACATATATTTAATATAGTTGGCATTTAGTAAATGAGATTTTTCCTTCAGTACAGCGTCATCATTTAACTTCATTTAAAGTTAAAGCTCCGTGCATCTAAATGAAGCTAAACATCTATGCATCTCTAAGCATGACCAGAAATCATGTTCTCTTCAGAAGCCCTTAGTAGAATTGTCATTCAGATGCACTGAGGCCAGCAGTGGACAGAACGCTGCAGTTCAAATCAAGAGTTCTCACGTGGTGGATCCGTGGCTGGGCAGCATGCTGGTTGTGGATGTTTCTGTCTGACTCACACACCGTTTAGGATTTTTTTTTTAAAGATTTATTTATTTGAGAGACAGAGAGAGAGCAGGGGGAGGGGCAGAGGGAGAGAGAGACAGAATCCCAAGCAGACTCCCCGCTGAGTGCGGAGCCCGACGTGGGGCTGGATCCCACAGATCTGAGATCATGACTTGAGCCGAAATCAAGAGTCAGACACTCGACCGACTGAGCTACCCAGGTGCCCCAAGATTTTTTAATTAGCTGCTAACATTCAAAAGTAGGGAGGTTTCAAATATCCAGATCCCCAATTTCTTTTACAAAATGCCCGACTTTGGGGGCACTGAGTTTGTGGCCTGACTTAAATCTTCTTGGAACGGAAACAGTATAGTAGTCCCCCAGGATCAGCAGAGGGGAACATTTCAAGACCCCCGGTGGATGCCTGAAATTGCAGATAGTTCCGAGTCCTATACATGCCACGTTTTTCCCTATACACACATACCTATGAGGAGGTTTAGTCTATAAATTACACATAGTAAGGGATTAACAATAACCAATAATAAAACAGAACAATTATAACAATATACTGTAATAAAAGTTATGTGAATATGGTCTTTCTCTTTCTTAAAATACCTTACTGGACTGTACTCACCCTCCTCCTTGTGATGGGACGAAGTGAGGGGAATGGTATAGGCACCGTGATGCAGCGTTAGGACACTGATGACGCCTCAAGAGGAGGATTACCCGCTTCCGGATGGAGGTTGCCCTTGGGTCACTGGAGTCGCGGGTAAGGGAGGACTCCCATACTTGCTTAGGAGTCAGGAGAGAAGGGTTCTAGTTCTGCCGCTAATTGAACAAATTGTTTCTTCTCTCTGGACCTCTTTTCTTCTTTTGCAAAACGTGAGCTATCATTGTTCTAGAACTATAAATCACTTGCTAGGTCAACAAAGTGAAGCCGAGGGTAAAAAAAAAAAATGATAGTAATCCTCTACAAATCCCACTCTATACAGTCAGCCAGGTAGTGGAAGGCTTTAAAAATGTTTCCGAATATACATATCTGGTTGCACAAAAGATTATCCAAACGATAGGCATTAATAATAAAAGCTATGGTAGTTCAGAAAGAGGAAACTATTTTTTAAAGGAGGAACTACTCTATTTTATATACACAGGAAGATCTCAGCTTCCCACTACCCGATGGGAAGCATGCAGATGTGCCCTGCATGCATCTACTCTGGAAGAAATTTCCCTATTTCCACATTCTCATCTTGTAGTTTTGAGGAGGTTGGTTGAACATGCCACGCCTGGTCCCTGGAGGCTTTCTGCTCGGTTGGCTTCAGACAAAGTTACCATTAACTCCCCAACCTGCAAGAAAATTATTTAACACAAAAGATTCCAAAATGTCCTCCTCTCCCTCTACAAGCCTGCAAACAAATGGTACAGGAATGAGGTCAGAAAGGAATCCCCCGCCTACCAGGCCTCTGAATTCATTTACCTACCTCAGAGCCCATTCAGGGAAAGGGGTGGA
Organism: Callorhinus ursinus; assembly: GCF_003265705.2. Taxonomy (NCBI): domain Eukaryota; kingdom Metazoa; phylum Chordata; class Mammalia; order Carnivora; family Otariidae; genus Callorhinus; species Callorhinus ursinus. The sequence goes on from NW_027397063.1 coordinate 64,743,666, forward strand.
ACGGGGAACAAGAGATTCTCGGAGGCCAAGTGGAGTTTGGGGGTCGAGCGCTACATTACAAGATTTGACAGGCCTTTGCCAGCCTTCAGCTTCTTTGTGTCTCTCACATAATAGAGAAACACAAACTGAGCAGCACACGATCTGTGGTTACACCCTTGGACAGAGCACACTCTTTGCAAATGCTAATAGTATTGTAGCATCCTGTCACCCGGGAACACAAAAAAGGATGTTGATTTTCACATGAACCAGAACAGGCCCATTGTACACAAGTTTGTGACCAACTTGTAGTATCTGCACATCAAAAGCCCAGCCAATCATAGGGTACACAGCTGGCGAACTGCACCGATGGGGGTGCCCAATGGAGAACAAGATCCAAATGCCTCATCCACCCATAGCGACGCACACAGTACTTTTGACATGAATGAAACTACAATCTCACAATCCTGGTTCAGCTATGACCACGGCAATTGGCAAGTATAATTAGCAAGAACGTAAATGTCTCAGATGTTTAGAGAGAAATCTGAATGTATGAAAATGGGAGTGGTTTTGCTCCTGCTGAGAGCTTCCAATATGGCAGAGGCAGCAAAGGGTGGGGATGTTCAAATCAATCCGATACACGAAAGGATAAACTCATGAGACCGTTGGCAAGAAAAGTATCTATTTCCAAGTCCTGGGAAACTAGAAACTCAGGGCAAGAAAATTAAATAAAGAATGGATATGATGTTCTTAAAAATAAATTTAGTCAAAATTGTAGAGGCGTCTGCTAATAGGCTCTCAAGTGTTTTATTATTAGAAACAAAAAGGTAGTCAAAATTTGGGAAAATATTCAATCAAGGTTTTAAAAACCAGGGTAGAAATAATTCTGGATCTGACTAGTTGGGCTAACCCCCCAAATTTAGAGAATCAACATAGTTACGATGGGAAAATTAACATGATTAACATGTTGAGGAAAAATCACAAAGTACTAATTTCTACTGCTGAGATTTGAGGTCTGGGGCAGACACATTAGAGCCCCCTGAATCTCAGTATCACCTTGTCCCCCCAGGACCTCACGGGGACCCCTATCTCTGTTGAGATCCCCACTGTTGTGGTGCAGCAACAGCCTCATATAGTTAGGGTTAGCCCCTTATGCACTTTCTAGGGGTGTCAGTGCCCAGGGTATTCCTCAGTAAGTTTACTTTGTAAATAAGTTCACTGTCCTAAAAGTATTTTTGAGAGACAGCAAAACGTACAGGGGTTTGTCACCAGACCTGTTTTTGAATTCAGAGTTTGCTGCTCACTAGAATGACCTTGGGCAAGTTACTTAAGAACTTTTCCGAGCCAATTTCCTCATCTACAAAATGGAAATCATACTGCCTGTGGTCATGAATGCAAAACGCAAGACATACTGGTTCAAGTCCTCTTCTTAACTTCAAAACTTAAAAGAAAAACCAAAAAAATTTCATGGGACCCATCTTTGGCAAGATAGGATACTAAAAAGGCTCTGGGGTTTCTAGACGGACCCCAAAATGCTAATGGCCTGTGACAGTACACATCTTTGCTGTGCGCTCAGTCCTGCAGCGTAGAATGGGCCCTTAGTAAGGGTGTGCTACCATCTGTACCCTTCTCCCGACACACACCCGGCACCTCTTCCTCCTGCTAGTATTGCTCATGGAGGCAGGGAGGCAGGTTCGCTACTGTTAACTGGGTGTGTGCAGTGTTCTTAAGGCACAGCTAAGGTGCTGCAAGTGACTTCCGACTTAAGCTCTCTAGACAAATACATTTCTTGATGGAGAAAGAGTAAGCATTGCAACTCGTTAATGATGTGTGACTACTTCTATGTTAAGACGTATGGAAAAGGGAGATTAAAAACAAAAATGGAACGCAGGAAAATGGACAGGTTAATTCCTTAAGTTAAGAAGTAAACTCATTTTAGCATTTCCTGCAGCTGAAGTGAAGAAACAGGTTAAGGTCTTGAATTCTCTTTGACAGAAGAAGAGTAGCATATACGTTTGTGTGGAGTGGGAAGCTTTGCTGGCCCTGAATTATCTAGTAATCCTTACTTTAGTGAACTTAAATGATAAGACATGTTCTTAGGTTTTACTTCTGCAAAAGATACCTTGCAGAAAAGAGTATTTTCTTCAACTAGATACATCATATAGTATTGGGAAAGCCAAGGGCATATTAGATAAATCCAGAGGTAGGTCAGTGTCAGTCCAGGCAGTATTGCTTCCTGAAGATTTGGCCTAATTCTCAGAAAAACTTTAGCAAAGCAAGATGGAGTCAGTCTATTCTCTACACACTTTCTCACAAATGTTAGAAGTCTCACAAGCTTCTGGCAAGTGCTAGATCATGTCAACCATGACTATATTTTCTGACAAGTGGATAAAATGCTAATTTCCATGCTGCTGCTATGTGACTTAGTGACTCCAAGAGTAAGCAGCAGAACAGACATTCTGCTTCAAACATTAAGGAGTGTAACCTGTACTGGTAACACAGCTGTAAGGCAGCTCCTCTGTGGGAGGCAGCTGGTGTGTCACGGCACGGTGACTGGGTCTTCAGTGGGGCCTTGGGCCTATTAATTAAACACATTCTGTTTAAATATGAATGACGTTTACCCTGAAGAAGACCATTTTATAAAGTAAGGGTAAGAAAAATGTGCATCATAAGGTTAAATAGGTATCTTGAAATGACAGAGTTGAGTTACTATCTTGAAAATTGAGAACGTGTATATGATCACTCTCAGAAAGACTTGAGCTCACATTCTCTAGGGCTAGTGTTGAGGCTCATTTGGGGTCAAGTCACTGAGTAGGAAGTAATTTTAAATGTTTTTAAATCCCTGTTCCTTCATTCTTTTAGCTAAAGAATTCTTGTTTTGTTTTTAACTACTTAATCCAGGTGTTAGCCTGGTTCCTATCCAGGTATTTGAGAAAATTTAAAAAGTTCAAAATAGAGCTACCCTATGACCCAGCAATTGCACTACTGGGTATTTATCCCAAGGATACAGATGTAGTGAAAAGAAAGGCCATATGCACCCCAATGTTCATAGCAGCAATGTCCATAGTAGCCAATCTGTTTAAAGAGCCAAGATGCCCTTCAAGAGATGAACGGGTGAAGATGCGGTTCATATACATACAATGGAATATTATTCAGCCATCAGAAAGGATGAATACCTACCATTTACATCGACGTGGAGGGAACTGGAGGGAATTAGGCTAAGTGAAGTAAGTCGATCGGAGAAAGACAAGTATCATACGGTTTTACTCATATGTGGAATATAAGAAACAGTGCAGAGGACCATAAGGGAAGGGAGGGAAAACTGAATGGGAAGAAATCAGAGAGAGACAAACCATGAGAGACTCCTGACTCTGGGAAACAAACTGAGGGTTGCTGGAGGGGAGGGGGGGCGGGAGGATAGGGTAACTGGATGATGGGCATTAAGGAGGGCAGGTGACGTGATGAGCACTGGGTGTTATATGAAACTGATGAATCACTGAACACTACATCAGAAACTAATGATGCACTTTATGGTGGCTAATTGAATTTAAATAAATAAACTTTGTTGATACTGTTTTGCTTCTTAATCTTTGACAATTTTTGTAGCACTCATCTTAACTCTAGTTTTCTACGTCCATTAACTTAGTTTTAATATGTGCAAAATATGACCATTTTAGTTAACACAAATTGGATGTGATTATTTTAAAACACATTTTGTAATACAATTAAACTGTACATCTGTCTTATTTACAAGCACATGATAAACTACTTCACTTTGGTAGAGAATTCATACATCTGAAACTTATTTAATATTACGTCAACTTTATTACAATTAAAAATGAATAATTTTTAAAAGGTATGAAGTCTTCAACTGGAAGCGTGAGAAGGAAACAAATCACTCTGTTAAATCTACAGGAAGTAAAGTCTCCAACTTTTTTGATACATGCAGATTTTGAACTTGAAGTGTACAAAGGACAAAAAATTAAAGTACAACTACTTTTTGAGCCTCACATTGAGACTGGTCCGTTAACAGTGACAAGTGACATACAGGCTAATGTGACTGAAACATGTTCTTTTCTACAAACCTTCCAAAGGAATTCAAAGACTGTCTCCTGACATTAACTCACCAGAAATAAACCATATTCCAGCTAGTATGTACTACTTATTGAAGCAATCATGACTTTGAGTCTTTCCCTAGTTTTGAGTTCAGCCAACCATATGAATCCTGGAGAAGGCACACCTATACTCTGCCTTATTTTACATATCAAATGATCAACAGACATTTAATAAGCATCATTTAGGAGCAAAGTTCTGGGAAGAAAAAAAAAAAGAAATGGGAGTTTATAATAAGGTGGTAGATGGAAGTAAGGGATCCTCAAGGGTCCTTCCCCTTCTAAGACTTAGGTAAGACTTTTCAGTAAGCCTCCTGTATGAATGAACATGCTAGCATCATTAGTGAAAATGATGGGCATGGCAGCAAAATCCAATTAAAAGACATTTTTAATATATTTTATCAAAGTAAATACCAAAATGTTTTGACAAGTATCAAGACATAAAAAAAGGCATTGTTTGACCGTGGATTACAACTGCGAAATGTGAAGCGTGTGAAGTATAAGTATTTAGAGGAGAGCCACATTAAGAGGCTTGTGAGACCATGATTTTGGTTACACTGTGAGGTCAAATTATGACCCCGGTGCTCAGGTTTCTCTCTCTCTCTCTCTCTCTCTTTCTCACCCTCTCATTAATACACAGAAAGTTAAAAGATGCTCTCCAATATTGAATTATAACATGATTTAAATAGCTTTAATTACTAATCTACACAAATGACCTTAATTAATCACAGGCAAAATATAATCGCAGTAACATCTACATGGAGTGTGAAGGTTCTAAAAAATAATACAAAGTTCATTCACAGTGCACAAGTAAAAACAAGGTTAAGTTTTAAATATTTAAACACATAGTCATGATCATTCAAAAGTAAGTATATTTGTAAGCACATCTCTATACTGCTAAAGTACCTGAAACTATAGCAAACACCAGCTAAGAGAACTGAGATAAAAAGTATTGTTTTGATCCCTTTTACTGGAAACCTGAAAGACCATATTTCTTTCTGCAGATAAATACATCTGAAATAAATATAAAATTATTAACTAGTTAAGGAAATTACCTTTTAAGCCTCCATTCTGAATCTTATCATCATATGTAAACTTCCCAAATTATACGGTTAGGAAGCACCACTCTCTGCAATGTTCCCTACTCATTTTTACACTATTCATTTGCATTTGGAGGCCAAATTATTTGTGGCAAGGAGTCCACTGGAGTAAAGCCTGAAAAAAGGGGGGGGGGTAATACAAAGAGGAGAGAATATAATTAAGCTACTAAGAAAGGAGGATTGCTCCACCTATAACTATAGTTCAGCTGATTGAACTGTGAAGCAGCAAGAACGGCTTGTTTCCTATTGTGCACTGCCTACGAATACGGAGTTTTAAAATTGATACCTTGACCAAGTCAATTTTGGATATAATCTATTTACAGTTGTTCAGTCTTCCATACAGAGCTTTGTTCACTCTATTCTTTGCAATTTCTGCCATGCAAAACAAATGATTCCTGGTCGAGCTAGAACTTAACTCCTATACATTGAATTTCTGAAGTGACTGGTTTAACTTTGAATCATTTGTAATTTTTGAACTATAGACACAACACACAGGGTTTACTCTTGAGAATCCGAATTTTATTTTTTCTTTTAATAACATCTGCATCAACCTAACTTCCAAGAAAAAAAAAAAAGGCATGCTTAGAATGAGCTCAGCTAAAACGAACAAACAAACAAATATATATATATGTAGCCCATGAAAGAAAGAAGTCATATTACTGTGGGGGATGAGGGGGTGTCCGGACTCTTACCTGGATTTTTAATCACATTAATTTTTATCATCTATTTGTATGTTTAAATTACAAATACTGATCTCAAAATGAAGACACCCCATCCCCATTTCTTAAATTTACACGAAGAGATGTGAAAAAAGTACTGACTTAACATCAGCCTTTTGCTTGGGAAAAATCTACAGAAATACTGCTGAAGGTATTTTTTCCTATCCATAGCACATATAAATAAACATGGTCCTATTTCTTTAGCAATAGATTTGTAGTTGTAAAGTGGCTGTGTTTTACAACTACAAAAATATTAATAACTGCATGGTGCCTGCTTCAGTGAGGAGTTACCACCAAGCAGCACTGGTTAGAGGGAGTTAACCAGTGAGGTCATCTCCAAACTCAGCACAGAACATGGAGTGGGGCTCTCTACTCCCCTTCTGTTCACCCATCAGCCCTAGAGCTGAAAGACACATGAAATGTTCCTGACTCTCACCTACCAAATAACAATGTAGACTGCTACCAGCTGTGTAAAACAGGATCTACCTTTCTTATCAAACAGGATAAAACAAATACTTACTGAATTCTCAATTTCTGAAATACGCTGTGATATCCTTCCAACTTTGTATATTAAGTGTCCTCAGATCTTGAGAGAAATCACAATGAAGGATATATTGATGCTAAATTAAAAAAAAAAAGTGGGGTGGCAAGGGAACGGTTACCAAAACATAATTCTAAAAAAGCTGAAAATTAAGTAAACTATAAAATAAAAACTGTCGGGCGCCTGGGTGGCTCAGTTGGTTAAGCGACTGCCTTTGGCTCAGGTCATGATCCAGGAGTCCCGGGATCGAGTCCCGCATCGGGCTCCCTGCTCGGCAGAGAGTCTGCTTCTCCCTCTGACCCTCCCCCCTCTCATGTGCTTTCTGTCTCATTCTCTCTGTCTCAAATAAATAAAATCTTAAAAAAAATAAAATAAAATAAAATAAAAACTGTCACACAGTGGGCATTTTTATTAGAATAATAAAGGTTCCATGAAATGGCAACAAAGCAGAGATAAATGAGAAAGACATTTTAAGTCAAAAATGGCATATTTCTTTGCTTTAAAGTCCGTCAGCCAATAAAGAAATATTTGTATGAAACACATGAAAATGCTGTGAAGGTACAATAACTGAACTGCGGTGAATCAAATTTTCTGTTTGTCTTTACACGTTCAGCTAAGAGGGAGATGGTCAACATTATTCTGTTGAAGTAATTTCTATTTAAAATAGTCTTATGACAGAAGGCCTTTTCCTGAAGCCCACCTGAAGTCTTGACAACAGTCTCAATGAAATTAGTCAACCGATTATTCTTTATCTTCCTTACCCTGTGTCACAACCCAGTAGCTCTGTCAACAGGTTCAAAAAACCCACGGTTAACAGAAAACCCGGCTTGCCTATACAAAATAAATGAATTTCAAATGGGTACAGAAAGGACAAAATCATCAATGGAAGCAAACAGGGAAGCTGCTGCCGACTTCGCTTCTAAGGCAGCCCTCTCAGCTGGCAACGAAGGGTAAGACCTCTTTCACTGGATGTACCTGGATTGTTGTAATCCGAATTCACCTGGTTGAGGCGCTCTTCTGTTAGCTCGTCCTCTTTCACATGATAAATGTAAACTCAATTTTCATAATCAGATAGTTACTGCATATAGAACATTACAGATACAGACAACAACTTAGCAGGTTACCATCATCTTATATACAACTGATAGCTTTTCACAACATCTAGCACTTTTTCCCCAGAAAAAAACTGACACTGAGTAACATCAGCTAATGAATTAGTTGAATGCGTGCCACCACAAATGAGACAAGCAGGAGAGCAAGATTCTTATCTTCAAGGACTGAATCTAACGGCCAGACCACTTGTATTATTTTGTCACTTCAATACAATAAAATAGGATTTTAATGCCATTTCTACTGTTCTTGCATTCAAAAGGCAGCTGATGGTTAAAGTGCCTCGAACACACATAAATTATTTTTATCCCATGACTTTATTTTATGTTTAGAAAGGTGGAATAGCAGAAGGAAAAAAGGGAGGACAAGAGACTCTGGAGTTTTCTTTCTTCACATGTATGCAGAGGTGATTATATTATGAGTAGGATTCTGCAAAAATAAACATATTTGATAAATTAAGGTATGAGGAGACAAATGCAAAATTTCTAAACTTTATTACTGCATGATCATAAAAATACTGATGTTTAACTGCCTGTCTGCTAGTTGTATTAAGTTCAAAATATCACCTACTGTAACAATAGAACAATTTTATTGACATGATGTGTGAATCAAAAAATACTGTAATTAATTTTTATGGAAAAATTTAAAAACATATTAAAGTTGATCAGCAGAAGGAATCTGTGTATGACTGTGTTGGGTATAAACATCTTCGGCAATTATGAGAATGAATTACTTAAAACTACCAGGCTGAGGAATCCACACATGTTAAAACTATCACTAAGAAACTACTCCTTAAAGTTCCTGGTAACTTTTATAAAACGGTCAGAATGAAGCAAGGCTACTACCATTTTGCCACATTTATTCTTTTCATTGGATCTGCAGGGTACAAAATAGAATTACTAACAGTTCACAGGGTTATAAATCCCAAGGGTTGGGCAGGGCCGTGGAGATTAAAGACAAGTAAGGAACAAAGAAAGTTGGGATGGTTTCCTCATAGACAAGTATCATCACAACTTAGCTCTTGGGACTGCCCTGGACTCCACTTGAGACAGACACTCTGGCAGGAAAAGGCATGTTTCCAGTGGCAATGGTAATACTAAGATGTCACACTGACCCACTCAGGGAAGTGACACTCACCATTATGTAAAACACTGGCTGGCTTTAGGCTTCCTCAATTTCATTAAAGACAGAAGGATTTTCATGAATTTCCTCCCCTCACCCCATCGCCCCAAACCACATTTATAAACAAAAATTTCAAGAGAACTTTGGTGCTGAAGAGGAGAATCTTCAAATCAAAAAGGCTCTCAAAATGTTTATTTCTAACATTAATTATTGGGGCGCCTGGGTGGCTCAGTTGGTTAAGCGACTGCCTTCGGCTTGGGTCATGATCCTGGAGTCCCGGGATCGAGTCCCACATCGGGCTCCCTGCTCAGCGGGGAGTCTGCTTCTCCCTCTGACCCTCTGACCCTCTTCCCTCTCGTGCTATCTCTCATTCTCTCTCTCTCAAATAAATAAATAAAATCTTAAAAAAAAATAAAATAAAATTAACATTAATTATTGAGTAATTATGATGAGGAAGATCTAACAACCTTATGACTTTAAAAGAAAATTTTCATACACTGAAGTTGTATAAAACATTTATGAACACAGACACTTAAAAACAATGAATTATTTTTGGATTGTGTTCAAGATGATTGATACTTAGTTTCTAGACACATTTTGTATACATCCATATACACATCTGTCTTACCTTCAGGGAGAGAGACAGAACAAAGTACCAAAGCATTACTGGAAAGCTTTCTAATTCCTTCCTCCCTCATTCATTGCTGGGATGCTGTTCTGAGTGATAATGGTCTGAGCTGTGCTTCCTTTTCTAGCTTGCTTTCTCAAACATACTGTCCTTCCAGTAGAGGAAAATAGGTAGTTTGGTTAAAGGGCCTTTTCTGAAATGAATGCAGCAGCTAGGGAGGGAATCTTTTACTTTTCTATTCCTTCCAGTTCTGACTGTGTTGCAGGCCGCCTACAGGGCAAGGCTCACAGATAAAGTGATTAATTAAATATTTTAAACACACGATAATGTCTTAATTATAGCATTTTCCCTTTCTCAACTTCTTCAATAAAAGCAAAAGACTTACTAATTATAATTCTTTAGCAATAATTAGCAGGTTACTAAGCTACTAAGGCAAGTCTCTATATATGTAATACTTTATCTGGAACATGCTTCCAATGCCAGACTATAAAATTAGACAAGAGTCCACACATTCAGAAGAGTACTACATACTAAGGCTATCTGAGTAATTTTAAACAGGAGAAATATTTTTAAACATAAGAAAATAAGATTAAGAACAACTGTTAGGATTACTAGTCAAGCCAAACAAATGCTTTGCAACTTAACATACATATAATTATCAACTGAATGTGAACAATGAGGAATGAAATGAGAGCTACAGTTCAATTCTTTAAATGCAGAAAACTTACAAGCCATATACATATTATGAAACAGCTTAGCTTTGTTTACCTTTGTTCTGTTCAAAATGAGTTCTGGAGGATATTTTTAGTTCAGCCAGAAGACAATCAAGTATTCAAAAGGAACATTACACATATGAAATGTAGAATTAGTTTCAGAGATCCCTGCCATTAAAATTATTTAATTACACTAAAATTGTTATTAAGGAACAAGCAGGATATAGTCAAGTACAATGATGAACTATAAGAATAAGTTAAAAAGTATAAATTTTGCATCTAGTCAGTACCAATGCAGTAAGAGGACTTTTACTTAACTTATTACCATTTATTTCTCCTGATGAAGAGCTTCAATAAAAGCATCAAGTTTTTCTTGAATTTCTCTAACTTTCTCTGCAGAGATAAAAAGACAATAAATTAGTTAAAAGTGAATTTATTTTTCAAAGGCAACACAAATCTTAGAAGATAATTATCCAATATATGGTCTGGGATACTCTATTTGGGAAAGGGAAAAAAAAATTACTTTAGCACCCCATACCCCCTTATGTCCAGAAAAGGTTAAAATGGACTGTAGTAAGTAGCTCTTAACAATTTTTTGGCAAGGGAAGGAGTGTGGGGTTTGTGACAGACCCCTTTCAGAATGTAGTAAGAGTTATGGAATCTTACACAGAAAAATGTATGTATAGATACATACGTAATTGCATATAGAACTTTAAGGAGTTCTCAGGTTCTCTGGAGTCCAACCAAGGACTCAGTTAGCAATATCTGAACAGAGGAAAATATAAAATAAAATAATGAAACCATTTTTAAAAATTAAAAGAGAATACAGGTGAGCATTTAACAGGCCTTAGACTGGAAAATGATTTTTTAGGATAAATGGGAAATACAAAGGATAAGATTACCAGTATGACCACATTAAAATGTACACTTTATATGTCAAAATAGATAAAAGAAATTGTAGGAAATACTTGCAACAAACATGAAAAGGGCAAAACACTTCAAAAAGTACATAGAAAAAATGTACTTTTCTAGCTATAAATGAATAGTTTAAGAACACTATAGGCACTGAAGACAAACTTACATTATTTTATTTGATTTTAGATTTTCATGTTTATAGACTTCCAAATAAAATCTGTAACTTCTCTCTGAAATATAAAGATTTCCTTCACAAATATAAACTAGGCACAGTACATGTCAATCTCCAAATGTTAAAAAAATGGAAGTTGTGATTTATTCTACTTCACTGCTAACTTAATTATGCAACTTCCCCTTTAAAATATAGCTTGTGGTAAGCACAGTAACAAATATCTTTGTCCTTTTAACACAATTCTACATATTAGCGGGAATTATCAATTACAGTGAAGTGACTGGTTCAAAACTATCGATCTAGAGGCAAAACTGTAATGCATTCTGCATTATATCTATAGAAAAATCATTATAATATTCAATATTTGTATCTTTTAAAAAAATATTTATTTACTTATTTTAGAGAAAGAGTGCTTTCGAGTGGGAGGAGGGGCAAAGGGAGAGTATCTCAAGCAGACTGCTGAGCATGGAGCCTGATGCGGGGATCATCTCATGATCATGACCTGAGCTGAAACTTCAGGTTTCAGACACTCAAGTAACTGAGCCCCCCAGTCACCCCAACATTTGTATCTTTTATATTTAAAAATAAATAATCTGCAATTGAAGACAAAGTATTTCTATCAGTGAGACAGCAGTTTTGATGAATAGCCAATGAAAGGAAGACCCGTCCTCTTTGCGAATTCTTATTAGCATTGCAGGAACTCAACAAAGCCTATATGGCTGCATATCAAGAACATGTCTTCTTTTTTTTTTTGCCAGTAATTTAACACTTCTACCTCTTCGTATGAGTCTGAGACTAACACAAAATCTATAGAGAAAAAAAAAGTGTATTGTTTTAATCAAACTATTTACTGAGCAAACATGAGAATAGTTATTGCAGAGATGCCAACAAATCCTTATATGTGAAAGTAAACTAGAGAAACCAGAAAAAATAACCCCAACCCATCTCTTAGAAGTTTAGTCTGTACTTTTTGGTAGTCAGTACTATTTGTAAAAGAAAAGTCAAACCAAAAATATACATCCCTTCTCAAAATAAGGTCATATTCTTATTTTTAAAATTAATTCATTTGTTGCTTAGAAATAGCTTCACCTATTTTCTTCAGTGAGTATTTACAGAATTCCACATAGTGCAGTTCATCAGCTGAAGAATTTTTTTAAAAAAAGGGAGAGTAGGAGAAAAGGAGTTTTCTAAGTTGTCTCACAGAATTTTGGAATTGAACAGGGTTTTTAAAAAATCATCTGGCTTAAACAGCACAACACATGGAAATCTAAAACAGGTGTTAAGCCTTGGCAGCTCCTCTAAACATTTCACTGTGAACTCTTTCTACTTGGGAAAGCTGTACTGTGTAAGAGGAAGTCTGATTCTATTTGCTCCATGATCTGCGTACAGTCGGGCAGCTGCAGGGCCGGCTCTATCCATCCTTTTGCCCTGTCCCTGACCTTCATCCTTAGCTGGACAGATGACCTGTGAGTGGGTGGCACAGTAGTATCACTCACAGGAGACTGCTCAGAGCAAGGTCTATTTGTATTGAAAGAGACCAAGGGCCACTCTTTTATTTTTTTATATCTATTTATTTATTTATATTAACATATAATTATTTGTTTCAGGGGTACGGGTCTGTGATTCATCAGTCTTACACAATTCACAGCACTCACCATATAGCACATTACCCTCCCCAATGTCCATCACCCAGCCACCCCATCCCTCCCACACCCCTCCACTCCTGCAACCCTCAGTTTGTTTCCTGAGATTAAGAGTCTTGTATGGTTTGTCTCGCTCTCTGGTTTCGTCTTGTTTCATTTTTCCCTCCCGTCCCCTATGATCCTGTTTTGTTTCTCAAATTCTTCGTATGAGTGAGATCATATGATAATTGTCTTTCTCTGACTTATTTTGCTTAGCATAGTATCCTCTAGTTCCATCCATGTCGTGGCAAATGGCAAAATTTCATTTTTTTTGATGGCTGCATCATATTCCATTGTATATTTATACCACATCTTCTTTATCCATTCATCTGTTGATGGACATCCAGGCTCTAGTTAGGCTATTGTGGACATTGCTGCTATAAACACTCGGGTGCACGTGCCCCTTTGGATCCCTACATTTGTATCTTTGGGGTAAATACCCAGTAGTGCAATTGCTGGGTCGTAGGGTGGCTCTATTTTAATAACTTTTCGAGGAATATCCATACTGTTTTCCAGAGTGGCTGCACCAGCTTGCATTCCCACCAACAGTGTAGGAGGGGTCCCAAGGACCACTCCGATACAGGTGTCTAACTGTGAAGTCTGAATCAAACTCAAATTCTTTGAAAATTAGAGATACGCAATGTTTTTTTTTCCAAATGAAAGTAAAAAGACTTATCTAATTAATAAGAAAACCACAGAATAAAATTGCCAAATTTCCCTTTCAAAAAGTTGTTTTTTTACAAATTTTATAGCTAGAGTATCAGGACACCGTGACACTATACTCTGAAACCTCAAGAATGACACAAAGGGCATTTGAGTGAGTAACTAGGAAGTAATGGGGGTAGATGAGAAGAGAGGAGAGGGTGGAGGTAAACATTAAAAGAAAAAAGAATAATTGTGATAAACACATCCTTTTTACACTAAATTTAAAAATTCACTTCTGTGTTCCTTCATTTTATACAGTGCACTTAATGGAGTGACATGGGGACAGAGATGCTATCCTGCCTTTGAGAAGAACTCCCTGATCACCTCCTTCCTACCTCATTATAAGTCTATGAAGTGTCTACTATATTTGGGATGATTTTAAATCCCACATTTCACTTGGTCCTCATACGACCCAAAGTGTCACTGCCAAAGATGAGGATATTAAGCCTGGAGAGTTCGCTTTGTGATATCCCTCTGATCAGAAACATACTAGATCTGCTATAGACTCTAAATGGTAAGAAAACCAATGCTATTACTTCAAGTGTATTTAAGTTTTACCTTTTATGTGAAGTAAGACACACTATGGTAAAAGTTAGGGAATGGACTAGTTACCAAGCATGCTCCCAAGTAGTTCTGTGCCTAGGGATGACTAAAAAACATATAATAAATATTATTACCTCTTGAGGAGACCAGATCTACACACATTGGAAGAAATCCTTGGAAAACAATACCAAAGTATGTAACTGGACAAAAAAAGTTCAGCATCCTCAGTGTCTACAATATCAGACTCAATATACATGCTCAATAAATACTTGACAGGTGGTAAGCGAAGTTCCCAAAAATAGAGCACAGAAAATAAAGGCTGTAGGTTATTAAGAAGGAAAATACCATTTGACAGGCTTCCTGGGTGTTAAGCCAATGACCCAGAGGGCAGACGCCAGGAGCACAAGAACTACAGCCAGCCTGGGAACGGGAGGCAGGGTACATACACACTGACAATGAAGGTCAAGGAACGCTGATGGGTCACCTGAACCACACAGAACAGAGAATACTCAGATCCAACAATACAATACCAGTGGAAAGAGAAACTTCCATTTAATTATTTCACTTTATTAAGAAGACTAAACTATGCTGACCGTGCACACACACACACACACACACACACACACACACACACACAGACACAGAGCTTTAGGAAGTAGACTGATTTCATTCTTTGCAAAGAAGCTATATTACAAATAATAATCAGCATTATTTCTTATATTTGAATTCATTCATTTTAAATTCTAAGTTTTCAGCACTTCTTATATACAAACTATGCCATCTAACTGCACCCAGGAAATAGTTACCCATAAAAATAAGGTTAAGTGCTAGCAACTAAAACTTTCTACTTTCTGATCCTTTCAAATTAATGTCCCAGTATTAGTGTTTTCAAATTCTAAGATCTTATTGTGTTTAACTATTTAGAAATTACTTTCCCACGGAAATGTGTGTACAGATTAGCATGGCTAATTACAAAACAAACTCCTTTTTCTATTAAATATCTGCACTAAATATTTATACCTAGAGAATTCTTATAAAATTTCAGATTAACTTGATAAATTAAACCAACTCAGGAAGGGATTAACAAACCGCTATTTCTGTTTGAACTGCTATTTCGGTTCTGAAATAGGCAATTCTACATGTAGTGAATATGGAGTCTACTTTCCATTTATCCAATGTTTACTTAAAAGATGAACTATTTCAAACATCAATTCATTGTGCTTCTTGATTGAGTCATGAATATTCCCATAATCCCCACCTCATAAACCGCCCGTCTCAGTGAATGAAGTTCCTTCTCTTTTTTCTTTTCTTCAGATGACTTGACACCCATTCATGTTTTGGGTCTCTTTATCTCCACATGAAATGATACTGCTACTCTCAATTTCTTTTTGAATCTTCTGATACTTGCTCAAAAAGTCTCAAATATAGACTAATCTGTAATTAGGTTTTGAATACACTGTGAATACCAAAAGGCCAGACCTGGGAGAAGGTTCACTTCAGTGGTTAATAACAGTTTAGAATAGGAACAAAGAATCACACACAAAACACTACCACATGCGCTGAAATAAATCTTTTACAACTTCTGAGGTTTTTAAAGAAAGCACAAAGAAACAAACTGCAAACTTACTAATGCAGTGTACTTTAAGCAAACCACACATCCAAAGATTAAAATGTACCTTAACAGAACTGTTTCATAACATGCTGCATACATACTTTGTACCAAGCTTGAGGACACCTTGTAGGTGAGATTTAGCTGTAAAAAAGCTGTTCACTAAAGGAACAGTTCTTAACATGTAATATATGTTGCTCCTAATGGACAATTATAAGCGCTCTTTAGAAGTTCAGTATTTAGAGGAATTACCTAGAGTACAGGGAAACAAGGAAAAAAAAATGAAAAAGGTAACAGGAGACCAGATTTAAAGCTCTTAAAGGTATAGTCAAAACAGATTTAGCACAAGAAAAAATGTGCACCTTTTACAGTCGAGAGGAAAAACGAAAGAGAGTCAAAGGTGTATAGCTAAATCTAATGCTTATCTTCTGAATCTTTGGCACTGTAGTTTTTTTTCCCCCTACAAACAGGCATGACTATTTTTAAACAGAGTCATTAATGAAGACCAACAGAATACTTCTGCTTGTTACAGAAAAAGGAGGCATTATTTCCTATGTTCTGGAAAACTGTTTGAGACTGATACGCTAATTTCAAAGCTGGGTGGGGTCCCTGACTTCTAGGGGGTCCGCTAAAGGTGGTAACAGAGTTGTCTGGGTTATTTCCATTGTCTCAAAAGTTCAAATGGAAATCTTTGGCAAGAATTACATCTACTCTCAGAACAATTATTATTTAGGCCGACAGAAGATATAATCGTAACTCTATGTTTCTAATGAAAAATCTATTACCATAGACAGATCTTCCAAAACATAGACTTCACAGGAGTATACAATGAAAGGAGTGTTTGATGACAACAAATGTTAGAATCCCCTAACACCCCTAAATAATCAATGGGTAATTTTATATGGTTTTTATAAAGATAAAAGAACATAATGGATTAAAAGCTATATAACAGTGTGGTCAGGAGAAACAAGGCTTCTAGCTCCGGCTTTGCCTTTAACTTCATGATCACAGTCATGTCACAACCCCAGTTTCTTTATCTATAACATGAAGGAATCTATCCAGAAGAATTCAAAGCCTGTATTGCTTTAAAACTTAGGACTGAAATTTACTATTCTAACTGATCATATGTTTTAACTGCATCCTTTTTAAACTTAATTTTCTTGTTTGTGCCTTAATATTTTAATTTATTTGATACTAAGCTCTGAGTAAAAATTCAACTGCAAATGACAGTATTATTCTCACAGGGCTACATAATTTTAGAAACATCAGTTTTATACTGTTTTTTTTTTCCCCAGGAATCAATGTGGGACTGCTTGCATGAATTATCTACATACAAAAAAGTGTCATTTAATATCACTTGGCCTAGCACAGAACCTGCTATGCAATAGATGCCTATGAATATTCATTCACTGTTGAGTAATCTACTTAACCAAAACATGAATCAAACACTAAAGATGACTATTTAAAAAATTTGCTGCAATCAGACCCCCAAAACAATCTGATTTAGAAAGAAAGCTGCCTTAAGAAAGTCTATGAGATAAACCGCAACTTAGGTCTGGTGAATATATAAATGAATTTGGCTTTCTTTCTCTTTCTCCCTCCCTTTCTCTTTTTCTTTCTTTTTAAAAACTCTTAACTGTAAGCATTTCTACCAGGTTCTTCTGGCCAATATAACCAAAACATCTTAAAACACTTTCATGATATATTAAAGCTAATTCTCCAAAAGACTTCAGTATGAATGAACACAGAGTAGCCTTACACTCAGGTCTTTCACTTTTATAAGCAGATGGCAATTGTAATTTCATCTCAGCTAACTATTAATGCTTATGGATCTGCCCTTAATTGAGTAGCTCCATTCCAGGTGTCTGTCATTGTCAATGAGTATAAAACCTTGAACTTTTTGCTACCTGATTATTACAAGGCTCAGCTGAAAAAAGAAATCATATGCATGGAAGACCGTGTGGGGGATACTAGATATTACATACTATGTAAGTTCATCTTTAGATAAGTCAAATAACTATGAATCTGGACTGCACCATTTATGTTATTAGCCCACAGTGAGCTGAAACCAAGTAAAGAGGCCCATGAAATTCATGATTATATGGAGTCATTTGATTTACTCTATCATATAATTCAGTGTTCTGTCTGTGAGGATGGATGAAATTTCCCTCAGGTGCTGTATACCAGGAACACCTATGCTTCCACTAAGCAACTGCTCTGTCCGACAGCCACCAGCAACGCCACGTAATCAACTTTGCTTTCCATTTTGCATCAGCTGTCTAGGAAACTCAAGAGCTAAATTTGTAGGTTACCTGCAAAACAGAAGAACCCCTGAGCAAGTGTTTTGAGGGGTACCAATCTTATCCCAAGTTTCACATTATTGCACCTGCCTTACCTTTCTCTTTCCTTTCATCCAACCTTCCACTTAAGCACTTTTACATTTTGTACAGGATAGATCTTTGCAAGCTGCCTCAAACCCTTTTTGAAATAGGGCAGGGAATAAATAAGCTAAAATACTAGTTCATAGAAGATGTACCATGAGGTGGCTGATTCATAAACACACTATAAAACTTGAAAAGTGGTCTTTTTTTGCTGGTAATGTTTTTAAATTAATTTAAAATCAGTGTTTTAAAAACATTTTGGGGGGACAATATTTGTCCTATTAACCTTCTCTAAGTAATTTCTGCATGGGAGAAAAAAATATTTTTACTTCTGCCCAGTGCTTGGAAAATCCAATGATATAAATATGGATACTTAAAGCATTTCTTTTTAGCAATCAAAGAAAAAATAATAAATTGTTATGGGATTCATGATTGTCTTTTCAATGTAAAAGTTAAACTCTAGCATAAGATTAATAATCATCTGCTGTGAATTATTTTATTCTGTATCCAGTACATAAAACAGTCCATATTAATTACAGCTATCAAATCAAATTATGGTGAAAAAAATCTTTAAAAGTCATTTTATATACTGTCATTAATGATACATTGCTTTATTTGCCCCCAAAAAGTTTAAATAAATACACTATTTCAAAATGAATACATTCCTTTTGTCTCCACAGAAAAATCTAAACATCAAAACAATTTCTAAACTATGGTTTAGGTATTTAATTGAGAAGGCTAAAAAATCTTTAGCATAATGACCCGTAAAATATTTGGTCCCAATCAATTAAGAAAGTTTGAAAATAATCCATTTTTTTTCTATTTTCCTCTTCTTCTTTAAAGTATACTTTATTCTGAATTTTGTTAGAAGGAATGTTGAAACATTTTAAGAAAAGGAAAACCACCCAGGCAGCCCTTAAAGAGACAGGACATCATTTATCACCTGCGAAGACAGATTTATAAGAAGAGGGCCCCTTCTATTCCTTTAAGACTGCAAAACAGATGGGAAGTGAATGGACAGTCAATGGGACAAGAAAACACATGGGAGGTGCTGCTGTATGTATGTTCCCAGCATAAGAAAGAGGTCAAGATTGTAACTGCATGACTGGGTCCTGGAAAGGGTCTTTCTTCAAGCTGTTACAAAGACAAACGCTGTTCCTCATCCTGCTGTCAAACTGTTATAAATATTGGTTTGTCAAAAGACCTTCAGTGCTGAAGCTTTAAAAAGGAGGCGTAACAGATGAATGAATCACAAGAATGATTCTTAAACAGTCAGCTCTTTAATGTAATTTTTAAAAGTAAAAGAAAATAATATGAGAATAGAGACTGTAATTCTGATTTATGAACCTAACCAAAAGTTTATGAAAAAAATATGGAACTAAAAATTGCAGGTTTTAATAAAGTTATGAATTAAGTGAGATGAAAAACAAAAATGAAATACAATGATACTTCTTAACTAAGATGCTGCACTAGGACAAAGGATTATTATTAAACTTATCACAAGAAGAGCTAACAGGAATTCATGTTTTGTTAGGCTGATTCTGTAAGTTTTCAGTTATTTCTCACTACGACCCTGTAAAGAGGTATCACTGTTGATGTTGATTCCAGAAGTCAGAATAAGACTCAAAGAAATGAAAATAACTTCAGAATTAGTTTTACATATTCATTAATTCAGAAAATCACCTTTACATTTTGTCACAACTTACTACCTGCAGAAAAGGAAAATCACACAATTGAAATAGCAATACAGAATACACAGATTTATAAACCTGTGTATTTATCTTTTTTGAAGAATGAAACCAGTACATAGGTCTTTAGGAGATAAATTCATTGTTCTAGGTTCTTAATAATTAGTTTAGGAGAGTAGGCTCCGAAACTAGCACATTGAAAACAATATAAAAAAGGAAGCCAAATTATATGAATTTGATCACCCACAAGTACAAACCCAAAGACTAAAGACGAGCAGATCCCAAAACAAATCTAAAAAGATACTATCTCTGACGCATGTTGTTACCCCAGCTTTGCCATAAATATTTATGCACCTAGCTAAATCGTTTCCCTCAATGATCATTAATTTCCCCATCCAAACCACAGGGGTAATACCTTACAAGCCTCTTACACCTTTACAAGGCAAACATGGACAAAAGCGCAAAGCTCTATACAAATGTCAGAGACAGTTGTAGAGCTCCAAGCAGGATTTGGATCCCAAAGTACCAAATGCTGCAGTTACATGGGAATAGATACTTTCTATTCCTTAATGCTCACCTAGCTCACTGCTTTCCCTTGATTGTCAGCAATCTTGGAAAAAACAAATTTGGCAGAAGTGAGAATAAGATTACAAAGTTAAGAGAGTGCATGGTTAAAGTGGAGGTAGCAGGCAAACATTCGAAGGTTTTTCTGGATAAGAAAGTCAAGATCAAGGCAGAGTGCGTGGAAGAATCAATCCAATGGTTTTAAGATGGGGATGGCGTGAACATCTTTGGAGAAAGGACAGACATAATGCAGGCATTAAGCACACACAGGAAGTGCCAGGGTCCTGGATACAGGTGGGGATTAACTTTGAAAGCAGAGTGATTTTCTGTGTATGTTTTGCTACAATATAGCCTTTGGAATACCTGACCTATTTAAAGTAACTAGTACCATATGAAGAAAAAAGAAGAGAAATTTAGCTTACTCTGATAAATGAGAGACCAGAAATAGGAGCAATGGCAACGAAGTGAAGACTGGTAGTACAAGAGAAAGCCAAGCTAAGATCTCCTCATGACAAATGTGTTCCAGAAATGCACAGAAATTATGTCCCTAAGACCACTTTAAAATTTTTGTTAGAATACAATGTTACAGTGGTTATCTCCGGGTAGTGGCAATTGTTTTAAAAAAATTCTGCTAGCTATATTTTCTAATTTTCTTTTCAAAGACTATTTATTTGAGAGAGAGAGAGGGCAAGCACAGCAGGGGGAGCAGCAGAAGGAGAAGTAGGATCCCCACTGAGCAGGGACCCGGTGTGGGGTCGAAAGGCAGACGCTTAACAGACTGAGCCACCCAGGCGCCCACTATTTTCTATTTTTCCACAATGCATATATATGTACTAGTTCTGTGATAACAAGAGGGATTAAAACAAACACCTGAAATACTGGTAGTGTACTTGGTGGAGACAGGTAGTCTGTACCTATGACTCAGAGAATGAAGTGGTGCCTCAAGGAGACTAAACAGGCGAGGTTAGAAAGACCTGAATTCCTTCACCCAGGAAACAGACCGAACTGAAGGGAATAAAAAAACCCAGCAAACTCCTTTCTGCGATGCACAATACTGAGATGAAACAGCTGTTCTAAGAGAAATGAATATGGACTATTTTTCATATGTAGTAGGTAACAATGAAGCAGAAAAATCTATTCTCTTGCATGGGTTGCATGAGCTTGAAAACTTCACCAGTTTAAGAAAGATTTCAATTCATTTACAGATGACAGATCCACAGTGGGCATTTACTGGAAATCAGAAGAATTCAAAGTGAATCCCAACCACTAACGAAGACCCCATGATGAACAATTACCGTCTAGTCCCATGAAATGTCTCTTGTCATCACAATCACCAAGAAATTATTTGGGAAAATATTCGGTCACTTTTAAGATTGATTATATCATGAATTACCTTTGTCATTTCTATGAATACAATAATTAAGAATATGAAATTTCTAAGGTAATTCTGCATTATGCTTATTTGGGAAAAGAAAGTCTAGAAATGTATAAAATAGTAAACAGTTAAAATTTCTTTTGCCTTTAACTCCCTTCTCCAACTACCCTGAGAACTCTACTTCATAGAGGTTACCAGTTCAGTGTGTACCAATTCATCCTCCATGACCATTCCTTTTAAAAATATTTATTCATGTCCTGCTTAATTTTATTTAACATAGTGTTCCACAGGCCGGTAGACTGTTTTATGATTAGATTTGGTTTTCAATGACTAGATTTCATTTTTTTCCATCTTCGCAATGGAGAGAATACATAAAACAATTAAAAAACAAAACACATCAAAATTTAATCCAAACTTTAAAGATGTTACTTCATTTCAGTACCTTCTTAGTAAGAAAGTGGTAAGCATTAGTAGCTAGGGAAAAAAGCTGAATTTCTAGCTGAAAATATGCACACTGGCCCTTTTATACATAACAATATACACATAAACACGTATCACAACACGTAAATAAAACCTACTTCAAAATGATAAGCAAAGACCTTTCTTTATTCTTACTTTAAATAAGTTAAAACATGAGTTTAAGGCAAAAAGAAAGAATATACTTGCTAATAAAACACTGAATACCAGTAGTCTGTATAAGATTACACAGAGAAGTAATACCATTTTAATCTTTACCAATTTACCAATATCCTCAATGTTGCCTTTAAAAGATAGACTTAGGCCATGAAAAATGTGCTTGGTTCTAAATGCCCCATTTTGAATCTGGATTTTCTCATCAATAACCTGGAAAGCACACCACTCAGGCTAGTCACATGGAATTCTGTGTGTAAATAACTAGTTCTCTAACACAGAGGACTCTCCCTGAGGATTACTTTATTCTTTGTGCTGTCTCTCTTTTTTTCTCTCTCTCACTACAACACAAAGCAGAGTCTACCTCACCTATGCAGACTCAAGGTAAAAATAATCCTTCACTATCTTCCTCAGTTTGTCAATTTCATCTGACTATAAAAAATACTATTTCACAAAGGCAAAATGTAAAATTCAACTGCTTTTACCCTGAACAGATGCCTTAAAAACCTCAAACACTGGTAACACGAAACAGAAAGAAGTTTATCTTATTCTGTATCAACAAGAGAAACATTCCAATCTTTCCATTTTTTAAAACATACTAATTTCTATTAATAACCATTCCAAAAAGTACACAAAGGGTCCACGAATATTAAAGAGAATGAAAATAATTCCAATAAACTTAAAAGTGCCTAACAAACATAAAAAATTATTAAACTGTTTTGGTAAATTGGATGGCTTGGCAATTAGGAAATCACTGGGGACCTAGAAGGAAGTGGTTTCATTAGGAATGAAAGCCATATCACAAGATGTCAGCAAGGGAGTGGGTGGGTGGAGACGGGGGCCAACATAGCAAATGCAAGCTGTTCTACAAAAGAAATGATATGGTAGCTTTCTGGCATGACAGTGTTAGGAAGTTTCCTTAAGATAAGAGTTAGCGTCCTTCTTCCTCTTTTTGAAGCCAGGAGGCGGAGGAGGCTAATAAAGAGTCTGTATTGGACTCTGAAAAACAAACTGAGGGTTCTAGAGGGTAGGGGGGTGGGGGGATGGGTTAGCCTGGTGATGGGTATTGAGGAGGGCACGTTCTGCATGGAGCACTGGGTGTTATGAACAAACAATGAATCATGGAACACTGCATCAAAAACTAATGATGTAATATATGGGGATTAACATAACAATAAAAAAATTATAAAAAAAAAAAAAGGTCATGATTAAATAATCACTGAACACATACATTATATACCATACAAGATATGGTGAATTTAGGAGAGAACCAAATCACTTTAGTGGAACAGATGAATCAAAATAGACATGAAATTTTTTTTAAAGATTTATTTGAGAGGGAGAGTGCACGCACAGCGGGGGGAGGGGCCACAGGGAGCAAGACTCCCCGCTGAGCAGGGAGCCAGATGTGGGACTCAATCCCAGGACCCTGGGATCATGACCTGAGCTGAAGGCAGGCGCTTAACTGACAGAGCCACGCAGGCAGCCCCCCAATTTTTCCTTCTTAAACTGGTTATTTTAGTTGATCTACAGTTGCCTACAGTGGGAAGTCTGCCTTCTGCTCAATTAAACCACACTGGCAGTACCTCAGTAAGGTTTTCACTGGAGGAAGTTAAATAAGTAGGCAGAAGGAAAAATCCTGGTTGAGCAAGTGATAATAGTCTGGAAGTAGGCACAGTGAGAGACATAAAAAACAGACAAAGGGAAAAGACTGCTTAGAAATGTGGTAGATGCCAGGACAGATGAGAAAACAGTACTGAGGTCTTACAATTATTGGCCAAACAGAAATGCAGTAGTCAGATATAAGTGAAATTACAGGGGTTACAGTCCTCATACTTCATGTATTCTCTCCAGGGCACCTTACTCTATTCTCCGTGATTGTGCCTTTAAAAAAAATCCTCTCTGGGTCTTTGTGTCTAGAATTCTACAATTCAATACCACTCGTTCCTTTTTCAAATCTCTTAAAAATTCATTTTCTTTGGTTACATCAACAGACACAAAATGAATATGCTACTACAGATAGAGTTCAAATAACTTACCAAATTTTCAACAGTCACACGGTTTCTAAGACTCTACTAAAAAGATATACATCAATTTTATCCCAATTAATAAAACGACAATTTTTAATTGCTGTGAATAGGAAGAATTCTCTAGAGTATGGACTTGGGGGCAGGAGAGTGGGTAGTGGTGGTGCCCAGCAAAAATCCCCTATGGAGACTTGTTAAAATTTGCGCATGTCGGAGCCCTACCCCTAGAAAAATAGTTTTAAATATGAGTTCCTTTTTCTATAATTTTAAGTTCCAGATTCTGAGTATAATAATCATTTTTTTACGATAATTTTCAGCCTCACACTACTTCATGGCCACTATTTTCATCCATAATGGCCCTTCAAAGGTATGGCAGGTATGGAAGAAGTTTAGGAATGTGGAGTAACCAACGGAAATTAAATTTGATAGTATCCTGATAGTCTTCCTTTCTAAATAAGGAACAACCAAATCATTCCGGCTGAGGGTTCCATCTAGATATTTTCTAACTACTTTTTACTCAAGTTTTAACATGGCATGAAGATACATTTCTTAACTATCCTATAAATCAGAATTATGCTTTATTTATTTAGTCAGTGGTCTTTTTTTTTTAAGATTTATTTATTTTAGAGAATGAGTGAGTGTGCACACACATGGGGGGGAGGGGCAGAGGAAAAGGGAGAGAGAATCTCCTAGAGCAGACTCCGCCGCTGAGTGCAGAGCCCAATGTAGGGCTTGATCCCAGGACCCTAAGATCATGACCTGAGCTGAAATCAAGTCAGCTGCTTAACTGACTGAGACACTCAGGCACCCTTAGAATTGTTTTAGATTTAATAAAAAATCTTACAAAAATTTTTAATTGAAGTATAGTTGACAATGTTACATTAGTTTCAGGTGTAAACACAGTGATTGGACAAGTCTGTTATTCTGTGCTCACCACAAGCGTAGCTGCCATCTGTCACCATACAACGCTATTATTATAATACCATTGACTCTATTCCCTGTGCTGTACCAATAAAGGATCTTTTTAAATTTAAGCAGCTATGGTGCATTTGTCTTCCAATTTTAGCTTTTAAAATGGCAGTAGTGGTTCACTCTAACATCATGCCCTTTTTATCACCATAATTTCAAAAATACATTAGTATACTAATAATGAACAAAGTTCCCATTCTAAGAATGATTTCTGTTAGTGAGTATCTGGTAGCTCAGAGAAAAATAAAATTTCCATCTAAGCTTTTAAAGTCAAAACTGAATCTCACACACACTAAGATACAAAGCTGGTAACTTTGCTCCTTTCTAATTATCAAGAGAAAGCAAGGATGGATTATAAGAGGAGACTGGGAAAGTGAAGAGATCCGAAGACAAGCCCCACCAGCACTGTATACTCCCAAGAGAAACAAACTTCAAGTTTTAAGAAACAACTGCTGGCCGTCTGGGAGACGCCCAGGCATCAACCAATGAAGCACAGCCAACAGAGGCGAGAGGCCGAGCACACTGCTG
The DNA here is from genome assembly GCF_003265705.2 of Callorhinus ursinus. NCBI lineage: Eukaryota > Metazoa > Chordata > Mammalia > Carnivora > Otariidae > Callorhinus > Callorhinus ursinus. The sequence continues at coordinate 64,769,475 of NW_027397063.1, forward strand.
TGACTCCTACTCCCCAGTCCCTGGGCTCCAGTGAAAGGCCAGCTGTTGCCACCTGGCGCAGGGAGTCAGCAGAGCAAACTAACTGCAGGAGGAAAAGGCTGCGGATACTGGAAGACTCCAACTGGCTAGGCTCTATAAGCTATACTATTTTAAACATTAGGGACATCAAACTGTATCATTAAAATAAGCCTATGCAATGACAGTCCAAGTAAAGGAGTTTATCACTGTTTCACATTTCACTAGTAAACGAGAATGGAAATATGAAGTTAACTCAATTTTTACTGAAGCACATCTTCAATTCATATAAAGTACGAGAGAAGTAGGAAGCAATACACTGAAGCCTATTACCACAGATTTCAATACTCCCAGTGCAAAACTCCCCACCGCCCCTCCACTTAGAGTAGTAGTCTTTATGCTCAAGTAAAGATTCTCTATCTGTTCCAACTGGATCTTAAGACTTTAAGCATGAACACATCACACAGAAAAGCTGTGTCTGAATTTTGGGCAACTTACATACTACTTAATTAACTATGGTGGAATTTGATAGAGTATAATTTGAGACACATTTAAAAGTCATAAATTAACTTCTTCCATCTGGTCAGTGGCTTGCTTTACACTTTAGCGTCCTCTTATCCAGATATTCTAATTCTAACAAAGTTTTCATATCATTTGGGAGTTTAAATATTAAATCATTAATGTGTATGTTTTTCTGATCCACTCTGTAAAGGACACTGTTAACTATAACCTTCCAAATGTAAAGGACCATATTTTGTGTAATTATATTTTTCAGACTTGAGTTTTGTTCTCAAATTAGTTTGGCAGAGTCGTTAAAAGACCTGAACTCAAATCCCGGCTTTACCACTTACTACCTATGTGTTTCTAGGCTTCCATTTCTTAATCTATAAAATAAGAAAAATGACTACCTATGAGAATGCATATAAGGCACACAAACTAACATCTGGCACAGGAAAAGTATCCAAATATTAATTCATATTCATAAAGTTTCAAGTTCTAATATAAAAATGAAAAGAAATAGATTGTAAAATAAGAAGGGAAAGACTGCAGATCTTAGAGAGATCTAAATGATTTGTAATGCCCCTTTAATTCCTGGATATCAATTATTCTCTGATTATGTACACAGACAATGAAAAGTAATTTGGGCTTTAGTGAACAAGAATTTAGAAAGAAATCTAAGCTCTAAAGCCCAAGCAATTGATAATAAAGGTCCAAAACTCACAATAACCTAGTTAACAACTGACACAACATTCATATAACAAATAATAAAAGAATTCCATTTTGTTTTGCTGGACTTCAGTTTGGCAACATTACAGCAATTGTTACCAGCGCCCAAATACTCCATTTCTAGGGCGGGACAGAGAATAAATTCCAAAATGTCTGTGAGATGTTAGCATTATCACTTGTTTCATATGATGATAATCATAAAATAGATTTTATAAATCATAAAACGACGCATTATGGAAAAACTCTGAATTGAGCTACATACCATACCAATCTTCCCTTCTTCAAAGAAAGCATTTAAAAATATAGTCTGTTTCAATAAATATACTAAAAACATTATTACAAATTATACCGGGAATCCAAATAGATTTTATCTAAGTAGACACTGTATTTATCTATAAAAAAATCCTTTAAAATAAAATTTGCTACAAAGTCAAACGAATTTCATCAAGGTCATAGTGGGCATATTTCAACACTAAATAGTTCTAAGTGTAATTAGATGCTGCAAATAAGGAATTCAGGTGGAAAGATGAGCTATGCAGGACATGCGGCACCTGGCTGGCTCAGCTGGCAGAGCATGCGACTCTTGATCTCAGGGTCATGAGTTCAAGCCCCACATTGGATGTGGAGCCAACTTAAAAAAAAAAAAAATGTCTAGGAGGTAACTCAGCCTCAACATACTCAGAATTCATATTTTTTAAAATTCTCATTTTCTCTAAATTATTTTCATATGACCATGATCCATTTACAGAAACAAATCCAGTTATAAAAACAAAATTAAACCATTTTTTACCTTTTTTATGTAAAAATAATTTCAGATACGGAGAAAAGTTGTAAGAACACTACAAAGAATGTATTTTTCCTGAATAATTTACTGTCATTACATCTCATAAACCCCAAATATTGTATTGTGTACTAGCTACAAATACAGATATCTTCCTAAATAATCCCAATTTTACAATCAAAATTTAAAAATTAACACTGATGTATCACTACCATGTAACACCCTATTCAACTTTTACCAACTGTCCCATTAATGTCCTGTACAGCAACAAAATTAGGTTCAGGGTCACACGTTGCATTTTGTTTCCATGTTCTTTAGTCTCCTTCGACCTGAAATACTTCCTCAGTATTTTCTTGTTTCTCATGATCTTGATACATTTGAAGATTACAGGCCAGTTACTCTGTAGACTGTGCCTCAATCTGGGTTTGTCTGATTTATCTTCATGATTGGATTTAAGGTACACATCCTTTGGTAAAAATATCCAAGAAGTGATGCTGGGCATTTTTTCACTGCCATTCTACAAGGTGGCACACAGTTCTAATTTGACCATTACTGACAATATTAACGATGACAGCTTGATTAAGGTGGTTATTGCCAGGCTTCTCCATTGTAAAGTTACTCTTTTTTCTTTTTTAATTATTTTGTGTGGAGATACTTTGTGTGATTATACAAATATCCCATTCCTCATCACTGATTTTGTTCATTTATATAATTATCAATTTATGGAATCCTATTTTATTCAGTGGGTTACAATTTGTACTTGTCATTATTTATTTTGATACCTCAATTGTCCTAGTTTGGCCAGCTGGAGCCTTTTAAAAGCTGGCTTTTGCGCCTTGCTGACATGTCCCCTTCATCCTTCAAATACCTCCTTATTTTGTCATCTTAGGATGCTCCAGGTTCATCTTTCTTGCTCCAGCTATGGAATCCACCACCTCTCCAAAGATTCCTGTTTCCTATGTATGATTTCTCTTCTTGAGACTGGAAGGGGTAGGCTCTTGTTTCATTTCTTTGACCTTCCTAACTCAGGACAATCAGTTGATGAATCTCCAAAGTAAAGTGGTGAAAGGATTTAAAATCGAGCAAGTTTAATAAGATTGGCAAAAAATATGATGCACCAAACTTTCCCAAACGCCACAATACTCTACCCCTGTACTATTTTGAAATTGTAGTAAAAGCTCTTTTGACTGTTTCCCTTTCTCTAAATTCCATCAACACACGATATTCTAGTTGAATATGCTATATACTAAAAACTTTGATCCAAGTAATACAGTAGTTACTGTTAAAACTTTGAAAGTTTTCTGGCTAAAAGAATCCATGACCATATTCCCAAGTGTTACACTAAAGATAAACAGTATAGAAAAGGTACTCCCAAGAGTCTTTTCCAACTAATAGACAACGTCCTGGCTCATCTCCTCCTTTAGTGTGAATGATGAAGCTGAGTCGCTGGTGAAACACTTGCTTCCAAGGACGTTATTTGGTACATTAACATGACCATAATTTTATATGTACAAAAACAGTAAATCATTTCAAGGGAGTCATAGAGTACTTTCTCAGGAAAACGAGCAGGATAACATAAGACTTGGCTTGACAGTGCACAAATCTGTGTTAGCAATTCACTTTCTTGAAATAATCAAATTGGGACTGGGGGTTATATAAGGCTCTCTTACAGAACATGAGAAAAAACATTTTTCATTACTTAAAATTATATATGCTGGTAAAATTCAGTGAAGTATTTTGCTGTCTGATAACCAAGTCCTGAGGGATACAAAAGAAATATATTTGTACACCTTGTGACACTGACACACCTCTTCCTGTAACAGCACTAATATAGCATAAAATTGTGAAGCAGGGACTTGCAAGTGGTTTTTGAAGTAATTCTCCCAAAGCCCCTCCTAGCAATATAATAACTATTGGAGTCATTTTTACAAACAAGAGGCTAAGACTGAGAGATACCCTGCCTAAGATAATACAGCTAGTGAATGGCAGTTCATACTCAAACACAGATCTTCTACGAGTTAGCACAAACTTAATTATTCTGATAAAGTGACATGAAAGAAATTAAAAGAAAAGCAAAAGAAAATGGAAATAAAAGCTAAAATGAGATACGTTTTTAAAAAACGTAGTCTTTTTAATAAAAGACTATTTTAAGGGAGGAGAGGACAGAAAGAGAACAAATGACAAGAGGAGGCAGCGACGGCGGTGATGGAGCGCGCTGCTGAGGCGCTGGGTGTTAAACAGGACAACTGCTGCTTTCTCTTGGACATTTTAGGGGGCGTATTGTAGTGACCTAAGTTCAGATTAGAAATGGTTTTCAAATGCGATGAACTTTCTCTTAGATATCAGAAAAATCCTAAGACACTAAATTTAAGTATACACTGAAAGGAAAAATACTTTGTTTCATGGAATTAAATGAGGGGAAACTTATACCAAGGTAAGCTCAAACCGAAGGACCAACCTCAGTATTTTTATTTTTATTTAATATTACTCTTTCATGGATTTCCCTTGGGTTCTCAAGGATCTAAGTAAATCTTACTATGCAATCCAAATACCTTAAAGCTAGGAACCAACTAGCATTCAGGAAAGAACCAAATATCCCCCCCAAACAAAGTGAAAAGGTGATCAGGAAGGCCAAGCTAGGCTGGAGGGTGGGGGAGGGGTGGCAGAAGGGAAAGCCTTGTGGGTCTAGTGTAGCTGTTAAAGCCTGACCCGGCTGAAGAGGGTGTTCACATGGGGGTGCTGGGGGCTTGGCCCAGTAGTGAGGAGAGTAGCCCTGTAGGAGGGCAGTCCAGTCTGGTGCACAGTATTGGAGCATATGTGGGATGAAGGGGTTGTCCTCTACAAAAGCATGGCCTGGCTTCAGGTGAGGAGGATGTCCTGCTGCAGGGGAAGAGGTGGGAAGGATAAAGGGGGATATGCCTGGTACACGATGCCAGAGCATGAGCTCAGTGAAAAGGGGGTCAATACAGGGCGAGTCACTGTGGTGGTGGCGTGGAGTTGGATGGTTAGATTCTGAACTGGGTGAAAAGGATGCTTGTGCAATGAAGGTAACAGTGACAAGTTTAGTTCCATACAGTAAGACTGATCAAAGGAAGTAAATATTAAGGAGACTTGGAGACAGATTTCTCATGGTTAGAAAAAGGAGAAAACTAGGATGAACTCTGTATTACTGAATTAAAATGGAAAGTATCAGTGTCAACTTATGATTTTCTTTTTTTTTTTAAAGAAGAATTTATTTATTTTTATTTTATTTATATTTATTTGACAAGAGAGAGACACAGCGAGAGAGGGAACACAAGCAGGGGGAGTGGGAGAGGGAGAAGCAGGCTTCCCGCTGAGCAGGGAGCCCGATGCGAGGCTCGATCCCAGGACCCCGGGATCATGACCTGAGCCGAAGGCAGACGCTTAATGACTGAGCCACCCAGGCACCCCTCAACTTATGATTTTCAATACAGACATATACCTATGATTAGGAATATAGATGTAAATGTGTGTAAATGTGTCTACACGTGTATATGTGCATGTGCGCGCACACACACGCACGTACACACACACACACACGCATGAAAATCTGTTCCCCAGCTCTTTCCATTGAGATGGTCTGGGAACAGTGATATTCCAATACAATCAGCACATCTAGTTCCCCACTCTTGGTTTCTAAATACCATTCTCCAAAAAAAGGAAGCTGGATTACACAAAGTACAGGAGGAGCATGGAACATCTTGTTACATGGAAGGACAACACTAGAATGACACATGACACTTGAATGGGGTCTGAAAATTAGATGCAGTAATGTATCAGTGTCAACATCCTGATTTTGATGGTCGCATTATGGTTGCTAGGAGAAAATCCTTGTTTCTAAGAAACACGCATTAAAGTACTTGAAAATGATAGGGCTACGGGTCAGCAACTTTCCTCTCAAATAGTTCATGGAAAAAAGTTCTTGTATGTACTTTTCTACAGTTTGCGATTAAATGGATGAATGAATAATGGAAACGGGGAAGGAGAAAAGGCGGTCAGGGAAGGGCAGGAAGAGCCACTTACTGAGGTCCTCAGCCAGCTGAACTCGTTTGCCGGTGAGTAGTTGTACCTTCTTCTCGCTGTCTTCAGCAAAATCTTCCAATACCTCTTTCACATTTTTCTCTAATCGCCTGACTGTTCAAAGTAAACAAAAAACTTGAGGAGCATCATTTTTATGAATGCACAGGGATGATAAATTAGCAATAGCTGGAGAGTAAGTTCCGATTGCTGTCATCATGTTAGATCTGTTCAGTTCCGACTTCTCACAGGTATAGGGAGAATCTGTACCTGTTATACAGTACTTCTATCCAACATGAATCTAATACATATTTTCAGAGAAAGTCATATTCTCAAGTCCTAACACTTTAAAAGAAGTGAGGATTTCCCCAAAAAACTTAAGTGATGCTTAGGAGTCCTTTTCTAATAGTTTTTGTGTAATGAAGGGAGACTCCTGCTATGTTTTATCTCCCATCTTTTCCACTTATGATTCATTTTTGTTAATATTTTAATGGCAGATTATAGTTCTCAATTTTTCTAGCAAATCTATTTTTATTTTAAAATTTATTTTAAATTTATTTGATAAAAAGTGCGCGTGTGGGGTGGGGAGAGGTAGAGGGACAGGGAGAGAGAGAGAATCCCAAGAGACTCAATTTCATGACCCTGAGATCATGACCTGAGCAGAAACCAAGAGTCAGAGGCTTAACCAACCGAGCCACCCAGGTGCCCCTAACGAATCTATTTTTAAAGAAGTATTTTGATATCCTTCCATTAAAAATGAGTTATTACTCTTTTTTTTGATGTTAGAAAATGGTCCCTCTGTGGCTTACCTTCAGTGTTTGTAAGTTGCTGCCTTAAAGTATTTGCAGTGATAGCAAGCATGCGCTGTATTCGCCAAAACAGGACGACATCATTGCATTCCAACTGAAATTTAGGTAATTAAGATTACCAGATGCAAATTTAAAAATGAAAACCACGTTCATAAACACACACAACTACTGAAGTTAGTACCTATACTGTAAACTTTCGTAAAAACCCTCATGTTTACCTAATACATCTATTCCTATTGTAGATATAAGCCACTGAATCTTTTCTGCACAGGTCCATGAACATCTGCATGATCTGGTGTCAATCTGCCCCCCAACCACAGAGGTTTGTCTTGATTCCAATGACAAAGCAAATCAATTTGGGAAGGAGAGAATTTCATGACATTATATACAAGTAGAAATTCATAGCATATACCCTTAATTTATATTTCGTTTCAGCTAACAACCATGTTAGCTTAAATATACCCTTAGGCTAACCTCTTTTGTTTGTGCACTCAAGCCAGTTTTGAAATGCGATTGTATATAAAAGTAAATTAATAATATATTATGTTTTAAAAGAAACTTATTCTATAGAGGTCTCCCTCAACAATTACGCAAAAAACTTGCCACTTTTTACATAGACATATTTAAATACAAATTTATTTTAAGCCATAGAAAACTCAAAAGCTTATTTTAGGGGTCTCAAATAAGATCACTGATTAACAGAGCTCTTTCAGAAGGATACTTTAAAAAGCATTTCTGCTTGTAAGAAAATGCTCAAAATACATGAGTCTGCTGCCACCTAGGGGTTACTCTGTGAAATGTGGCATTAAACAACGTACAACCTTATATACTTCTTTTAAATAATTATTTCAAGATTTTAATGGTATAAAAAATTACAATACAGGAAAAAGCACAATAAGAACTGTTTTTGCAGTATGATTTCCACTATCCAAATGGACTGTTATATCATACACATGCATACACAACTAAGTATAGAAAGAATTGAACATATATATATATTAATTTACTTTTATATATATATATGTTAACTAAAATTACTTCTAGGTCAGGGGATTCTAAGTGACTTACTCCTCAATAGGGAATATTTAAGTAAGTGACTATTTCCTGTTGCAATTTTTTTTTACATTTGTTCATTGCATTTCCACAAGAATGTATTATTTTCTAACATAAAAAAGTTAATTTTTTTTAAGATTTTGTTTATTAATTTATTATCAGAAAGAGAGCAAGCACAAGCAAGTGGCAGAAGAAGAGGCAGAAGCAGACTCCCCGCTGAGCAGAGAGCTTGACACGGGGCTCAATCACAGAACCCTGAGATAATGACCTGAGCTGAAGGCAGACGCTTAAATGACTGAGCCCCAAAAAGTTGCCCCAAAAAGTTAATTCTTAAAAAAAAAATTTAAAAAGTGGTTTAGTGCCTCTTATTTGCATACAAAATCTTATAGTGTGTAAAATATAAACTGGAATACCTTAGAAAAGACAGCGGTTAGGTTATTCTTCATCACACATTCTTTCCCCAGTAGATCAAAGGATTTAAAACTAATGCTAAAGTTATAGTTCACTTTTAAGCATGTAAACAATCACCAAAGCATTTCCCCTTGTTTTTGGACACCTTACCTCAGAATCTACAAAATGCCTTTGGTAGTAGTAAAAGCCTCTTCGACAAAGGTTACAATGGTTTAGAGCTGTTTTTAAGAAGTGTCTTCTATAAACTTGGTGCCAAGTATCCTTAATCTAAAATGAAAAAAGAAAACAAAAAACTGAGTTACTATACATTCTGCAGGTTCACCAAACACATTCTGAAAAGTCATCCAGAGTTTACTTATAAAAAATATAATTAAAACTAACAGTAACGTTATTATTCTACCAATCTTTTTTATCCATTAAAAAAAATTTTTTTTAAGACAAAGATTAGATTTACCACTCCTCTCTTTACCAGTTTACATACTTCCAAATATGCAATGTTTTTAACAAGCATTGCTATTATATTCATATAATCATCCTGTAGGGTATATATAGGGTTGAGATTATTATCTCCCCTAGTAAGAGGTAAAGAGCCCCAAGGAAAAAGGGGTGGTGAGCCAAATCTAAGGACAGAGTTGGGACTAGGGAGCTGGTCTCAGACCATGTCCATCAATGCAACAATATTTCCTTTCTGATTACTACATTTCATTGTTACCACAACAAAATGACCCCTCTAATGCCATTACTATGCAGAGTGTTCAAGGTTCTTTCACAACATTATCTTTTCTGAGCACGAGAGTAATAATGTTAAGTAGGTATAACAAGTATCACCAACACTATATGACAGATAAGGAAAGTGGAAGTTCAAAGAGATTATATTAGTTACTAAAGGTACTATTACTAATGAATGGGATGAAACTGTGCTAGTATTCACATCTCTGACATCTAGCCCATCTGCTATTCTTGTCGTAATACTTCACTATTTCACAGCTTCATAAAGTACCCTGAACAAAATGTCTCTTGGAAAAAACCAGATATTTTCTTGCTCAGAAAAAGTAATTAAAATATATAGCCAATCCATATCCTAATATGTGGGCAAAGTCCAAATGTGGATAAATTAAATTTACGTTCAACTAATAGTTTCACATAATTATCATTAGTTTTAATTTCATTTTCAATTTATAAATAATGCTAGATGTAACAGCTTGAACTGCTTTGAGTTTTACCTGTTTTCTTTTCCTGTTCTGACCTCTAGCAGAATTTATATTAAGTATACTCATTTCTCAAATACAGAAACACAAATAGTAGATAATCTCTAAAATAATTTATGTGTGGCTCTGAAATTTCTTATATGATTATTTTTCCCCTTAGAATTATTTTTCTAATTGGGTTTCACTTAACTTAAGCTAATATTAAAATGAAATTTCGATCCCTTACACCTTAACTAGGGGCACAAAGGCCCAGAAAGTTATTTTTTAAAAATTTTCCCAAACAAGCATCATGAAGGTAAAGTAAAACATAGTGTAAACTGCAATTAATTTTATTCTCGTATTTATTACAAATGAGGAAAATGAGGTAGAACCCTAAGGCACTATCCAATTTAATAAAAACTTAACATTCATATTTTTTCTAAACCCACTCCTACCTGATGAAGGTACATTTGACTGAGAAAACACACATACAAATGAACCGTATTGAAGCAGAACTTATAATTTTGCAATCTGAAGCAGTGTAGCAGGGTGCAGAGATGTGGCTGGGTTTCACCCCCCTCCTGCCAGAGCTCCCTGCTGAACTTGCCCAGGTACGTTACCTTTTCAAGTCTCAATATTCTTGCTTACAAATTAAAGCATTACACTTAAAATAGCAATACTGAAAATAAATCTCTACTCTGTACACAGTCAAAATGACTGCTTTTATTGTCAGCAAAGGTCCACAAGACCAAAGTCAAATTAAAGCACTTAAATACCCAAATAACACATGAGAAGTAGTCACATGTCACCACAAGAAACAGAGATTCAGGAAGCAAGTGCATGCTTATCAGCAGTACGTATTACCAAGCTTGGGTCCACTTCTACTCCTCGGGATTCAAGGTTCTTTCGGACCGTAGTTATCTCGTCGCTCGCGAGATAGGCTGGGTGCTCTTCGGTGCACTTCAACATCTTCTCCAATTCGTTCTTGGTTTCATTGTGGACAAACTTTAAATTGTTTCAAAGAGGACTTGTTTTATGGTTCATGATTTGGCACACTTAAAAAAATTTTCCTAAATATACTGCTATTGAACAATAGGGGACACGAGCTCCACACAAGCAACAAGAAAGAATATAATACCCTGGCTTATGAATACAGGACAACCAGCTTACAAAGGCAGGGTAAGCTGGACTCAGGCGAGGCCAAAAAAAAAAAAAGGCCTTATTTGTTATATATTTTACTTTTGCTCAAATGTTTCACTGTCGAAGTTACGGTACCAGGTACCTTACTATATAGCTTCTTGATCTTAGGGTGGGGTATCACTCTAGGAAAAAGGACCCTGAATACATGGGAAGAGATAATGTTCTATAAATTCCTTGTATCTAAGAACTAGATGACTGTAAGGACTTGCACCTGCTGACATGTTTCTTTTCTGATAAATTACATATGAAATTCATAGTTGGGATTTTTTTAAAAAAAGTATTTTCATTAAAAATTGTGCTTCAGATTGCTTCTGCAAGGTACCTATCATCCTCCCCTTTTAAGATTTTATTTTTATTTATTTATTTTAAAGAATTTTTATTTATTTGAGAGAGAGCAAGCAAGCACGAGAGAGAAAAGCAGGAGAGAGAGAGAGAGAGCACAAGCAGGGGGAGAGGCAGAGAGAGAGGGAGAAGCAGACTCTCCGATGAGCAGGGAGCCCCATATGGGGCTCCATCCCAGGACCCTGGGATCATGACCTGAGCCGAAGGCAGACACTTAACTGACTGAGGTATCCCTAAGATTTTATTTTCAAGTAATCTCTATACCCAACTGGGGCTCGAGCTTACAACCCTAAGATCCAGGGTAGCCCCCTCTACCGACTGAGGCTGCCGGGCGTGCCAAGGTACCTATCATTCTTAAATATACTTCCAATCTCTTCTCTATAATTGTTCAATCTGATGACCAAAGGAGGAAAACATATACATACTAGTGATAAACTTGAAAATAAGACTCCTATACAGTGTCAAATTATGTTTATCTTTTCTTTTTTCAATCCTTTCAAAATTGCACGGTAAAAGAAACTAGCTTCAAATTCACTGATTACTAGAAACAAGCTACTACCACAACACTTTGCCCCAAACTATAGCAAGCTACAGTATCTGAGTACTTAGAGAAGAATAAAATGTAAATGTAAATAACTGGCTTATAAGTGAAACTACTAATTAATATTCTCTGAAAACATGACACTTTAGAAGAGCTATTACTTAACGAAGAGAAATTTTACAGTTTCCTTAAACACCTGCCCTTGGTCTAAAGTAAGAAGGAGCTCTCTAAGTTGGAGGATATTCCCCAACTTTTGTCCTGTTTTCACTTCCGTCTGTCCACCTGTCCCCTGCCCACACTGGGTCTTCAGGAGAACACTACTCTCCCATCCATCCTGAACAAGATCTCCACAGTTCAGCTCGGACAAGGTGAGAATGTTTCAAAGGGATGGATTTTTCCCTAGAAAACTAAGGAATATCTAACAATATAAAAGCACAAAATAGTTTTCAGAGCACAGGTTTCTCAGCTTTAACACAGGACCTCTTAAATTTCTTTTCCTACTAAATCAGTCATGCAAAAAGACAGAAAGAATAGTTACACAGTCACCTAAACTTGCAATGTGAGATATGGGGATGATCTCAACCTCTTCCAGAATCTGTGTCTCACAGTAACCTCTAGGAATGAGGTCTAGGATAGCGGTTTTCCACAGGGAGCAGGAGGGATAAAAAGGTTAGAGAATGAGAACTTGATTCAGTGAGTCTGGCAGGAGGGGCTTTCTTTTGCAACAGAAAATGAAACAACACAGTCAAACACTTCCCCAGGCGGTACTGATGTCCCTCCCCCTATATTCCCAATTATGGCCTCTGTTCTACAGTCAGTCTGGGTCTTACACATGCTGTCCTCAAACCCTGAGAAGGCTCTTCTCTGAAGGGTTTCCACAGTCCTCTCCTAGGCCACAGATCCTTGCATTTATCTTAAAACTAATTCCTCTGCTTCTCTTGCAGGAATCCCGTATGGGTTCACATTCCTGAGAAAATAACTTACAACTAAGAATTATTTCTCTCTGAGAGTGTTTGACCTAAGCATATTTGCCACTAGTTGCTGAGGCAAGTTGCCATCTTTGATTATTCCGGAAACTTTAGGTCTAATTTCCCTTAAGCCATGATGGTCAGACACCATTTTTCTTCCAAGTTTATCTGCCTCAGGCCAGTTCTTTTCAATCAATTCTTCTAGTCTTAAAATCAGAAACCTCTGATGATCTCCTAGAAATTCTTTTCTGACAGACTTCGTCCTCTCATCCCAGTGTCGTGAGAGATAACTGATGCTCCCTGAAAACACACATGATCCAACCACTAACTCTGTCCACTTCCTCAGCTTCTCTCCAGTCTCTTAACGACTCATTTTCCCCTAAGAATCCTATCAAAAAAAAAAGAGAAGAGGAAGACTGTCCCTTCACTTTTTTTAAGACAAACTGGAACTCACATCTGATAGAGAGCTTATGAAACAAAAAATGCATGAAACTAAAAAAAGATATCGATACCTGTATCTCTATGTGTATATATAGGGTGTTGACTATATAACTTAATTCTGTATTTAAGATGAAAAGAAAAAAATAAGAAAACAGGAATGACATGACATTTGATAATTTCCCATTTTTTAAGTTTTTTCTCTTGATATTTCTGTATCTTGGTCTCCTTTCTCTAACTACATGGATTCAAAGACAAAAGGAAAGAAGGGGGATTGGATTCCACCTCTTTTTCTTATTCATTACTTCCTTCACTTACGTATTTTGGTTCTACATCCTGTTTTCTCGCTTCTGTTTAAGGAATGAACATAAGAATGAGATGTGGTGTAAAAACAGAGAAGCCGTAACAATAAGGAATAAAAAGATGATAGGGGATGGGGACTTGAATGATCTGTACATCTTTCCTGTATTCATTTGTTATTTATACTTGCCTTTACCATTCTGTTCTACTGAAGTGCTCACTAAATATTTATTGGATGAATAAATTCTATAGTTCTATTCCTATCTGAATTTTTATACCTATTTTGGGAACACAACAACAAACTAACAGAAAAATCCAGAGGTAACAACAGATGAGGTAAAAATAAAAGTCACTATAGCTTTTATTCTAATCACTTTCACTCTACATCCTTTAAATTCTTGTCATTTTTTATTTCTGTTCATAACTTTAATTTTCACTTTACCTCAAACAGGGAACTGAAATGAACAAAGTAATCTACCACAAAAGGGGCATGGCTCATTTCCCCTTCCTTTTAATAACACAGCTACTTCACTTAAAAAAAACCCAAAAAACCAACTTTCTTTTGTAGTTTTCTATTTATTCTAAAGATTCATTATATTTTAGAAAGGCTGATAAAAAACATTTGAAATTATTAAGCTTGGACTAGAGGCATGCAAAACTTGTATTTAATGCTTGAATTAAAATAAACAAAATTACATCATAACACAGAGATTTGTTTGTTTTTACCTGTTCTTGGGTCCGGTTCTTCCAGTATAACCACCTCTTTTTCCAATCTGGACCTATCATGTTTTCAATTGTGTTTTCAGCTAGAAAAATTTAAAAAAATTTTAATTCATCAAGAAATTTTATCACTTTCCAAGTTCACAAATTGTAACTAGTAATAAATAGTCTTGTTTTCTTAACTATTTCAAACTACTGTATCAATATAAAGTCAGTTGAAATAAAGAAAAAGATTACATGATGGTTACGGTACATTTATAATAAATTTATTTTAATTATAGATGTTTACAATCTATGAAAGGTACAACTGCTTGTAAAGTTCCTGTAAGTATAGAGGCAAACACTAAAATAGTCTTCAATTATAGTTTTTTAGAATGTAAGTACATATAAACATGTGTCCAGTTTATTTAATATTTTCAGTAGTTACTAAGCAGTTGACTGAAAAATCTCACAAAAAACATTTAACTATAGTATTAATGACAAAGACTATAAAATGTTGGTTTCATTTATTTTTTAAAAGCTTTTTTTTTTTTTTTTAACAAATGTTCATCAAGTTGGATAACTCCTTCACCACTGGGAATACTCAAAACTCAATAACCAGTGTCCCTACTTACTATCCTTGAGACGAGCTTGAAGAGCTTCTTCCATAAAATAAATAGCTGCATCCCACTGCTGTTTATCAGATATGGAACGGTCTTCTAAAGCATTGTGTTGAATAACCCTCTGAAATAAGAAGGAAAGAAAAACAGCTAACTTGATTTATGCCTTATCATCTTAGTAATTTTATTCAAATAGACAGCTTATCAAGTACACAAAATAATAGATGCACCTAAACATAAAGTATGTCGCTCCCATGCAAATGCAGAAGTTCCTATTATCTGCCTATTGTCAGCTTTCTCCCAAAAGAATGAGCAGTGAAGATTTTTTCCTACACCAAATTAAATGAGCTATGTCTAAGATAGAGACAGGCATGTTATACATGTAACTACATAAAATCTGCACCTAGAACCCTAGTACTCAGGAGTTAATGATTCAGATCTTCGCTACCTCTCCTTTTTGCCATATGATCTGTGTGTCTGCATTTTCAGAAAAGAGGAGAACAACAACCACTGTCTCACTGTTAACATCAATGAAAAGTATAAAGGAGAGAAGCTTAAAAGGTCTGGACAACTATAAGCAAATGTGAGCTATTTATTACAAGAAAACTAAATGTTATAATTTTTGAATGAATGAATGAAAAAGGACACTTCTCGAAGGAGCTAGTCTTAATAAGGTATTTAACAAGAATGAATATAGTTTTCGGGGCGCCTGGGTGGCCCAGTTGGTTAAGCAGCTGCCTTCGGAGCTGTCTTGTTTTATTATACCAGGGTCCTGGGATCGAGACCCGCATCGGGCTCCTTGCTCAGCAGAGAGCCTGCTTCTCCCTCTCTTTCTGACTGCCTGCCACTTCCCCTGTTTGTGCGCGCTCTCTCTCTCTGTGCCAAATAAATAAAATCTTAAAAAAAAAATATAGTTTTCAAACATGAAGACAAAACACTTGTTTAAAAATTAATTATAATTACAACCAGCCCCCAGTGAGATATGCATTTTCCTAGAAAACTGTTCTATCTTATCTTTCAAGGGTGCCTCCTTGGAACTGTCTGAGCAGAGCAGGTGCTTAACAAGGTTTATGGTGATGAAAACGTTCTACATAACAAAAGATCTGTTGGAGATGGAGCACTTGGTGAAGGTCAATAGCCAGGCTTTGTAATTAGAGCAGGGCTTGAGTCTCAGTTTTGCAAGGACAATAATAGGACTGCTGAAGAACTAAATAAAATAGTGCTTACAAAATATATTGTAAAGTTTCTGGCACCTTTTAAGCATTCAACATGTGGTAGTTAGCATTATTTCAGGAATCTAATATTTTATGACTCAAATCCACTGAAAAGCAATGCGTCTCACTCCTTTCGTTACCACCAAGGGTAAAATGAGAAGCAGCTATCTGAGCCATCTGTGGTTCAGGCCCATGTAATGGCTAGTGGACAACAATTTGTGGAAGTTTAGAGAAGCCTGTTTGCTGCGAAGTTTCAGTGAAAAGTTTCCTAGGAAAACTTTCAAGGGTTAAAGGGCTGATTACAGATAAACTATTTCTTTCCCTCATTATTTTAAATTCAGAACCTAATTGAAATGGTCATATAAAAACAACTTCCTATAAAAAGGGTATCAATTTGAGAAATTCTATAAAACTGTGAGGTTGACACTGTAATATACAAATGATGTACCAAGCTGTCCTCCGCAAAATCATTCCACTTGTGGCGTTTAATACTTTCTTCCTTAACAGCCTCTTTAAGTTTATCAAATATGTCATCATGCTCTTTCCCTTTTGGTTCTGTCATGAAGCGCGAAAATTCTTCTTGTAGGGTCTCCCAAGCAACCTAGATTTAAAAGAAAAAAAGCTGTATTTATACTACTTATTTTAATATGTAATGTGACAAACATGTGAAGTTAAGCCAAATAGATGTAATAAGTTAGCTTATCACAAAATACATATTGAAACCACAATTTTTTTTTTTTTTTTTTTTTTTTTAAAGAAGGCAGCAAATACAAACTCTGTCCTAGAGATCTCACACTGGTAGCTGGTGGGATAGATCTGGAGTCCTGACATGTTTTGCTAGACATACACAGTGTTTTAAATTTTAAAAAATTAGTAGCCAACACTAAAAATAGACTTCATATAAAACCTGTGTTTCCTGCCTCTCTTGAACTATCTGGCAGCACTGTATCCGCATTCCTATATAACACCAACTGGAACTGAACAGGGGCCGCCCCCTTGAGATAGGTTTGCACTCCAATCAGCCACCACACTTAGTGCACTTATTTATTTCATTCTGTACAACATGTGAGTTTGCCTGCTTCTTCCATACTGTAGAAAGTTTAAAATGTCATAATGATTTAGTCTTCTTCACATCTTTGTGAAGATCTAGTCTTCTTCACATCTTTGCCTTTATGCAAATATATGAAGCAATGCATCAATACCTTCAATCATACTGAATATTACTTATATTGGGTATATAAGTAATATTCAACCTATATTATAGCTAACTCGTAATTACCTGGCCAGAGAAAGAGAGCATAGTGTTAAAAGAACTAAATCTACTTATGATTAAGTGGGCTAGGCTAGTTAATGTTGTGTTTTTTATTTAGCTCTCCTCATTTTAAACCATGGCATAAACAACGTGACTATCCAAGAATACCCAGTGAGGTATTAGAATCTATATTTCCTGACCCTCCAGCAGATCCACAGCTTTCTGCCACACCCAGGCATGAAGGGAGAAAGCAGCAGGAAACAGAATGACCACTTCCCTGCTGAGCCTTAGGATATGACAATATCCTACCATGGGACCGGGCTAGCTGTGAGAAGAGCTAGTGGAGTGGTGGCGGCAGCCCTCTAGTTATTTTAGGGGTCAATGTGTCGAGAACTGACAGGGCTCAGCTGTATGCAGGTTTGGCACAAGAGCTGTCAGTTCTTAGAAAGAGAAGTTTGAAGAAGCTTGAGGAAAGAGGTGAAGCCAGGAGTGAAGGACAGGAAAGGGGGAAACACACCCAAATAATTAAAAATTAGCTGACATTTTCTTTTTCAGGTAATGAGAAATAAAATTATCTTTAACACCAAGTCTAACTTTGTGAGCAACCACACAAAGCAGCACAGGACACGCTGAGTCTTTGCCAGAATAATCATTCTTCAGAGTAATGCGTATGGCAGATCAACTTAGATGATGGTCATCATCCTAACAGCAGATGGCAGTTACTGTGCAGTTACTGTGAGCCACGTATGTCTAAATACTTTACATATTACATCCATTTACATATTCATTTACTCCTTAGAACAATCTGTGAGGCAGGCAATATTATCATCCCTAATGTACAAATAAACAGAAAGCTGAAGCAACTAGTCCAAGGGTCACATAGCTACTATGTGGTAGAGACCACATGTAACAGAAAAGCATTCTTCAAGGTACTTTCTTATAATTCCTAGTCTAACCTTCTGGCAGGATCCTAACTAAGGAAATGATTATTTAAGTATAATTGAGCTCTGTAGAAAATCAACAACTGAAATGTTTTATTCATTAAACATTTTCCTTATGGAATCCTCATCCACAGAAAAGGCTAAAAACATTTCACATTCAAGCAAATTCTGCTGGTTTTGTTACATGCTATCTTTGGAATAGAACCAATACCCTCAGACCAGCAGCATACCAATTAGTAAATTTTTATAACGGTAGTCAAGGTAGTAGCATTTAAGTTAATCCCAACACAGAGATGAGGAGTAAAGAATAAATGGAGCATAAGGACCCATTAGGAGAGACAGTGGCTGTGATGGGAATAAAACCTAAAATTCACAGCTCCTCCTCCCTTCAAGTAATGCTTCTTACCCATTTAATTAAATTATATCCTAACCTCTACTGCTTTATTAGGAAGCTGTTTATCAGTCCACTGTTTAAGCTTGATATCCACTGTCGTATTAAAAGTCCCTGAATTCATGGTCTGTGCAGCTGGAAGATAGATGTTTTCAATCACATGAGTTGACACTCTTTCCCACAAAGACTGCTGAAGGATTTCTTCCCTGAAATTAAAAAAAAAAAGTTTCAAAAACACCGAATTTAAATATAATAGTTTTTAAAAACAGCTTTATTGAAGTAATAGCCACTTAAAATAAATTGCACATATTTAAAGCTTTGACTGAATACACTTGTGTGCATCACCACAATCAAGATAATGAACTTACCCATCATCTCCAAAAGTTCTAACCATTGGATCTGCTTTGTTATAAGAGGTTTAGCTTATATTTTCTAGAACTGCATATAAATGCAATCATACAGTATACTCTTTTTGTGTCTTCTTTCACTCAGCATATTTTGAGATGCATTCATATTGTTGTGTATATCCATGTTTCACTTTTTATTGCTGAGTAGTATTCCACTATATGAATCTATCTATTTACCTGCTAATGGACATCTGGGCTGCTTCCCATTACTGGCTATTCCAAATAAAGCTGCTATGAGCATTCACTGTACGGACATACACTGTTGCTCCTCTTGGGTAAAGTATCTAGGGCTGGAATAGCTGTATCATACTGCAATCATATAAATAACTTTTTATGGTACTGCCAAACAGTTTTTCAAAATGGCTGAACTATTTTACATTCCCACCGGCACAGGATGAGAGTTCTAGATGCTCTACATCTTGCCAACATTTGATATGGTTAGTCATTCTGCCAGGTTTACGGTGGTATCTCATTGTGGTTTTCATTTGCATTTCCCTAATGACTAATACTTCTGAGCATCTTTTCATGTGCTTATTTGCCTCATATTAATACATACTTTATATGTACTGACTGTGAAGTGGAGTCCAAGTCTGAGAACTTGTTGGTATAATTTTAACAATTTATCAGACCACGGCCCAAAGCACAGAGATGTTATGGGATATTGCTGGGTAAAACTGTCCAACACATCATGATAAATAAAAGATGGATAATCAAGTTGAGAATCCTTCCTGCTTTCAAGACATCTCAGAAGAACACAGATCTCTAAACAACAAAGAGACAACTATTTCAATCAAGAAAAAAAACTGAACTCTCAAGAAAATATTTATTTGGCTTCTTCCAAACTAATTTCTACTGTAAGATAATACTATAACATACAAAAACATTCTGCTTGCCAAGAGTGGTCAGTCTTAAGAGTAACTTCACCCCCTACTACACAGCCATAAAGCTCAGGGTAGCAGAAACAGCTGTCCTAAGGCCAAGCTGCAATTTTCTTGGTTGAGCAGTGTCAACACTCCCTTCTATCCAAAATTCCTCACATTCACGCAACATTTTGTGTAAAATCAAGTCTACTGAGTCAATGAGCTTAGCTGCTGGTTTCCCCTTGCTAACTTTTGGGTCTTTTTTCAGTGACAACCAGAACACCAAAGAGTGTGAGGTAGGGATACACCACGGGGGGACCAGAAGGACACAGTCAGTTTAGTCATGGTGTTGACGACAGATAATGACAGGGGGAGAATTTTAGGAGCAAGCTGGAAGAAAAAAAGCTTCTCAGGGTCTCCTATTCAGATACAATTTTAAACACAAATTCAAGATTTCTGAAAGATGAACAAAAGGCCAGGATCTAGCCTCTGACCATCAAGCTTTCTGCTGCTCCTGCCTCAGAACAGACTTGCTCTGTTATCTCTTCCTCAGAGTCTGGGCCAAGAATCGACATCCCAGACACCCTTTCAAGGAGATAATAACAAAATCCCAGACCATCAAATCCTGACAAGCCTAAGGTAACTTTCTCACAGGAGGCTGCTTTCCAGTCCACCACAGGTAGCTGCTGTCCCCGATCCCCATCCCCCTTCCACCAGCAAGCTGCTGTCCTGCCCACACTCGCCCTGCCCCCCTTCATCATAATCATGTTCAGTGTGCCCCCAATACCCCGTCCGGAACAAACAAACCACTTTACATTCTCACTCTTTCCCTTCCTTACATCCTCAAACCCTTCCTGGCTCTCCTTTGCAGACCATGGTTGGTGACCGGAAGGTGCTCAGAGTTAGGAAGTGGAAGCTGTGTTCTCCTCACCCCACAATCTCTCTTCCAGACCATTGGTCCTCAACTCTCATGCAAAATTCCCCGTAGGCTGTGGCCAGCGTATGTGCTTACACCATCTGCCACCCTGACGTGCACCCTTACTTACATTTCCCAGCATATGTTACGTGACTGTAGACTTCTCTACCCTAAATTTTGCCATCATCTAGGGAAAATTCCACAAATACACAAAATACAATTAACATTATAGTTCTACGTATTCCTCTCATTATCTCCAGGAACTTTACCTCCACTTTACTCCATTCTAATTCAAAATGGAAATTTCTTGTTTTAAAGCAGAGGACTCACTCTATATAATAATTTCAACCAATACAGAAAATGTAAGAAGTCCTCCATAATTCCTCTTTCAGTAGTACAATCACTATTCAGCTTAATTTATCAATAAAAACATTGAATCCCTGAATAAATATTTGTGTGTTTACATATTACACAGACTGTTTTATAAATACTTTTTATTTTTTATTTATTTACTTTTTAAAGATTTATTTGACAGAGGGAGACACAGCGAAAGAGGGAACACAAGCAGGGGGAGTGGGAGAGGGAAAAGCAGGCTCCCTGTCAAGCAGGGAGCCCGATGCGGGGCTCAATCCCAGGACCCTGAGATCATGACCTGAGCCGAAGGCAAACGCTTAACAACTGAGCCACCCAGGAGCCCCTATAAATACTTCTTAAAAAGTTAAAAGCATGTTATACAGTTTTCCATGTCAACATCCTGTATTTTTCAATGGCATCACAGTAATCCACTCTATGAATAAATCAAATATATTAATTCCAAATAGAAAACATAAGGTTTCAATATTTTTACACTTATACACAAAACAATGGTGAAGTGTTCTTATGTGTTCATCTTTGTCAAATGTATCTTCATTCCTACAAATTCACAGCAATGTAATTACTGGATAAAAATGTACTCACTGTTTAATGGACTTCTCCATTACCTATACATCCAATCACTAAATCCTGTCAATTCCATCTTCTCGGTAACTTCTCAGACATTTCAAAACTGTCTCCTCTTCTCCATCTGCACAACCACTATTCAGGTTCCAGCCACCATCACCTCTCATCTACATAATTTCAACAGCCAACTGCCTCCTTGCTCACTGCCCTCTTCTTCATAGCATTCCACTTTCCCTACTACAAAGATCATTCTAAAATAAAATGCAAACCTGCCCTAAGGTTATTCAGTGGCCCTCAGTGCTCGTGGGATAAATTCCAAGCTTCTGAACATGACTTGCATGGCCCTCGATAATCTAGATCTTGTTTGTATCGACTGTTTTATCTCCTGCCACTTGCCTCCTCCTATGCTAAAGCCATAGGTAACAGTCTTCAGCTACCTTTGTCACCTTGCTTGCTCTCACCTCCTGGAGGTACATCTTAAACTAAGCAAACAGAAGAACAGAAAATATTTAGTTCTAGTCCAAGAATGATAAATTTTTAAGTTACAGACTTCATTAGAAAGATAATTTATGCACAAGGAATTTGTTAATTAAAATATGATTGCAAAAAAAAATCAAGGCTATTTATACATATCTTGCTTGAGTTACACAGAACCTATTTTGGTTTCAGTGCCAACAAATTTAAGAGTGCCAAAATTCATTTAAACAGAAATAGAAGGTGATAGTTTGCCCCGAAAGAGATCTGCATGACTATTTTTTTAAAAGGATGACTTTACCTATTTTTAAAAAATCTCCAATAAAATTCAACTTGAAATAAGACTTGTATACAACATGAGGCACATATTACAAAAAGTACCAATTGTTCTTACTCAGAAATGAGAACTTGAAAATATATACTCCTTTCCCTTTACAAAGTAATTTTCTCTATAGTTTTGTTCTCTGTAATTAATCTAACAAGAGCAACCAGCTTTTTTAAATTTATTTTTTTAATTTAAATTCAATTAATTAACATATAGTATATTATGAGTTTCAGAGATAGAGGTCAGTGATCACCAGTCTTATATAATACCCAGTGCTCATTAACATCACGTGCCCTCCTTAATGCCCATCACCCTGTTACCCCATCCCTCCATCCACCACCCTCCCTCCAGCAACCCTCAGTTTGTTTCCTATGATTAAGAGTCTCTTATGGTTTGTCTCCCTCTCTGATTTCATCTTATTTTATTTTTCCCTCCCTTCCCCTATAAGAGCAACCAGTTTTGATAGACTGATCTTTACCGAAAACACAACTTGATGAAACTTTTGCCTAAATGACTTGACAGAATTCAAAATTATATACAAGGTAAAGAAAGCCTAAGACAAATTAAGACCTAAAAAGACCATGGAGAAAGCAATTTTTCAGAATATCTTTCCTGAAAGATACTTAATACACAATTTATTGTACTTAAATACTTAATTAGACTACAATAGTGGTTAGATTTTGCAAAAAGAAATACTTTTATGCTATTGTCTATTTACTGTTTTGGGGGATGAGTGAAGGCTACAATAAATCACTGCTTTATCAATCTAAATTTTAGTATCTCATTATAACCCTTATAGTAAAATCTTTGAGAAAAGGTCAAATACTCACCAATGTTTTGGTGTAACCTGGCTCAGACTGATAACTTCATCGAGGATTTCATTTTTAGCTTTTTCAAATAGTTCGTTCTAGGTAATAGAGATACAAGTAAGATTTTCATAACATCAATCTGCCCTGCCACGAGTTTTAGACATCACTAAAAAGAAGGCCTCTGACAGGCTAGTAGGCTGAACTTATGTCTGAAACATGCATGACCAGCAAATAATGTTCTTCTCTCCTACCCTCTTTTTTAGGAATACCAGTAGCCAGATAAGGACAAAGACATGGACACAGACGTCTACCTTATTCACTTAATTCTGAGTGTAGTTTTTTTTTTTTTTTAAAGATTTTATTTATTTATTCATGAGAGACAGAGGAGGAGAGAGAGAGGGAGAGAGAGAAGCAGAGGGAGAAGCAGGCTCCCAAGGAGCAGGGAGCCCGATGCGGGACTCGATCCCAGGACCCTGGGATCATGACCTGAGCCGAAGGCAGACGCTTAACCATCTGAGCCACCCAGGCGCCCTGAGTGTAGTTTTTCATGTAACAAATGTTACATGAAAATATCAATACATATTAACTTAGCCTATTAGCATTAATAAACCAATGCTGTGTTTTACAACAGAGAGCATTTTAAAAATCAAAGAAAACCAATATTTAAGTCCCACTAAATTAGAGTATACTTCTCCATAGTAAATGTTGAAAAGGTAAAAAAGTTGATGTATAATTTTAAAAAAGTTTGCATTACATAAATATATTAATTCTATTAAACAAGTGTTTCTCACTTTTTCAGAGAACATTTTTAAACACTTGCTTTAGCATCTTACGATCTATAATTATTTTTTAATATTATGTCCTAAATAATTTAAATTATTATAGAGGAGATAACTGCACTCTTGCAGTTATACAGAGAAATATATTCTTGCAGCTCTAAATTAGTAATCCTATGGTCAAAATCAGAGCAGTTTGGCTTACCAGATTTTGCTCATCAACATAAATTCTATTAGAGCACAATATTAAACAAGACATATGCGAAATACATGAGGCACACAAACATTACCCGGTCAAGTTCTCGCAGGCGAGGATAGTTATTCTTCCACTCAGTTTCAAGGTTAAAACGTGTTGCTGAGGAAGAAGGACAGATGTTCCAGTTTCAGGATTCTCTTTCTATCCAGCTGTGGTGGTTACAGGTGATCTCACATATCTCTGTACTACCTGAATTTCTGAGTGTGTATCTATGGCTCCTGAGTATTCTGGCTCTCAACATCTCAGAACCTCACTACTGCAACAGCTTTCCAAACCAATCTTCTTGTTTCTCCATCTTCAATCCACAAAACATAGAGCTGAAACAACTCAGTACCGTTGCTAAAGGCATGGACTTTGGAATCACATCACCAGGATTCAAATCCTGGGTCTATTATCTATTGTGTGTGACGCTGGGTGCATCACTTAGGTAAGTTAACTCTGGTGCCCCACTTTCCCCTTCTGTGGAATGGGAACAATAACAATACTCATAGGGTTGCTGAGGGACTAAGCAGGTAGAATTCCCAAGTGGGAAAAGGGAAGGAAAGTATACTCTCAATCAAATGGAACTATGGAAGCAAAGCCACAGAGCAGGAAGTGTGGATTCAGGAACGAGGACAAAATAGCTGAGGCCCAGGCTGTGCTGCCTTCCAACACCACTCCTCTCTTCCCCCTGAAATGGGGGAATCTGAGTCCTCTCTAGTTTGCCAAGTTTTCTCCCAAACACTACCGCAAACCCTCTACTCTGTTTAATCTGCAAAGTGCTCCTTGCGATGTTTCCTCTGAAGGAGAAAGTGTTCTTGAACAACAACTGGAAATTTGTATTTTTTCCATTTTCCACATAGTAGCTAATAGAAAATGAACTAAAAAGCAACTGCTCAGGGAATAAAGAATCTGCTGGATACCTAAGACCGCCAACTAATAAAATGTCTGAAATTGTTAGCTCATTTTGAAAAGCCAACTTACCTTTGAAACTATCAGCCTGTTGCTCAACTGACTCTCGTACCATTTTCCAAAAGCAGTCTGAAACAGCAAGGCTTAAATTTCTTGTAGTCACTTGGTGTGCCTTTAGCATGCTTGTCCTGTTAAAAAATAACAAGAGCTACGGTACATAAAAATGGCAAAAAGGACAACACTCTCACTACGTTTGAAGATGTGCTTGTTATAATATAAGAGAATGGTCACTCATATTTCATACCAGCACTGTTCAATAAGACCCATGATGCGGGAAACGACCTCTATCTGAGCTATCCAACATGGTAGCTACTAGCCCCCTGGGGTATTTGAGCCCTTGGAATGTATGGCTGGTGTGACCAAGGAACAGAAGTTTAAAGTTTAAAGTTAACTAATTCAAATTTAAGTAACCCCCGGAGGCTAGTGCCTATCACGTTGGACAGCTAAGTTCCATATGATTGTCAGCTCCTCCCCACATATAATACTCAAGACCATGTTTGCAAGAGCTATCTTCACTTACTATACTAATACAGATGCAAACATACCTTGCCATTTTAAGAGATTCTATATATAAGGTTTTAATATAATTCAGTTGTCCTTTAGCTCTTCCTTTTTGCTTTTCTATCAGGATCTTATTTTCTGTTAATTTCTGTCAATATCTAGGTAGGGGTACCCCTTTGGCAACCCCACCCTCCACTCCAACTTTCCCCAATACTGAAGAGAACCAAATACACGTATTCACAACATAACTGCTGAGGGAAATTGGCTGGCTCAGTTGGTAGAGCATGCAGCTCTTTTTGTTTTTTAAAGATTTTATTTATTTAGGAGTGCCTGGGGGGCTCAGTTGTTTAACCATCTGACTCTTGGTTTCAGCTCAGGTCATGATCTTGGGGTCATGAGATCAAGCCCCACGTTGGGCTCCGCGCTTAGCACAGAGTCGGCTTGTCCCTTTCCCTTTGCTCCGCCCCCTGCTCGCCCACACTCTCTCAAATAAGTAAATACATAAAATCTTAAAACAATAAAAAAAGATTTTATTTACTTATTTGAGAGAGAGCTCATGGGCGCGAGCAGGGGGAGAGGCAGAGGGAGAGACAGAGAGAATCTCAAGCAGACTCCCCACTAAGTGCAGAGCCCAACGTAGGGCTCGATCCCACAACCCTGAGATCATGACCTGAGCTAAAATCTAGAGCTGGATGCAGAACTGACTGAACCACCCAGGCGCTCTGGGAGAGCATGCGAATCTTGCTGTGAGTCTGATACCCACGTCAGGGGTAGAGTTTACGTAAAATATAAATAAATAAATAAAATAAAGTAAAATACCAGAAGGATGGGTTTAAAAGATAAACAAAAATGTAAGCACTGATTTTTAAATATTATTTCATAAGTAAAACAACTAAAGAGGTGTCCGTGTTGTCTTTCAGTGCCCACAGCCTGAGGGGCAGTTTTTTACACCAGCATGTATTATACCAGTGATAAGATGCTCCTAATTCTGAGTAGCTTGAGGACTTGCCTATTAGATACAGATCACTATTTGGGAAAAATGCTGGAAATTCAATGTTAAACCAGCAGCTATGAAACAAACTTTTAAGTGAAAACAGTTTAAGCTACTCCCTCACTACAAAAATCTTCAAATATTTAAACCATATACCTACTTTAGGAGTTTTGAATTTTCAAAAAATTCTTCTTCATATTCTCTTATAGCTTCAATGCTTTCAGAGCTGTTTCCTAGGGAAAGATGTTGGAGGTCTAAGAAAATTAATCTTATTTGAAAACAACAAAATCTTAAATTATAATAATCCATCTTTGCATACCTTTTCCTGTTACAACAGCAAAATAACCCAGAGCTTTCATTGGGAAGAGTTTTCCTTCAATAATCTGCTGAATCTATTTTTAAAAGTGGGAAATAAATGTGAGATGCAGGTTTATATAATTTTTTTAAAGTACAACACACTATACAGAAAGAAAATTTAATAATGCTGCATATATATGTTCAGTCAAATATATAAATCTGTACAAAAGTATTAAAATGTTTTTTAATCGCTATTTGAGGGGAAAAATGAATATATTTAATTTTACTACACTAAAAGATACATTATTAAGACCTAAGATGCATTATTAAAACTTGGAATGATGTGTAGTGCTTTGGTGTCAGGCCTCAGTTTAGTTTCAGCTCCACCACTTACTAGCTATGAGGCCTTAAGAAGCTACTTACTTTTTTCAAAATGACTGTTGAGAAGACTCTCTTGAGGCACTGCGATACAAACCACAGTGCCAGGCACGCAGAGGCACTCGGTAATGGCAGCTGCGATGATTATTTCCCCATACTCTTCTTCAAATAGATAAATTCTAACCAAGTTGAACTGTCTTATCTTACTCTGGCTCTCATCTCTTTTAGGGTCAAAAACCCTTTTCCAAATGTAATAAAAACTAGAGACGCTGTCCCCAGAAAAATGCATATTTGCATAGAGATCATTCACAGTTTGAGTTCCTGCTCCCGGAAGCCCGTTCACATTAATAACACAGTAAGAATCCCTTCTCTAAGACAAGTTACACACCTGAGCTAATGCTGACTCTTTGGTATAAAAAAGGATTGATACAAAATTCAACTGCATTTCAAAAGAAATACAAACTCACTATCCTAGAGAAGAGGGGAAAGTAATGAGAGAAATGAAGGGACATGGGAAAGAGGCACAGAATTCACTTCTACCTTGTTTCTCCCTGTCTCCAAACCAGGTCCAATACCACCATAGCAGGCACTCCCCGCCCCCCAATACAGCAAAGCAAAGGTCAGGGAGGCTGTGCAGAGAAGAGTTAACATAGCAGCCTGAGACTGCTGTCCTTAGAAAGGCCTGCTCGCCCTTCACTGGCATCTGAGGACCTCACTGGTAAACAATTCCCACATTGATACAAAACTTTCCCCGCATAACAGTGGCTCATTGTGTGAGTAATGTGGTTTCTGCTGAACATCTGCTTTCCTTTGGGTGTCTGGAATTTTGGTACTTGAGGGTGCCTGCATGAACAGCCCCCAGTAAAAACCTTAGGTGTTGAATCTCTCATGAGAAACTTGTTGCTGGAGGGATTAAGCGCTTCCTGCAGGACTCTACTGGGAGAGGGCTCTTGGAAACCTGAGCCTGGTTTCCTCCAGATACCATGTCTTGTACTTTTGCCTTTTGTGATTCTACTTTGTATCCAATCACTGTTAACAGATGTTAGGTGTAAGGATGACTGTGTGCTGAGTCCTGTGAGTCCTCCTACGGAATCGGTGAACTTCGGGGTAGTCTATCTTGGGAACCCAGCACAAAAGGCATACGTGCAGCAAGTTTCAGGTGGGAAGGAGAGAAATTCTAAGCAGCAGCACAAGGGATGTGTACTTATACCTGAAGTTGTGCTATGGGGGATCAAGATATAGTAATAACAGAAGACAGCCACCATGTATTATAAGACAGTGCCAAGCACTATTTTAACCACTTCACAACAAATATTTAACTCATTAAATCTTTGCAACCTATGAGACAGTACCCATTATCTTCATTCCCAACAGATGAGGAAGCCAAAAGCACTAAAAAGGTTTAAAAATTTACCCAACATTATACAGCTAGCAGAGAGTATAGCCAGCATTTGAAACCAAGCAATCTGGCTACAGATTCTGTACTCTCAACCACTCCCTTCTGCCTGTACAACTAAGTAAAGAGCATGCCCTGAGTTACAACTTGCACCCTAACAATACTTACAGTGTCATCTTGAAATAAAACTCTTTCCTTGTTACAGGAGAGGGACAGGAGGGACATGTATAAAGCTGCAGAATTTCAGAAATGAAAATGAACCTAAAGATCAACTAGATTAACAGGATGGATTATGCACTGACTAGATGCAGAGAATTAACAAGATTTGCCCAAGGACACACAGCCAGTTGGTGGTGGAGCATGGATAAGAATGCTGAGGCCTGACACCAACCAGTGCCTTCCCTATTATAAAAATCTGCTTCTTAGTCTTTGATCAGTTAGGAAAGGTAATGTCTGTTTGCAAAAAAGTAAGTATACACAATGTCCAAAACGAATCTGTACTGTCACCAGGTCTACACTAATTTATGAACATTAACTAAAAAGAAAAAAAAATTTAGAAAAGAAACACCAATCATTATTAATTTGTGGTTAATTAATAAGTGGTTAATGACTGTCAGCATACAAGATTATTTAAATTAGAGTAAGCAATATTAACAGTTTTCTAAGAATTTCTGAAGTAAACAAACTGAAAATTATGGAATATTCTATTTATACTTTAAAATTGCACTTAAATAATTTATTGTAACTTTCTAATACTTTGTTTTTAATGAGAAGAAAAATTCCACTAAAGTATTCCACAAGGAGTTTTTGTTTGCTTGTTTGTTTTTGTTTTTATCCCCAGTCCCTATCATGGCTGAAGCTTGTACAAAGAATCTGTTTTCTCATAATGAAGAACTTGCCCTTACCCTGCTTGGGCTAGCCACATTTTTTTCTGCCAGGTCTACTTTGGTCAAAACAAATATTGTCCTCCTTCCATGAGGATCCATTTGACTGACCAAGTCTGTAACAATGCTGCGTTCAGCATCCACAGATCCATCTGAAAAAAATTTGAAAAATGATACTTAACAATTGCAAAGCAGATTTTAAAATTTCTATACGCTATACCCTTATATCTAGATTAGAGTAAGAAAAATTTTCTTAATACATTTATCTTAGTTATGAGAAGAAATTCTAGCCAATAAAAATCTGTGATGCCTACAATGAAATTTTTCAAAATATTCCCAATTTTAATTCCATTTACTAATAAAATGCAAGACATTTATCTTGTATGTTTATGTAACACGCATATTTAGAGCAAAGCTTAGATTGGTAAAGAAGGAAGCATATCAGTGCAATTAAAACCTTTTGATAAGATTTACCTTGAATACATAGTATGATGGCATTAGGATTCTGCATATAAGCTTTGCTGATACTGAAAATAGTTTCCTTTGTGTCAGGAGCCATGCCTGATGTCACAGTCTTGAAGAAAAAGGTTTTAAATGTCATTATATGTATTTTCCACAATAGGAACAAGACTAAATACACATTTTGTATATACTTACATTAATCACACCTGGTAAGTCAACAAGCACCATCCTCTGCAGTCCAGGGCCTTTTACATTTAAAGATATGGTCTACTCAGGGAAAAAGCAAAACAAAACTCATTGTGGGGGGTTGGTTTGTTAGGAATTTATTGGTGATATATATTCTGAAAATTCTGAATCTCATCCATTCAGAAAGAAGTTACTCTTTTTCTAATCCTTTTAATTATTCTAGGAAATTACCCACAAAATGATACATTATTTGGAATATTAAAAAAATCTATGTATCTTAGAATAGCTGCAATCTAAACATGAATACCAATATCATGATTTATCTGAAATCATTAACTTTGAATTTTCATAGAACATTGTTAAAATGAATTACAACACTTACCTCAGGACTAACAGTACAGCCTTCTTTCACATTTTTCCTCATTCGGAGTTCTATTTCATGTCTTAATGCTGCAAGCTATTAATGGAAAACAACAAAATCCTATGAAAATCTTCAGCTAACAAATATTCCAGTTAGTTGTCTTTCATAAGCTTATAGGAGTTATAAAGTTACACACATGAACCTCCACGTAAATTCTACTTACATCCTCCTCTTTGGTAAGATCAAACTCCCGAGAACTGTCTTTAAACAAGGCCACGTGGTGAGGACCTTCACTCAGAGTAACCTGAAATTAATGGAAAATCGAGAGGTAGTAATGCATTAACCATTCATACTGATCCCATAGGACTTACATGGTCTAGAGAGGCCCACTGCACTGCATAAATCTGGGCATGCCCTCATAGTACACATTAGGAACACCCCTGGGGGCTGTCAACATGGCAGTACAGAGACTACAGAATTTTTTATTTGTATTGTCCATACATCTGTTACATGTGCTGTAACTTCCCAACCAGACCGCTGGCTACTCTTTATCTTTCATGACCTAAAATTAAATGCTGCTGTCCCTCTCCTTTCCCAGTCAAGGCTGTACGACTACTGAACACAAAACCATCAACCTAAAACCTGAAAAACAAAAAGAAATCTTGGATTTAACTTCACAGGTCAACTTAGGTAAAGGAGAATTCATTTATTCAATTTCTATCTATTGAGGGCTAACTGTGTCAAGTGTTCGGGGCGGGGGCGGGGGGGAGGGAGGGAACCAAGAACAGACTGTCTCTGCTTTAGATCTCACTACCTCCTGGGAGAAATATACACAGAGCTAACAGGACAGTGTAGCAAAACCTAGGTGCACACAAGAATGACCACAGGGGAGCTAAGGCAGCCTTCACCCAAGGAGTGAGTGACATCTGCATAAGGAATTTTCTAACAACTTATATATCAACAGTCAGGGCTTTCATGAGAAATTTTAAGTTCACATTCCTTCACTTTTCAATTGTAACTTTTCAAGTTTCTTTATAATGATCTGATTTCACTTTTTAAAATACAATTCCTTCTACTGAGACAAGCTAAGCAGGCTAGATAACCAACAAAACTCAGCTGTTTGAAGGCACTGGAGAGCAACCATGGCAGCCTGGACTTGGTCCAAGACCCCAGAGGATTTTAGGACACACTCCTATGGCTGCTTTCCTTCAGGGTGCTTGCAGATTTATGGCACAGGGTAGCATAAGAGAAAAGGTTAAAACTTGAAGCGGTCTTACTGGGTTGAGGAGACAAGATAAGAGATCAGGGTATCAAGCAGCCCTGGGTTAAGGTGGTAAAGCCCCAGAAAAAAAGACAGCAGAAATGAATCTCCAAAGAACAAGCCCTACCTTTTGTGCACAATTTCCCCATAAGGTGTTTGCACATGAGTTAACAAAGCAGAAAGAATCTGCTAAAAACGTTAAAATGCTAAGTCAAGATTCTGGCAATCTGTTTAGGAGAGACAAAAATCTGGAGTTCAGAGTCCATCAAGGAGAAGAAGTCCTAGTAAATTCTAGAGGTGTAATGGTGAACTGGAAAGAAGGAAATCTGTCCATGATTTACTTGCCTGCTAGAAGAAAATTAATTCCTTCCTAAAATAAAACATCATTCATAATGTTATTTTACCAAAACATCATTCATCGTGTTATTCATATAACAGCCACTACAATTAGAACGCCAGTAGCAATGTAGAAGGTAGGTTTTTACAATGTTTTTAGAGATGATTATAGAGCAAGATATGAGGTGCAGTCAGACTGATTTCCCCCCACTGGAAATATCCCAAATGCCCATCAATAGTAAAATGGATCTATACATTTTGGTGCGTTCACACAAAACTACAGAGCAATGGAAAAGAAACTAGTTTTACACAACATAGTTGAACTGACACCCAGACCCAAAACAGTGCATTCCGTATAAATCATACTAGACTGCTTGTTGCAGTTATGAATAGACTTCATTTCTGGAAGATTTTAGCATCAGCCTTATTGTCTATTTTGGCCTTCGTTCTTGGTGATGTCAATTTTCTAATTCTCCAATTACTCTACAACCACCAGCTAAAGTAAAAGAAAAAAAAAACAACACACATACACCCATACAAGCTTTCCCTCAAATTTATGTCCACAGATTTTTTTTTTTTTTTTTTGAGAGAAAGCGCCCATGTTGGGGGGTGGAGGGGCACAGAAGGATGGCCAGAGGGAGAGAGAGACTCTTAAGTAGGCCCACACCCAGCACAGAGCCCAACATGGGGCTCGATCTCATGACCCTGAGATTATGACCTGAGCCAAAACTGAGAGTTGGACACTCAACCGACTGAGCCACCCAGGCACCCCTGTATCCATAGATCTTAATGGAGCCCTTAGTATGGCTCAGGAATCCTATTATCTTGCCTTCTCTCATCAACATCAACTCACTTCTGGAGTCAGCACTCGCCAAGAAAGACTTCTTAGCTCAATCTTTAATACTTTCCCCCCTCTTTACTTCACAGCTGATAATCTAGCCTCTTGTTTCATTGCCTGCTTCCCCTACTAGAATGTATTCTCCATTATGGCCAGGATCTTTGTTTTGTTTAACCAACACACTGCCTAGAACAGTGCTGAATGTATTAAGCACTCCATAACTATTTGTTGAATGAAAGACTGTAGCCATAGACTTTCTTCCTGTGACTACGGACGAACTGTTAGAACTTCTATATATTGCATGCTGAGTCCTAGCCTATTACCTCAAAGACCCTGCTACTGCAATCAATTGTCCCCTGTCTCTTACATCATCATTTTTACCTCTAAAAGTAGATCATTACAATCAGTATGTAAATATTTTTCCCTTGACCCAACACATTTCAACTGCAGATTTATGGCACAGGGTAGCATAAGAAAAAAGCTTAAAACTTGAAGCGGTCTTACTGGGTTGAGGAGACAAGGTAAGAGATCAGGGTATCAAGCAGCCCTGGGTTAAGGTGGTAAAGCCCCAGAAATGGGTACTGTCCCATTGCTCTATTTTCTTACAGTAAACCATGAAAATTATCTACATTTACTGACTCCGCTTCCAATACCGTCATCTTCTAACTCAGCCTCTCAGTGGCCTCACTCCGAATAAAATCCAGAGTGCTAACAATAGCTCAGGGCAGCCCGGCCCAACCACGCCTCTGCCCTCCTCTTCTCTCTCTCTTCCATCACCCGCCCCGCGCCTGTCCCACTGGTCTCCAGGCTGTGCCTCCACCGATTTCCACAATTGGACTAATTCCCAGTGCTACGTGTCAATTCTTTTTAGTTACAATTCTTCACTTCAACATAATGAACAAACTTCACTGAAGCAGCTACCTTCCTGAGGAGCTTCCTCCAGATGGCCTACTGTCCTACCTTAACCGGAGAGCGTGTCATCATTTCCCCAGATCCCCGAGGGAATATCCGCGCTTGGGCAATCATTTCCAACACACTAGTTTTTCCAGCGCTCTGGTCTCCAACCACAACCACCTTACCATAGAACACATAACATTAATTCAGATTTTTAAATACAGGCTTATATTTAAATAGAGATGAAATACCGCTGAGATTTTTCAGTCTTTTAAAATACCTATAGTTAAATGATTTTAAAAATCCCACCCATAAAAACAAAGATGGTTGTTACCTCTATGCATATTGAAAATATAAACAGCAAAATATTAATTGGATCCATTATTTGTAACCAAATTTTTAATAAAAAGTTGTGCTAATTAAGCCATCACTTCTAAAACCATATCATTCATGTTCTACAAATCTTTTCCACAGCCAGTTTACTCTTCATAAAGACATTTTCAATTCTATGATGTTAAATTTCACTCACTGACTAATTTCATCCACTGTTCCGGAATTTTAGTTTCATGGATGTTACAAATACATAATGCCAAGTACCTGATAACCTTACTTCATTACACATAAATATAAGTAAGCCAATGGACCAAAATAGTCAAACAACATTCAATGCTTAAGACATCATCTAGAGCGCATAAGTAACATTATATAGGTCTCTGTTTATGTCTGTGTGGTGTGTCCATACGTATATGGCTATATTGTGTGTCTGAGTGTGTGTGTGTGTGTGTGTCTACACATATATAGAGACACACATATACACACACACACATATATAGACACACATAACTTTTTTAAAACCTAAAAGTGTTCTTTTGCTAAAGAGCAAGTTCACTATGTATTAATTTTTCACTTACCCTTGGCAGATGATCTTGTGTATTATAACTGGCATCATAATCAGACAGAACATCAAGAACTTCAGAATACATGTCAATCAAAGATTTCTATAAAATTTTAAAAATTAATATTAAACAATGAACAAATTAAAGAAAATCAGATGTGTCAAGAGAAAAAAAAGCTGATAAATCCAAAATGTTCTTCCATAATGATTGTATTGTTTTTTTCTAATTACATAAATAACACTTTCATAGTAAAACAGTATAGAATAAAATTCCATGTTTTCATATTCAATTTATTTACAGATATGGTGATTTAATATAGTACATTAACTGAGGATTTCCTAACCTTCTAATTAAATGTTACAAGAGGGAAGTTACTGTTTATTATTGAAGAGGTAATATTAAATACCCAACAAAGGAAGACCATTAATACCATAAAGGCCAAACAAGGAGTCAGGTGACCAACTACAAGGAAATCATCCTCTATCACGTTTGGTATGTGTATCAGAGGGAGGGAGAGAGAGAAAGAAACTGAAGAAAGGATAAAAGTAGAGAAGACATCACCAAGAAGACTGTTAAATCAGTAAGAATGAGTAAGTGTACTGTGACAGTTGGGAAGTCTCAAGTGTGAGAGCATCAGGGGCAGGCATCCTGCATTGTTTCTCTCTCTAGGACCCGGACAGAACATGGTACCTGGCAAATAATAAGCTTCAAGAAAGTATCTGAAGAACGAATGAATAAATAAATAAACAAGCGAGGAAAAAAAGGACTACTATGCCAAGCATTTAATAATTAAAAACAAGTTTCAATGCAAGGTAGGAAGAAAACGAGGGCCTACACTTCCTTTCATCTTCCTAACACCCAGAAGTAATTAAATGGAAAGCAACTGCTATCGCTTCCACCTAAAAGTAAACAAAAAATTCTTGAAATTTTCATTACTATTTCATTTCATGAGAGAAAATACCGTTTCTGAGGTGAACTCTCAAAATATATTAACACTTGGACATGACTTTTCTCAATTGCCATGTGTAACTTGTGAATAAAGCCATGCTATTTATCTGTTTTATGCAGATATGATTTAGAGTCAGAACTACTAATACATGTTGGTTAAACTAGAACTACTTATCTTTGGACCTTGGCCTCAGAATACATGTGCCATGATTTATTGTAGGTTTGCTATACACAAATTGTCTACTTATATGAGATATAAGTTAAAAATATTACTTCAGCTTAATTCAGCAAATACAGCTTGGTTTAGTGGGCAATAATGAGATTTAACTTACTGAAAATGGTGATTACCAATGTGCTAAAAATATCAGCATATGCTTTTTACGAAAATGCTTTAAAATGCCTAAGAAACCTTCCAGAAGAAAATGTAAAATTCTTATAAAACTAAAGAAAGTGGACTAATCATTCCCTGGAAATACAAGTAAGTTATGATGCTAAGTCATATCTACATGTCCCTCAACTCACAATTCTGACTTATAGCTGCAGAAATTAAATAAGCCTAAAGACAAATGTGGTTTTTAGAAAACTAAACTGATTGACAAGAAATGACTGTCAAAAGAATGAAAATTGTACGGGACTTGTATGAAACAAATACCTGGCGACTATAATTTATGAGGTGTCTTAATATAGGAAAAGACTTCCCTATCTCCCAAGGATATCAGGTTAGAAAGAAAAGGACAGAACACATTACAGCTTTAAAAACTGGTATTGATGAACGCACAATGTGAAGTAGCAAAGTTCTGGAACTAGCAAAATTAAGGTAAACTGAAAATACCTTAAGTTTTCTGTGATGGATGCCTTTGTCATCTTTCTGCAGTACTAATTTTCTTAATTCTTTGTTCTCTTTTTCTAACCGTTCCAAGATCCTCTGGTACTTTAACTGTAACAAAATAACACCATAACTACGTAAGAAAAAGATGAGTTAATAATTTAATTAAGTCTAAATTAAAATCTTCCAAAATCCTGAAGTCATATCTCCTGAATATTTAAAATGAATTATTTCATTTAAAAAGCTTCTTCAAAAATGTTGAGAATAAAATCAATTATGAAAATTATCTCAAACAGTAGAATTCATTTTTCTATTATAATTTGGCATTTTATTTGGAAAATTCTTTGCTATTTACATTGAAGAAACTGAATTATTTAAAAATACTAAAATATAAGAATTTAAAGAAGTTCTTAAGTACACTCTATTGAAACAGTATTTCCTATTACATCAAAAATTGATGTCTTTACTATAGGAACAATTGACAAAAATTCAAATTCTTCCCATTCCCCATATTATTTTATGTCGTATATTAAAATGATATAAAATAACAACAGCTAATAGTACCTGAGCATATATTATGTGACAGGCCCAATACTGAGTGTTTTACAAGCATTAGAGCTTCCTTAAGTCTTTACATGAGGCAAAGGTAACCTAGATTAGGGACCTGAGGTTAGGGACCCTTGATAGCCTATCCAAGGTCACAGGGTTTTGAATATAGGTCAGAGTCAAGAGCTCAAACTCCAAATTTTGGTTAAGTTACCAAGGCCAGAGATTACACATTAATTTTTAAAATACTGATATAAAAACAGATTTAAATAAGACTAATAACATGTAGACAGCTTGTTTTGCCAAAGTAGATGCTTAGCTATACACTTTTCTTCTCAAATAAATGTGATCCTTTTCTACTTGGTCATTTCAGTTTGTATACTATCATTTCTTCACTAAACATGAATAATGTTCAGACACTATTAAGAATTACTTGTTCCTACAACCAGCAGAACGTTTATGTCCAACTTCTAATATCATGCCTTTCAAAATGGAAAATCATTTTTAGGAAAATTTTTAGGTTGTTGTAATCTTTCAAGAACAAAGTAAGTAACAGGAAATCAGGGGTCTATCCTCAGAGAATGTCCAACTATAGTCAAATTTTAAAAAAGCATATTCTGCAGAACTCTGTAATATGAGACAGGCAGAACTAGAAGCTAGATTTTACTATAAACATTTTTTAACATACTTGTTCATTTATATGTTGTATATATAACAAAATTCTGACATAAT
The DNA here is from genome assembly GCF_003265705.2 of Callorhinus ursinus. Classification (NCBI taxonomy): domain Eukaryota; kingdom Metazoa; phylum Chordata; class Mammalia; order Carnivora; family Otariidae; genus Callorhinus; species Callorhinus ursinus. The sequence continues at coordinate 64,807,348 of NW_027397063.1, forward strand.
AGATCTTTGCTGTGTAATATGGTAGCCACTAGCCACTAGAGTTGTTGAGCACTGTGAAATGTAGTTAGTCTGAACTGAGATGTACTGTTAAGTGTAAAATACATACCAGACTTTTATGATTCAGTAAATATATGAATAAATAAAATACTCATTACTATTTTTATACTAATTACACGTTTAAATGATACTAATTTGGAATTTACTGGGCTAAATAAAATATATTATTAAAATCAGTTCTGGATGGAACTGGCCTACATTTTGGAATGTAAAAATTTTAAATTACACACGTGGCTTGCATTGTATTTCTCTTGCACATCACTGATACAGAGAACCTCAGGGCTTATTATATCAGGAATTTTTCATACAGTGTTTGTGTCAATGCCCACTGGCTGACGCTACAAATTGCACAAGTCAAAGAGTTGATATCAATGAATATATAAGGGTGGTAGGATTTCCAATGGCTCATTTCTTTGTAGATACGGAATCAATTATGGGGTCTACATTTTCTGGGGACGGAACATTTGGTATAGGTGCCAATCTTTAGCCATTCTGCAGAGATGTGTTACTGAGCTGTCCTCCAAAGATCTAAACTAATAATTCTCAAACTTAAGGATGCATCAGAATAATTTGAGGGCTTTTAAAAAGAAAGATTGCTGGGTTTTACTTCCACCGTTTCTGATTCAGGAGGTTTCGGAAAGGGTCAATAATTTGCATTTCTAACAAGTTCCTGGAAAGGTACCGATGCAACTGCTCCAGAGACCACACTTTGAGACCAATGATTCCTAACCTCTGGCTGAACTGAAGATTACAACTGCTTGGCTGGGAAGCCTTTAAAAATATATATGGAGGGGCACCTGGGTGGCTCAGTTGGTTAAGTGACTGCCTTCGGCTCAGGTCATGATCTCAGGGTCTTGGGATCGAGCCCCACATCGGGCTCCCTGCTTGGCGGGAAGCCTGCTTCTCCCTCTCCCACTCCCCCTGCTTGTGTTCCCTCTCTCGCTGTCTCTCTCTCTGTCAAATAAATAAAAATCTTTAAAAAATATATATATATATACATATATATATGGAGATGGCCAGAGCACAAGTGATTCTAGGATATAGTCAGGCATGAGGATCAATGCATAGATATTAAGAAAACCTGTGACTCAAAATATACTGTTTAATTTCATCTAGGTTGTCTCTTGTATTTTTTCCCTAAAAAGAGACCCCCTTAAAAAAAGTTTTCTTAAAAGACAAAAACTTTTTTTTTTTTAAGATTTCATTATTTATTTATTTGAGCAAGAGAGTGAGCACATGGAGGGGTGGGCACCGGGAGAAGGAGACTCCCTGATGAGCAGGGAGCCCGAAGCGGAACTTGATCCCGGGACTCCAGGATCATGACCTGAGCCGAAGGCAGTCGTAACCAACTGAGCCACCCAGGCGCCCTAAGACAAAAACTTCTTAATTATTGCACATCATTGTTATCCATGTAAATTTAACATAACTAGATTATATATTATTATTGTATTTATATTACATCATAATATAGTAGTAATCGTAAAAATATATTAACTAATGATGGAGTGTGTGATATGGCAATTTTGTACTAGAATTTACCTACTCATCAGATTGCACAGAACTTTAAAATAATGAGTTTTATAACAAACTACAGGAGAGGAGCTTTTCAAACTGTGCTGGAAATACATTTAGAAAAGTCATTATCTGATTAGTTTAGGGATTTAGAGAAGTGAAGGGAAAAGATACTGAGGGCTGATTAGAACTACAGTAGACTCAAATCAACTTCTTATATGACTTAAATTAATTAGTCCATCAATGTAAAAATGCAAGCACAGGTCTATGTAAGAACAAGTCACTTTTCCCCACTTTTTTTCCATAGCAGTTTTCCTTCAAAATTAGAAGTATAAGATTCACTCAAAAATAGGTTTTTACAAATAAAGGAGTTAAACCACATTTACCAAGTTTCTTTTTTATTCCTTATTTCTCAATTTACTTTTGCATTCTTTTTTTACATCTATTTATAAGGTCATATCATCAAACCACTCCAAATTTCACTCTCTTAAAAAAATTCCCACATTATCAAACTTAAGATAAAGTCCCTGGTTTTTTTTTTTTTTTTAAGATTTTATTTATTTGACAGAGAGAGAGCCTGCGCACTCTCTCTCTCTCTCTGCAGGGGGAGCGACAGGCAGAGGGAGGGGGAGCAGCAGGCAGAGGGAGGAGAAGCAGACTCTCTACTGAGCAGGGAGACCAATGTGGGGCTCAATCCCAGAACCCTCAAGACCTGAGCTGAAGGCAGATGCTTAAATGACTGAGGCACCCAGGTGCCCCTTAAAGTCCCTGGTTCTTTCTACTCATCAGAATTACCTGAGTATGCAGAAGTTCTTCTTGAAGCTGGTCAATTTTCTCTTTGTCTGTCACCTAAATATTTAAAATAAATTAATTTTATTTCAGTAGAAATAGATTTACATAAAATGTACAGTAAGTTAAATTTTTTGAAAAGTTATTTTTAAAAACAAAAACTACTGACTATATGCATATTTAATCAAAGCAAATTTTAAATCAGATGATTTAATAAAGTAAAAAAATCTGTATTCAACACTAAAATTGCTTATTAAAATTTTATAACTGTATTAATACGTAAAAGCCTGAAAAAGCAATCCTTTTCCAGATGCTATGCTCGTCATTTCTGATGAATGGTTCATTAGAAAAATAAGAGATCAACACATATGGTTACTACAGTTTTCATAGGTTGTTTTATACTCAACCCCAGGCATTTGGATGCTTGGAGAAAAAGAGCACTGACACCTACAGAAATGTGTTTTGGGAACTTAGATGCATGTTATCATTTATAGTACTGAAAAAATTTCACTAGTCATAGTGTATATGTTAAGCATCTATTACCCATTTCTATTCTGTAAGTAGGGAAGTATTTAATATATGCAAAGAACAACTTGTATTTTCAGAGCTTTAAGTGGAGCCAGCTGCTTGTTTTTAAATTCAGTTCCAGTGCAAGATCTGCTAACCCATAATAGAGTGAATGCAGTAGCAATAAAGTTGAGTAAGGCAACTAAAATTGATTTAAACATAAAACAAAAGTAGGACAAAACCTACAGGTATTGTGGAAACTACTTCCAATTGTTACTAAAGCTAATAGTTCTAAGATAAAATATCCAAAACAACAAAGAACTTTATTACATTAACAGGCTCTAGTCACAGTATAATTCAAAATATAAAACACAATGATCAATTTTATTAAAATGATATCATTTATGACAAACCCATATAACTGTGCTTTGACTCCTTGGTGAGGTGCAGAAGTTGTCATACTCAGTCTTTCAAAATAATTGTCTAATTTCTGGTCATCAAAATTCAAAAACATGAATTTATTTCATAGGAGACAAAACTCAAGGTAAACTTCATGTAAGTCTGTGTTCACTTTTATTCAATGGCTATTTAAGCAATCAAGACATTATGGTAGCAACTGTATATGAAAAAATTTTAAATGATTTACTTACTGAGGTAGATATTAATAACTCTTATCCACACAAAAAGTTATTTTGAGGTTTTAATTCCTCTTTCCAAAGTTTCTTAAAATATTCCCCAAACTTCTTTTAAATAAAAATGATAATACTTGCTATAAATTATTTTTTCCTTAAAAGTCTATGACTAAAAAATCTCCAAATATGAGTCAGTAATTAGAAGAAAAGATAATATAAAACAAAATTTGTATTACTGTTTTCTCATTCTTGTACAGCAAGCAGAGACTTACGGAGAGAAGCTTTTTCATTTGACCGTGTTTGTGTAAAACGGACAAGAATTATTAATAGTCTCCTAAAATGTGAGGAAACAAGCAAGCTGAGAAGGCACCAATAACCCAAAGAACAAAATCTTGAAGACGGATGAAATAATTCCATATTGTTTTCATACAGCTTGCCATCATGCTGTAATAATGTGGTCATAAAAATTTTGCTGTGTAGATTAAATTCCCAATTCATTTTAAAAGGTAATTGTGTTCTATTAAATACTCATCCGACTGCAGTTAAGTTAGTATGAAATGTATAAGCAGTATTAGTATAAACTGTTTTAGCTTTGAATGTGAATATTTAATGACTTCTGCAATACATCCTAAATTATAATAGAAAATCCACTAGTACTCTACATCTGGGACAATAATTAAGTAACTAATACAATTACACAAAAAAGTTAGAATGCTTACTGTAAACCAAGGTCTATAGAAGGTTAACTTGGTAATTTGGTAAAATAAAAAGGGTCTATAAAAAGTTAAAATGATACAAGGTTATTAGACTATTACAATCTTTATGCTAATATTAGTATTTAGCAACTATGACTGTTAAGATTTTTATAAATTTGGATTTTTAGAAGTCTTTGGATTTATCATTTGCCCTTCTGGCACAAGTGTTAGGCATAACTCATGCGTAGTTTTATCACTATGCTTCCTGTCTACTCAGTTTAACGGAACATCAAAATTAACATTATATTAAAAGACAAGTGTGGTGGTGGAGTCAGGAATCAGACCTAATACATTCTAGGAAATAAGATGAAAACCTTTAGGTTTACAAAGTAAATATTAAAGATAATGAAAAGATACTTTTCTGTATTTTCTAAAGGGAACAGCACATACGATTTTTCACCTGTCACTTATTCAATATCTTAACTAGCTAATCTGGGTATACTTAATGTTGATGCACTTTACTGGTAAAGTTCTGCTACTTACGACAAGACTTAAGTTCTTGTCCCATTGTTCAATATATTCAGTTTGCATTATGAAATTAATTTAAAACTCACCCTGACAGAAATGGGTATCAATGGTCTTGAAACCACAGCTTTTCTACAATTCCACGGCTGTGAATCTGATGGAGAAAGAGCGGAATCCTCCGCAGAAACAAGCTAAAGCTGAAAAAGAAAAACCTTTACTAGCTCCTCACAAAACCAAGCCTGAGTGTTGTATTTTAAGTATTTCTTCCTACTGAGCCATTGTGGCCATTCCAAAATACTGAAACACATAGGTAAAGGACTCGTAAACATTTCCATGTATGTGTATGTATTCATAGGAGGCAAAACTACCAAAGGCAGTTTGAATCTACTGTTTGCATGAGCTATACGGACAGTTTATTAGCCGCTACTAATAAGATATAAAAAAATGAAGGCCTACTTATATTTTCAAGAAGGTAAGGGAGAAAAAAACAAAAAGGGGGCGCCTGAGTGGTTCAGTTGGTTAAGCGACTGCCTTCGGCTCAGGTCATGATCCTGGAGTCCCGGGATCGAGTCCCACATCGGGCTTCCTGCTCAGCAGGGAGTCTGCTTCTCCCTCTGACCCTCTTCCCTCTCGTGCTTTCTATCTCTCATTCTCTCTCTCTCAAATAAATAAATAAAATCTTAAAAAAAAAAGAAGGTAAGAGAGGAAGAATGATTAACAAGTGACAAAAAGCTGTGGTTCTGCACCTCAAGAAAACCTCAAATGCCTGGAGGAATGACATAAATCTCACAAATTGGGATTCGGATCATGAAGACCGTGAAGGGCTGAAAAAGTCACATGTGTACCCACTACAGGGAGAAACAGGGGAAGATGCAGTAAGGAAATGATCTTTAAGGACAGTCATGGGAATGATGTCATTACAGAAGAGCATGAATTGCTTTTGAAGTTCCATTTACTTTCGCACTGGGTAACTCCAGAGTGGGCCAGACTATCCGGTGCTCTACTAAGTATGCCTCAATAAACCACACCACATAGAGATGCAGTCCTGTCAGTTGCTATTTTACAAATGAGGAAAATGTGGAATAAAAGATTACATGGACAATCTGATGACATCAGAAAGAGAAATGAGATCTCTAAACCTGTAAACAGCCTAGTAAAGTAGGCCTCAAATGAACACTAACCTTGGGCAATGCAGAAAATGAACATTATTCACTACTAATATCCCTTAAATCCTCCGATTCCAAAGTATATCGATGATCTTAAACCATACCTTAGAATCTTAGAATGGCAGATCTGTGGGACTCATTTCAAATTATTTTACCATTATGAAAAAACAAGAACTTGTAACTAGAGCTATTCATATTTCTAACTAACATACCAGAACATACCAGTTCTTTCCCCTTCTTTCTGTAACAAACCTAAGGAACAGATGGCTCAGCTTAAGCATCCAATTTGTTAGAATATTTAAATGGCACTTCAACGACATACAGAGAATGCTAAAGCACCATTTAAAATAAGCCCTTTCTTGGTTTAACACATCTACTTTAACTTAACCAAATAGGAAAATAACTTATTTTCGATTTCCACCTATGTTGTTCATTCACTGAAAGCTAAATATACAGGAGTTGATTCTACAGCCATGGAATTGAGAAAAGCCAGGAAGTGACACTGAAAAGATAAATGAAACTGTGAGGAGTACCCTCAAGTGTTACCCATCACCAAATGAGGTAAAGTTAGTAAGCAAAATTACTGCATCAAATCATTATTGGTTGACTTTAAACCAGAACCTACAGGAAGCTAATTAAATGGCTGAATCTCCTTTCCTGAGTAAAATTTGTATATGACTTTTAAAACTTTCTTGATCTAATATATGTAACCCAATTAAGCTGATGTCAAGATCTCAGAATGTAACTTTAAAGTCATTACATTGAATTCATTTTGACTCAAGTCTCTTCAGAACATTAACCTTGGGATCTACACCATGCGATCATCTAACAGCCAAAAGCATCCTTTTAAGAACTTCTTGATTATACCTAAAACCAAACATTTGTACAAATTTATGCCAACTTTTATTAGAATCTGTTCTTCAGCAACCTGAATCGTACCAAATTTCCAATATTCAATCCTTCAGTAGTCCAAGGTGAAAATTTACTTGTGCTGACTTCACTGATGATTGTGGAAAAACTTAATCAATGAGTTTATCAGGGTGTATTCGAATAATTTTGCCCAAAACTTATACCAAAATAGTTTTTTTCTATAAGAAATAACCATGTTTTCTGCTGACCCATTTTACTAAAACAAGCAAATTTCATTCTTTAAATAATTTAAATAGTGGTTGTCCACAGTAATCCTTTACACTTTAGGAATGAAAACTTGGGAGAACCATAGACAAGCTAAAAACTGAGGGTGACTTGATACAATAACTGGACCAAGCAAACCAGAATTCATAATTCTTCTCTAAATACAAATCCATGGACCCTCACAGAGAATCTCAGTTTGAGAAAATTCCTATGTTTAATATTTTGGGTTTATTTTCAGGAAAGTTAGATATTTGTATTATGTATCTTTTATATTTCTACTTTGTCAAAAATAATTTCCCATCACTGGAGTCCACGAATGGATTAAGGTGATATGATCTTGGTAGAAATGGCTGATTAGTGTGAATACATCAGTAGCCCCCTTAAATCATCCATCACCTTGCGCTTCTGTTGGGCATAGCTCGTGTTATATTGGCCAGCAGCTCTGCGTGCTTCCTCTTCATGCTCTTGAATTTGCTGTTGTAAGAGAATGAGCTCACCAAGCAGACCCTGCCATGAGTTTACAATGAGGAGAAGAGGAAAATTGGGGAGGAGAACAATGTTAAACCAAAGGGCACAAGCAAGGAACGGGTGTAAGTCAGGGAAGAATGGATAGCTTATAACAAAAATGGAAATGCATTTCTGTACCTTTAGAGCCACTATATAATAGGGCTCTATACCACATTTCCATTTTTCCCCTCAGTAAAATTAGATGTCTCAAAATATAAAATAGCAGAGTTTACAAAAGTGAAAAGCAATGTGACTGTCTGCTGAATAAAATGGGCCAGATATGTAATATTAATATACGGTAAAACCTAGACTAACTGGAATGCTCAAGGAAAGTGGCATTGTAGTTAATAGCTTACTACTTCAACCCTTATTTTTGAATTGCCAATATGAACTAGTATATGCTCCTGACTTGATACAAAAGGGGAAAAAAACCTTAATTCTCAACCATAATTCTCACAAGACTGAAAGGAGTATACATAATAGCTTATTTAATTATTAAATTATTACTCAAGTATTTTTTCCTTGATATCTAATGACTTAAGTTAAAGATTACAGCCCCTCAAAACCATTAATTTGAGTTTCCAAGCATCAAGTTAATCACAGTTTTATATTAATTCATATATTCTACATGCCTACGCACACAAGCTTATCTAACTACAATTTAGGATTCTCTTTCTTCAAATTAAAAAATAATGTTTGAGGCGCTGTTTTAACTTCATACAACATAAAGTATTTGACTGAATTTTCACTTTTTATGAGCTGTTCTGACATTCAGTAGAAACAGTCTCTAAGAACGTAAGTAATAGCAAAAGCACTATAAAAGAACATAACTGAGATTTGGAAATACAGTTATTATGAAAACTCAAAATGAAACAAAACCCAGTTACCTATGTACAACACAATCACCGTTCCTATGTTTAAAATTCATTCCATTTAATAATCATGAAATGTTAACTGGTGCAATTTTTATCACAATGTATTTACATGTGGATTGGTACTCAATACATGTCATTTTCTGTACAGTATTTTTAATTGCTGGCCTATTAGATAAGAGACCCCAAAAGATGTGGGAGAAAAGACAACTAAGGATTGAAAATGTCACAAGCCTAATATTTTTTCAATTAGACACCCCAAAAAAAGGTAAAGTTCCAATGAATGGGGTCACTATTTGATTTGCACGAGAACAGTGCTGTGGGAGAACAATGGGCTCAATTTTTACCACATTATAAAAATAAAAAGAGCTAGGAAAACTAAACTCATTAAAATAATCTAAATTGGCAGTTTCAAATAGCTTCAGAGATTTTTAAAATAATAGTCCAAAATATTATATTTTATATAATACAACTAGAAAGCTTCCTAAAATGCTGGTTAACATTATATTCAAATTTTAATTCGTAGAATCATCCAGAGGCTTAATAACTTAACTTTATATAACCCAAAGACTTCTACTATAAATGAAAGTTTTCCAGAAAAGAAAGAAATACAAACAGGAAAGCTAGTATTATAGTAAAGCATTTTAAATTAAGGGAAAGTATTGGCATATAATTTGGGAGATTTTTGTCTGATTCTTACACTGAATACATTAGGCTATGCCAACAGTAATAAAACTGGTTGACTTACTAGAAATCAAAGGATGAAACTAGTTGAAATTTCTGCGTGACAAGTGAGAGAACATCAAAATGGCAGGTGACATAACTGAACTGTCAACATCTGTTTCCAAATTCATTCATCACGGTTATCTTTAAAGATAGATCTTTTAAATGAATACTTTTAGGGTCATGGATAAATCTAGCAAAGAAAGACAATGCCAACCAACTACTCTCACTGTCCTCATCATTCCTAACTGTCATTTTTTCATTTTTTGTATGATTGTTTTTCATAAAGCAGAAGGAAGAGTAATCCAACTTATTTTTATTAGTCATTTACTATAATCACTTCTCATCATCCAAATGTTTAGATGTCTCAAAACAATACCCTTTTAAAGGTTTCTTTTGTGTTGGCTTATACAGTAGTGTACCTGTGCTTTAATTCACATACTACCAGTATTCTAACTTACATAATGTCAAAGCAGTGAGCAAATATCCCACAGTTTTTAACTGTGCTAGTCTATCAGGCACAAGATTTTTTTTTAGTTATAGCTTAAATACCCCTCCCTAATCCATTGCTTGTATCTATATACAAATTGTATGGTAAACACTTAATATCTATTATATTACAAGTAAACACCCTCTTTCTAGGGACACCTCACTTTCCTTCCATGTTGTTAACTGAAGCACTGTTACGTGAAGATAGTTGAAACTAACTGTTACCTCCTGAAAAAGTAGGAAGAAAACAAGAATTAGATACAGAAAAAACTATTTACACTATGCTACATGACTAAAGGAGATTACCTTTATCTATTCTGGATATCAAATCTCACCCTAAATACAGCTTCTGAGCTAATAAGGCCACATGGAATAAGGAAGGGAAAGAAATGTGACTACTGGGCAAGACACATTCCTTAAGTGGACAAAATACATTTTGTTCAATAAATATTTTCCCAAGCTCAGACATTTTTCCCTCAAGAAACAGCACGTAATTATCTTAAAATCGTATACATTATATATAAACATAATTGTTGTAAATAACAATAGTTATTGTAAACAACTACAAACGATATACTCTCTAAACATCTCCTAGTTACTGTCAATTTGACACTGCAACTCTCAGTCTCGTTATTTCTACAGTATTGCCAGATTTTTAAAGAATTCTAACATTAGATCAAGAAAATCAGCGATAAGTCTAGAAACCAAAATATCAGCCAAAAATGCTGCAAAAACCTTAAAGTCTTTCCCTTGATAGGAAAGATTTTAAATAATCTTAAAATTATAAGTCATTCATATATGAATACATTTAAAATACTGTATTTATAACAGCATTTTAAGAAATCATAGCAGAACTAGGCCTTTATCCTGTTTGTTTGTATACCTACCACCTAGAATAAGACCTGACACTTGAGATGTGTTACAGCTGACACCTAAAGAACGACTTGGCACGTTTGTTCCTTCAATGATCAAATTATGACCTCCTTTTACCTAATAATGCACATGACGTTTCTAGTATAAAATTCAAATTGGGTTTCCAAAAAAATGTGTATTCTGTAAATAAGCTATACATCAGCCCTATAATCTATTTTCCCATTTTTCATAATCTCCAGAACAGACTCCACAGAAATTAAGGGGAGGAAATTCATCAAATAATGTTAATAGGCAATTAACTCATACAGTAATTAAAAATGTAAGGTAATAATAATCATTGTCATCATCATCACCCTAATAGCCAATATTTGTTTAGTTTTATTATGTGCAGATCTTGTGCTAAAGGGCTATACATAAAACAGCCCTATAAAGCAGGGGTTCCCCCTTTTACAGAAGAGGAAACCAGCAACTCAAGAGTTTGAGCTTGTCCAACCAAGATCCCATAGCTCAGAAAGCAGGAAGGACAGGATCTGAATGCAGGCAGTGTGACTATGAAGTCTGTACCTGATGCAGTCCTATCGGCACAATGGTATATTTACAAAGTGGCCCTGACTCCAGGAGGTTTAATCCACATTTAAAAGAAGAAAATGGTAATACTACAATACATTAGAAGGCATATTTGAATTACCAAGAAGATGGGCTGGCTGAGTAGTCCACAGAGAACTTAGGACCTACAAACCTAAAATATTCACTACCTAGCCCCTTAATGAAAAGTGTGCCAACTCCTGCTTTATTACTTTTTAAAAAAGTAACCTGGGTCCAGAAAAGAACTTTATGAATGAGAAGACTTTCCACTTCCATTCAAAAAATACTGGTATGAATTAAACTACTTTTCAAAATTTGAATAATTCTACTTGATTAGCTAAAAATAACTATTTTCCCCCCTCCCAGTAATACATAGCTCTGCTCAAGGTATTTATGGTCAATGGAAAAATATTTATTAATGGATATCAGAAGGAAATATATCTTTCCATTTGGATTATTTAATCTGCTTCTACTCAGAAATATAATTTCCTATTTTACTACTTGGACAATTTCTACAACTGATAATTTTAAGAGATGAGTAAATCAGTCTATTACGGATAGTTATTATCAGTATTACAATTCCTACCAAATCCCCTTTGTTCTAAATTGTTACCAAAAAACAGTATTATGTACACAGTATGTACATTTAATGTTTCTTAAATGACATAAAAGGACAGTGTGCTTATGAAGGAATAAAACAGGATGGCCTGTTTTGCCATTCCATTTTTCTTTATGCAGTTCTTCCCTCCTTTTCTTCCGCTGATTCCTCTGCTTCCCAACTACTACACTTCGGGGCACAAGTGGGTTGACTTCCTAGCTAAGATTCTAACCTTGTTTGCCAGTTAGCTGCTCAGGAAACTTAAGTTTACTGATCTGTGCTTGCTTGATGATGTTGGTTGTGGGAATTTCATTTTACACAGTTACTACATTATTTGCTGCCTGAGGAATCCCAGAAACATAAATTCTACTTAAGCAATGCTGCTTCATTTTAGTTACCAAGCACAGGTACTACTTTCACATTCTTATGCTCCTCAGTAGATGCCGAATATCAAAGGCCAAGAGAAATTCACATGTGATCAGAGTGAAGACATATTATATAAGATTTTGTGGCCTACTTGTTGGCATTAATGAAACTTATTTACTTCAATTAGCATCTCTTTTACTGTGTTAAATCAACCACTCCATTTTGCTAAAAGCTCAGTATTATCCTAGGTGTTCTGAGGACCGAGATTTTATGATAGAAAGAATGCAAGCCAAAGTAAATAATGTTTCAGCTGGCAACTGTTTTCAGTGTTAATGGAGCTAAAATAGTTATGGAAGGTTTCATGAAGAGGACAACAGAGCGAGGCTTTAAGGATGAGAAAAAATTTGGCAGAAAAGGGAAGAGAGATTTCAGCTGGGAGGTACAAGAGAAGTAAAGCCACAAAAATAAGAATTAGAGTAACATATGAAAAGGAAGAACATTAATTACCATCTAATAATTATACTTAAAACAGTAATACCACTCTTCATGATTTAGACTTTTAAAAGGTCCTTCAAATATTTTCTATAAATTATAAATGTGCTTGTAACCTTCAGAATGACCACACTGCTTACTTCTGTGAAATGTTTATGACCAATGAGAAACATGATAAAATGAAAGTACAGATAATAACATGTCTCATTTAGCAAGTTAGTTTTCACTACAACAGACAATCTTACTGAATCTAAAAAAGGAGATTCACTAAGTGGTCTTGTCACCTATCTATGTTATGATTGATATAAAGAAATCTGCAGATTTGCAAATTATTCACTAAAATAGGCTCATCACTTCAGTTCTCAATTTGCCTTCAGGTGGTTCTGAAGGTCTCCAGGTCTCAAGGATATTACTCAGTTGACATCAAGGGCTCTAATATTTTTCTTCAGTGGATATAAATTTTAAAATTTCTGATTAACAGCATTTATTGAAAAGTGGTTTTGATATTTTTCCATTTTTTAAATTTGGTAATATGTATCAGAACTTCTGGTCAACATGATGTAAATGACCACTGTCCATAAACTGAATGGATATAAATCCAGGCAAAGTCAAAGGAACTTGATGTTTAGTTAGCCTGTGCAGCATCATGCAGAAATACATGCTTTTCCCTTTCTGTAGACTTTTGGTAGACCTCAATTACAACTTTCCAGAGTACCTAAAAGTCTAGTGACCCCAGACTGGGAGCCATAAGTAATCAGTTCATTGTGTTATTCATTTTGTCTGACTCAAGTCAAACAATCTGACATCTGTATTCTCTCAACTCTGTCATTTTCACTTCAGTTGATTTTGAAAGGTCCTAACTATTCCTCTACCTGCTAGCATTTCTCCAGATGTGTTCCTGTTTTTTTAATTTACTTATTTATTTTAGAGGGAGGGAGGGAGAGAGAGAGAGAGAGTGCGAGCACATGAGTAGGGGGAGGGGCAGAGGGGAAGCCGGGGAGTCCAACACAGGGCCCCATCCTGATGGGGAGACCACAACCCTAGCTGAAACCCAGAGTCAAGACACTCAATAGACTGAGCCACCTAGGTGCCCCTGTGTTCTTCTATTAGAAAGGACAAATCTCTTTTCTAGTTCTAGCTGTAGAAATGTTTTTATTACTACTTAAAAAAAAAATTGGGGGGTGCCTGGGTGGCTTAGTCGTTAAGCGTCTGCCTTCGGCTCAGGTCATGATCCCAGGGTCCTGGGATGGAGCCCATGTTGGGCTCCCTGCTCAGCAGGAAGCCTGCTTCTCCGTCTCCCACTCCCACTGCTTGTGTTCCCGCTCTTGCTGTCTCTCTCTCTCTCTGTCAAATAAATAAATAAAATCTTAAAAAAAAAATTAAAAAAATTGGATTCACATTTACTTTTACATTTCTAGTTTAAGTCTGGCCAGAATTTTTGGTACAACCCAGACAACCATTAAGCTAAGGCATGACTGCTTCAAACTCTGAATACCATTTTCTATCTGGGGCTCTCATAGGCAAGAGTATCATAGTTAAGAGTCAAGCCTTGAAACACATAATGTTGCATATTAACAAAATTTAAAACCACTAGTTGAGGCTGGAAATACTTTTCCTGTATAGTAAATTCTTATACTAGCATTTCCTACAATTTAATTTAAACTGTAATGAAAGCACCTTAATTACAACTCTAGACTCAGTAATATTAATTGTTGAGCTTTTAATGGGAAAGATAATCACCATAAATTATGAAAAAGTTAAAAGGAAACAATAGATGAGGACATTTACCTTTAAGCAAAGTAAATTATAAAATAAAGCAGTAAATTTACTTTTATGTCTACTGCATAAAAAACATCTGAGACTATAATGATATTCCCAGGGATCCATTCTCTTGCTTCTTCTGTACTGCAAAGCTCCTGATCACTTACCAATTATTCATTAAGCATCTTAGCAGGATTTTAAGGAGATTATCTGAGCTAGACCCTGAAACAAGTTTTTTCATTCACCAAAGCAATCCTTGGCCATAACAGAGAATAGCAAAGATGCCGACCTCCCCTAACTGATCTATGCAACAAGGCCTCCTCACTGGAAAACCACACTACTAATCCTATAAGAGAGGTTCCTTCTCCCTCACTAGATTAGCTCTTCTCTGCACATTAAGTCTACCTGCATTAAAGGCCAAGGCCTTGGCTCAAAATAAGCTTTGCATAATAGGCTAATTGCTATTCAAATTTTTCTTCCCAGTCGCATGAATAGTCAAGGGTGTTCCTTTTGGTAAATGCCAATGGAAAAGGTATCAAACAAGATCAAGTTAAAAGGAAAATACACTTGTACACATACACAGATATGCACAAACATTTTAAAATGTTTTCTCTAAAAGATCTAGTTAAAAGGCAAGAGAAAAGTCTTTGAAATACTAGAATTTAAACCTGGACTATCATGCAAAAAGTTCAAAGTTAAAGGACAAGGAGAGAGATGGAAACTTATACATCAGAATTATTTTCTTTCTGCTTTCCAAATAAACATAAATTTCCCTTCAATTTATAAAAACCATAATAACCTTCAGTATAAAAGTTACATACTCCAAATTTAATTTTAAAATGTTCATTATTTTTTCAGGTATCTATTTATCTAAATATTATTTTGGAAAAAATTCCAAGGAATCAGTTATCTTACCAATTCCAAAAGATGAAAAAAATGAAGACTAAGAGAATATCAGGTTAACATATGAATATAAATAATGAGCAATGCATATGTTACTTTACATCATCAATTCTACCAAAACTTTCATATGGATTTTAACATAAGTATTGAAATTGACATAACCAAAATAACTTCATACACAATTGTGACTACTAATGTAACTGAATCAATCTATCCCCTAATAACCCATTTCCTATTCTCTTAATATTTCCACTAAGTATATGCCATGAAACATTAGTCCCTAGAATATATTTCATGGAAAAAGGGTCTGTTGCTAAATAAATCTGGACAACGCTGTATACTTTGACTTCTCCTGGGATTCACAATGCACACAAGTATATTAACGTCTGAGAAGTCCTAGGGAAAAGGAAAGCCTGTTTATTTTACTTACTCAGCTTTTCCTATACATATTTAACAATAAAGCACTTTGTTGAAAACAATCCTTGTATAACTAATATTTCATAGAGCATATTTGAAAGAAATGGGCTTCTCCAATATTTCCAGAACTGTCACATAGTACCTCCACTTTGTACCAAGACTAAAAACACCTTTACTTAGATGCTTTTATAGTTGCTCCTCAGATGCTAATGTTTTCAAGTCTTCTAGGTGGGTAAAAACTATTTTATCTCTTTCAAGACTACCTATGTGAAGAATTCTCCTTTATACTTACCTTTCTATAATGCTTGTCACCTTCAGATCCATGATCTGTTGCTCTAAATGCTGTTTCTCCAGGTGAACCTTAAAAATAAATATGCAGTCCTTTAAATTCTCCATTGCTGTCAATAGCCCAAATTCCAACTTATTTTAAAGGCAAATAGATTTTTAAAGCAAAAATCACTTTTTTGAAAATTAAAAGCTATTCTTATTTTAAGGAACATACTGATAACCTATGTCAAAAGAAAAACTTTTTTAAATATTTTAAGACATGTTTAAAATTTCACTGAAAATCACAATAAAAAAAAGACAATCTTTGATAAGGATTATTTTCCATGAAAGTACTTACAGTTCAGCCATTTACCACTGCCATTACAGACCACAGATAGTAACAAAATAAATTTAAAATGTCAACTGTGACAGGACAGATGAGACAAACTAAAATTACTTTTCATTTCAATTATCAGAAACAATCATATCAAGTTCAAGAAAATATTTTGGTTAAGCAAACTTTCTAATAGTTTTAATCTTATAGATACATATTTAGGAATTTTAGTTTTACTGCAAAATAACTATTTTATTATTTCACCTATAAGATAAAGAATTTGCCCAATATAGTTCTGGAGTTTTAAAATTCAGCATAAGCAGCGTAAATTTGGTCTGACATTTTATTTGCAACTAGTTTATTAAAAGCATTTAAAAGGCATGTTAAGGTCAGCAAAAATGTCTGTTTACACACCTAACAAGAGAAGTAGGTCAGAAGCTCCTATGACTTCACTAACCAATTTGTGACCTGTGAAAAACCAGCAAAAGGGGAAATAGAAATGTAAAATTCGACAGGAATGAGCAAACAAATATGTCTGAGATCGGAGTTATATCATGATAGGGCATGAATTGGGCAAATACACCAGGATTAACCTCAGTAAATTCTACTCATTATGGTACATCATAATTAAGTTTGTTTTAAAATCACCAAATTGGTTCTAACCAATTATGAAAAGCAAGCACATAGGAAGTCTCATCTACTTGTCAGGAACAAGAGATTTTTTTTCCCTCATTGACTAAAGCCAAGCATGTTTAAGCTCTTACAAATTTTCATTTTGTTGCATTAACCAAAATTTAAAACCACTGAGCACCAAAACTTTGTGCGTCTTTTTTTCAAAAACCTGTTTTTCATTTGTACTAAATGTTTTCATTTAAAAGATAGAATCAACAAATGAATACATCTCAGTATTTTTCCTCTGCGGTTTCTGACATTG
Organism: Callorhinus ursinus; assembly: GCF_003265705.2. Lineage (NCBI taxonomy): Eukaryota > Metazoa > Chordata > Mammalia > Carnivora > Otariidae > Callorhinus > Callorhinus ursinus. Next base: position 64,824,486 of record NW_027397063.1, read on the forward strand.
TAAGTGAGATCAAATAGATCCTTCCTTACCTGTGGTGAAAAAGTCCTTCAATAAGCTGAGGCTTTCGACAATCTTATCAAAGTCAGGTGCCAATTTTGCAAGGTCCTCTGAATTAGGAAGTGCTTTTCTAATTTTCTCTGGAGAAGATGAAAAAAATTTCTCAAAATAAGAATTTCACTACTAAAACATTGATAAAATTTAAATAATGTCATATATAAATATATATAAATTTAAATTAAAATATTTTTCCATTTTTCTCCCTACTACAACCACAACTGCTACATGTATCTGAAACAATGTGTAATTCTGAGGATATTCCACAAGCCATGAAATTTGTTTAAAAAGACTCACCAAATGTCTGGCTTACATGGACAGCTGTGCTCTATAAGTTAAATGACTTGAAACAGAAGCACTATATTAACAATGTTAACACTGTACTGGAATCAGAAATACTTTTAAGGAGAAAGTCACAGCAAAGAGGCTAAGAATCAAAGGAAAAAGAGAAAACGCCTCCTATAACACCTGGTCCAAACTCAAAAAAAAGTAATGAAATCTCAGTTCAAGTTCAGAAACAGAATTCCATTACTTTTCTCTGTCCTTTCACAGACCTTCAGAAAATTCACACTTGTTACTATTTGGAAATAACTGTCTAAGAGCCCAAGGCGAGCTTTGGTTTTATTTTTGCTAGCTTTATTTATAAAATGGTCAGAGAATTTTTGTTTACAAACACTCAACAATTTTGTCGAGGTTTGTTACAACTTTACAGTATCTTCTGATTTAGGATGGGCTTTTCTTAATTTTCTCCGCAGAAGACCAAAACACATAAATATTCTCAAAATAAGAATATATGTCAGATATTGTTCTAGTGCTATAGAAGCATTCACCTGTTCAATCTTCATAGCAACCCTACAAAATTATCATCAACCACACTTTACAGGTGAGGAACTGAGGCAATGAGGTTAAGTAGCTGGACCTGCGCACACAACAGAGAAGTGGGGAGTCAGGCCTCAGGCTAGCTTCAGAATCCAGACCCTCAGCCCCACACTGTGGTACTGGCAAATAAAGTCCAAAGCTCTCCACATGAATATTAGAAAAATACTGAAAGAGTGCTTCAAATTCCTGCAGGTTCCTCTGTCAATGCAGCATGGTTTTATCTTTAAGAAAATGTCGTGTGAATAAGTACATAGATTCATTCCACCCCCATATACACCTAGGCTAAGAAATTAGACAAAGTCTAAAAAAAAGAGACTGAGGAAAATAAAATTACCATAACTTAATCTTGGCAATCAGAACTATCAAATATACTTTTTTCTCATCTACCTGTTATACAGAAAGGGGAACAGTGGCTAACTATGGGGAGAAATTACTACGGACATTAGCAGGCTTTTAGGGACCTGGTCACAAAAAGTAGAGGTAACCAAGGGATCTAGTCAAAATTAACTAGTTAGGTGGGTCACGGTGCATCTGTTCTGGGTAACAATACACAACACTGAAAGTGATGTCCAGGAAGGCTGCTTAGCTGACAAATTAGTTAGCAAAAGATAAGAAACCAAAGTGTACATAGACTTTGGCTCTAAAATATTAGCCATACACACAGACTAGCTACAATTAAAAGAAAATGTCCTTAAGGAAAGACAGTGGTGGCTATGTGAGAGTGACGGGCGAGGGCATTATTTTTCCTACCAATTTTTTCTTTGATTCTATTACTTTTATCATTCAAATAAAACTGCTACACAGTAAGCTCATGAGTGAAGAAACTATCTCAATATCACTATTTCTCTTTCCCAAAGACACTACCAAGAAACGTGTTTTAATGTTGATGATACAAACCTAAATCGATATACTCATCAATCTCCCACACAATGTCAGGCACAATCCATTTATAGTCACTAAGGTCAGGTATCATATCTTTCCACTGATCAAAAGTCTAAAAGAAAAGAAAGTATGCCAATCAAATGCTCTGAACGTCATACAAAAATAAAGAAAAACTACCTTAATTTATCTAATTAAAACATGCTAATCTACTACGAACGATGTATTATGTTCAAATATTTTAGAAACAAAGTAGCCTCGGCTCTTCTAAAAACAAATCAGCTGGCAAGCATATAAAATATGTAAATGTTCCTTTACAAAATATGGAAAATGTAAAAATTCAAAACAGTCTTATTTCAAACAGGTTTCATGACCTGGTTTTAAACAATACTGTGGAACAGAAGATAAACCAGCGGTGTTGCCTCTACTCCCAAAGCTGCCAAAAAGTGGTTGTGTTAGCATGCCACCTTACTTTCCTGTCTGAGCTACTAAGTGGCAAGCTGAAAATGAAACCTAGGAGACCGCACCCCAGCCCAGTGCTCCCTTCCACTAGGCCATTCTCATCTCCTTTAAGTATAACGAAGATTCAAAGAGCATTTTTCTATTAGCACCATTAAAACCATTTAGCACATGGTAGAGATACACAATACATTTTTAAATACCTAATTCTATTCTATTGCACTAAAGAAAAATGGTTTGTGCTATAAAACCTTCAAATAATCATGCTAAAATAATTGAAAAAGCAGTGGAAGTTAAGACTCACCTTTTTGGCTGTATAGCCACCCCCAACAGCAGATCCTAGTATGAGATATCGAAGTTTTAAGAGTCTTGCAGCTAATCTCGCTGGCCAAAAATTCCTGCGTGGCTGGTAGCCATATTTAATTGGAGAAAGTTTCAATTTACATAAGGGAAGGTTAGTTAAAGAGGAGAACTGATGAAATGATGTCCTGAATTGGGGTCTTTGAAGCTTTAAGGTAGGATGATGTGAATGATAAATACTTCTTGAAACCAGATGCAGTTTTTGTAGTGGTAAGCTTCCTTTGATTCCAGAACTATGTTTCACTAAATATTGGCAAACCTCAAAAAAAAAAAAAAAAAAAAAAAGAGCATGGGACAAAGATCAGACTGGGTAACAATGCAAAGGAAATGATATAAAAAGAGCAATATACCCAAGAGAAAACACACAGGCGGGCATGTGACCAACCACATTATGTCAGACCACACCTCGCATTTACCAACCATTTACTACATGCCAGGCACTGTTGCAGTGCCACTCCTTTAATCCTGCTAAAAATCCTATGGTGAAAATACTAGTATTACCTCCATTCTACCAATGAGGAAAAGGTGGCACACACACACACAAATAACTTGCCCAAGTCCACACAGATAGGATTCAAACCCAGGCAGTGGGACTCCAGAGCCTGCCCTCTCATTTACTTATTTTATTAACCGCTATTCGCTGTCAGTAAAATTGGAAACAAAATGAATGCAAACCTGCTTTTAAGCACAAAAATTCCAACAGCTTAGAATAGCTATTCTTTGCCCTCTCCTCTAGGTCTCAGAATCCTGAGATAGCCCAGGGATAGAAATTAAGGAAAAATCATTAACTATATATAAGATACCTGACTGAACATTTCTGAATAGAGTAAGATTAAAGAGAAATAAAAGAAGATACTAAAGGCAATGTGCAACAATCTGAATATTTGTGTCCTCCCCCAATTTACATATGGAAGCCTAATTCTCAACATGAAGTATTTGGAGGTGAGGCCTTTGGGAGGTAACTTGCTTTGTATGCGGACATGGACGTGGAGCCCTGTGTTGGGATTGGTGCCCTTATAAGGAGATGAAGAGTACAGATCGATCTCTCCCTCTCTGTCACGTGACGACACAGAAGGAAGATGCCTGTCTATGAACCAGGAAGCGAGTCCTCACCATACACCAAATATGCTGGCACCTTGATTTTGGAGCTCTCAACCTCCAAGAACTGTGAGAAATAAATGTCTACTGTTAAAACCACCCATCTTTTGGTAATTTGGGGAGTGATAAGGTGATTGTATATCAGTTGTGCAGATATAAGAGAACACACTAGAGTGAGCTGAGGTGGCAGCACTGAAAAAGGAAGGGAATGGTAGATACCAGAATGACAGACTAGACACGGGAGACAAGGGCAAAGAGTAAATAGTAGTCCTGATGTTTTTGCTGGAAGACTAACATTACCACTTACAGATATAAAAAAAAAATCAAGAGCCAAACCAACTGGGGGGAATAGCCCATGGTTCCATAACATTTAGCTCAAACTTCTTTCAGCTCTATCCTTACAGCAACTTAGTGTTTTGAGCCAGATAAACTTTGGTTCCATTTATAGTTTCACTGCTTACCTGTGTGCAATCAAGGGCAAATTATGAACTTACCAAAGCCTCAGTTTTTTAAAATCTGTTAAAATGGGATAATAACTACATCAGTTATTGCCAATAATCACTGATTCAAGTATCTTCTTCTCAGACCATAATCCCCTTCGATACAACCATCTTTGATCCTACTGGAACAACCAAGTCATGGATCCTTCTATCTTCTTAACCTATTTGTCTCCACCTTATCTATTTACCTACTTAGCCACCTTATAATAAATAGTTCATAGTTTCAATGACTCTTTTGCAAATAATCTAAACGCAGTTGCCCTCTGGTTTTTTGTTACACTTGTCTGGCAAAATACAAACCCTAGATGAACCTTATTATCACGTTAAGCCTGTACCAAGGGAATGAAGCACTACTGAAGAAAACTGCATCCACTGGACAGACATCTCACCTTGGTCCCCAGGACAGGAATGCCTGACAATCTTACTTTGTTCATCAATACATTCTTCCACTCTCTGCTAGGACTATTTCAGATGTTCTCCACCCTCCTCTGCCCTCCCACATTCTCCCTATACTTCCTGCAATTTTCTGGAGAAAATGGAAGCCATCAGAAGGAGACATGCTGTTACTTCCTACTGCATCTACACCCACCCTCCTCTAGCTCCCTGTCCCCTTGGGTCCTGAGCCCTGAGCTCTGTGAGATTACAGTAAGTACTCCTCTTCCCTTCAAAGGCAAATTCCTCTGTTTCCTCGGAATTCTTCCTGCCTTTTCAGGAATCACTAGTCAAGTCTCTCTCAATTTAAAGAAGAGAGAAAAAACAGACGCTGGTTCCCTGCTCTAGCTATTCTATTAAAAGCCAAACCAACCTGATTTCCATTTGTATCACTTCAGTGAAACAGCCCTCACTGAGTGTCCTGATGCCTTCCAATGGGTATTTATTTTTTTCAATTCTCATTTTCTCTCTCACCAGTATCTGACAGTGTTGACCCCCTCCTTGCTGGAACTCCCTTTACACGGACAGTCGCTAGCTTTACTCCTACTCACTGGCCACTCTTTTCCAGAGGCCCCCCCAACTATCCCCCCCCTTTTTTATTTATTTTAGAGAGAGACAGACAGAGAGCTTGTGAGTGGGGTGGGGGGTGGGGCGGAGAGAGAATCCCAAGCAGACTCCCCGGTAAGTGCGAAGTCCAACATGGGCTTGATCCTAGGACCCAGAGATCACCACCCCAGCGGAAATCAAGAATCAGATGTTCAATCAACTGAACCACCCAGGTGCCCCTCCCCAACTACCTTTTAAATGTTGGGAGTTCATGGGACTTAGATATAAAGTCACTTCTCTTCTCATTCTATTCACTCTTCCTAGGCAATCTTATCTATACCCATTTCCTCAATTACCACATACATACTCATGTTTCTCAAAACTTGCATGTCTAATACAAATAGCTAAGTTCCAGATCCTTGTGTCCAAATGCCTACCGAACATCACCCCTTAAATATCAGAAAGTACCTCAAATGTCCAAATCCATGATATCCTTCCTCCCTCCCCCCAAACCCTGACCCCCCCCAGCACTTCCTATCTCAGGAAATGGCACAAACACTTGTCCAGTTTCACAAGCCACAAACTTGGGGTTCAATCTTGATACCTTCCTCATCCTCAAGTTCTACTTCCAACACAGATCTCGAATCTTCCATCTGTCCCATCTCCACTACCACCATTCCTTACCTGGGCTGCTATAACAGTCTCGACTGCGGTGTTCTCCACAGCACAGGCAAAGCACTCTTCTGAAATGTAAATCTGATCACTTTCACTCACCTGCATAAATCTCCTCAATGTCTCCTCCCACATTCAGAATAAAATCCAAACTCCTGGTCTATAAAGCCCTCCATGGTCTGGTCCTGCCTCTCCCCGTCTCACCTCCCAGCTTCACCCAGACCAGTTTTCATCTAGCTCTTTGTGTCATACTCCTTCCCACCTCAGGGCCTTGATACCAACTGTGCTTGGACAAACTCCAGTTACTCCTGTTAACTCTGGTCGCAAACGGTTTCACTTCAGCATTCCCTCCTCTCCTGGAACCTATATTCTAATTCGAGTCCCTTGCTACAGTTCTTAGCTCCGTGTACTTTTTCTTCAGTGCACATAAAATTGGTATTACATAATATTGTAATTATTGGATTAATATTTATCTCTACCAGTAAACTGCAATCTTCATAAGGCCAGGGCAGTCCTGTTTTGCTTGTCATTGTATTTCTAAAGCCTGGCCCAGTGCTTCACAAGTAGTAGATGCTTAATAAATTTGCTGAATGAACATATGTTATTGGGAAAATAGCAAAAACAAAACAAAACAAAAGGTGAAAGAACCTAGCAATGACCATAGAGTAAGTGCTCAATAAATAAGTATTTTGAATATAGATTTCTATATTTGGCCAAACTAAAAATCAATGTGATGCAAAACAATCCCCCCCATGACTCCCAAAATCATGTAGTCTCTCTCATCTATCATCTCTTTTAACCTATGTATCATCTCCTAATACAAATTCTTTTTTCAACAAATTTACACAAACATTTATTGCACCTAAATAAATGCTGGTCACTGATCTTCTTATATTACCATATGTAATTAGATATATTATATCAAAAAATGTTTATGTTCCCATCTGTTTAAGAATGGGAATTTAAATGTTCTCCTTCATAACAAACATGCAAAAGAAATACAGCAAAAGACAAATTCCAGAGCTTGAGGCTTCTGACCTTCCACATCTCTACTTCTGCAGGGGAGCTAAACTGTGCTATCAACATAAACACTTCTAAGCCATGACTCTATGGAGTCCATAGTAACTTAAACAATTTAGCGCAATAGCATCCACCTGAATAAACAAATACCAGTTATTAATCAGTCTGTTGTTAAGCTCAAATTTTAAAGTTTTCCTACATATCTCAATTGTTCCAATGAAGTATGCTATTTTCTGTAAAGTCTTTTCCCTTTTTATTTAAATAAAATTAGAAATGTTTCTCCAGGAAACAGTGAAGAGTAGAAATAAAAAGGTAGTAAATAATTTACTGCAGTATCAAGGGCTGTGGATTTACTCAGAACCTCAAATTCCATAAAATCGGAAATAACTATTCAATTATTCTAATTGACTATAACTATTGTATGTCATCCAGTTCTAAATTTAGATTCAACCTTCATAAAAACGGATTCCATTCCTTATAAAAACTAGAAATTACTTACACCCTTTAAACAACGTTATGAAAAAAATTCAAGACAGGTGTTTAGAGGCTAACTCAGGAAAACCAAGTTTTTCTAACCTTGTTTGATGCATATTACTTCTTATCAACAGCCTGCAACAATGAGTTAAGCCGGAAAGTATCTAAGGATATTAGAACACAAATACGTGTAAAGATAAAGTCAAATTTAAATCTTATTAAAATGTATATAGTAACCCACAGAAATGAAAAGATTCTAAGATTTTTTTACTTGGGCTTAAACCCCAGGCCAGGGCAGCAATAACAGTGTGATTAGAAAGCTGGTGCTATCTTCACCACTTTGCATCCAAAGCGAGCCTTCCTGCCTAAACACTGAAAAGCTGCTATTAAGAGGGCATCTCTAATCACCATCTCCGACACCATTTGCGTCACTGCCCAGAACTGACTCCAAAGCAAGTCTACTCAGCGGATTAGGACAAGAGGCAGAGTCCTCTTCACTCTGGGAGAAGAACGCGTACCCGCAAGAGCAATGTACACCTGGCATGGAGGTAGAAGAAAAAGAATTAAGAGAGGCGGGGAGGGTGACACATGAATAGAGCCAGAGGCCGGGGAGGTCGAGGGCAGAAACAAGAAGCAACCAGAGCCAGCGATAACGGCAAGGGCAGAAAGGTGAAAGGGGCAGGGACAAAAGGACAATAGAGACAGGCCAAGACTGAAAGGAGCCCAGAATCTTCGAACGGCAAAGGAACAGGAACAAGGGCCAGGACTGCCGCCGGCACCTCAGGTAATCCCGGTCAGGGCTCCTGTTACTACCGGTCCTCAAAAACATCCCGGAATCCCCCAACCACCCTCCGCCTGGCCTGACGGTTATGTGCACATTCTGGAGGTAGTGATGAAACAACTCGGTTTTTCGGAGGCCACAGAAATAACGGAGTCGGGTCGGAGCCCACACTTACCAGGCCACGGCGGCCCGGCGTAGTCGCCACATCCCGCCGGCGAGGAAGTCACACACGCGCCGACAGGGCCACGCGGGAGCCCGGGTGTCAGCCCCCGTCCGGCCTTGCTCCAGGAATGACCCAGGAAGAAGCCCTCGGCAACAAGGGCACAGAGCACCCACTGCGGCCCTCCCAATGGCGCATGGACTTCCGCGAGAGCCCGCCCGGCACCCGTACTCCGTCCGTCGGAAAAACAAGCACCCTGCACCCTTCCTAGGAGGGCAGCGCAAACGGTCCGCGGAGGAGTAGTGTCCACGCTCAGAGCCTCCAGAGGAAACAAACACTTTCCGCTTCCTCTCACCCTTTCCCTCCCTCTTTTGTTTCCGGGTTGGAATTACGAAATTTGAGCTTCCCAGGTCAAAGATTTGGAGAGCGGAGGAGGTGAGAGTGGGGCAGGGACTGGCAGGGTGTAGGGCGAGGAAAGCTGATTGATAAATTCTCCCTGGGTAGCTACAGATTTAAGAAAATTTAGGTATTGGTGGAGCATGGGGGAGCCTACGTGGTATCAAATGAATACAGTAATAGTGTAATAGAATCATAAAAACCAGTGGTTGCCCCACTCTTTTGTTTGGTGTCCTTGTTTACAAAGCACTTTCAGAACAATCTTGGGAAGCAAGAGGATTGGTTAAGTGCTTTAGGATCTTCAGAAGGTGACCTCTGAGAAGGGCTCGGATCAATCAGACCAGCTGTGGGTTTGGAATAAGTTTGTGCACTTTATAAAGGCATCAAAACTGATTTTTAATTCACTTTTTAAATGGCTTTCATTTGGCTTTTAGTCCCACTAATTTATTGAAACGGCATCTGTCAAAGCCTCCAACAATTCCAAATTATCAGTGGTCCCTGGACCTCAGCATTCAGCTTAGAATCTTGGGTGCTCAGCACTCTCCTTAGTTGGCTTCCTTCTCTGGGTTTTTGGGACATAACATTCTCCTTTTTCTCCAGGAGCTGCTGCTCCCCATTTTCCTTTGCTGGTTCTTCCTCTCCCCAGACTCTCAGTGTAGGAGGGTTCCAAATCTCAGAGATCCTGGGCCCCTTTTCTTCTCTATCTTCATTCTCTCTCCCTACCTTAGTTGAATCAATTCTACGACTTTAAATACTGGTTTCCCTTAACACTCTTGTGTTTTATGAGGAAACTGGGATGTGGCCTGTGAAAGGTAATGAAGTCAATTAGTGACCAAAGTCAAAGGGCCCTGTGCCCCCTTCTTCACGTCAAGGGCACCCCCCCCCCAATTCCTCTGCCCTTAATCATCAGAATCCTAAGTCAGTATCCATCCATTCACAACAAAGCCAAGTATTAGACCCAACCATTGGTAGGAAACTTTCCAAATGCAGGACTCTGGGGGTTTTCTTTATTTATTGTGGTGACTTTTAATGGCAGGTCCAGATAGGAACTTGCTATATTGTGCAAACTGTAGTTTTTTCCAGGATTGCAGAGTTGTGCAAAAATTCCTTTGTTACTGTTACTTCCCAGTTGTTTTAGAAAAAAATAAGAGAAACCAAATAATGGTAACCCCTTTCATATATGGGTTACCTTTACATTTCACAAAGCCCATTTTTTAATTTTTTTTATTTTTTGCAATTCTACTTCTAGGCACTTAGCCTGAATCATTCCTACATGTGCAAAGACAAATGCATGATGTTTATTTTTGCATGTATGAAATAGTGAAAGATTGGACTCAACATCGTTAAAAGATAAACTGAAGCATAATAAAAATTGTGTTTATTTGATTAAAAATTGATTTGAATTAAGCAGTGCCAAGCCAGAACTGGTTAGGAGTGCTCCATCAACAGGAGCCAGGGACAAGACTTTTATAGAGAAGACAGGGAAGCAAAAGCAAGGAAATTTGGCTATAGCTTACATGATTGCCTTATTTGGGAAAGTCTAGTTGACCACGATTGGTTGCCTTAGGTATTCCTTTCTTTCTTTCTTTTTTTTTTAATTTAAATACAATTAGCCAACATACAGTACATCATTTGTTTCAGATGTAGAGTTCAGTAATTCATCAGTATTGCTTTCTTAACCTTAAAGCATTTATAGGCTTAAGTTTTGGTTTGCTTAGTAGGCTGCCAAGTCATTAGAACCAAGTTGGTCTATATATTCAGCCCATTCCCAACATAATCCCAGCAGGCATATATTGTAGAAATTAACAAAATATTCTAAAATGTATATAGAAATGCAGTGTCTAGAATGTCTAAAACAAAGAACAGAGCTAGAGTATTTATAACCAACTGACTTTTTTAAGACTTAATATTTTAATCAAGACAGTATAGTACTGGGATAGGAACAAATAGATCAAGGGACCAAATTAGAGGGTTCAGAAATAGATCTCCGTTTGTGCAGTCAATTGGTTTTTGACAAAAGCACCAAAGCAATTGAATAAAGATAGAAGTCTTTTTAATAAATGATATGAGAACAATTGGGTATCTATATGGGAAAAAATATACCCTACACATGCTATACATAAAATGTAGTATAAATTTATATCATATGCAAAAACTAGTAATCATAAACAAAAGTTATATAAGCTGGGATATAGCTCTAAGTGTAAAAATAGAAACTATAAACTGCTTGAAGAAAATATAGATTATCTTTGCAACTTGGGAGCAGACAAGGATTTCTCAGGTAACAGAACATAATATCACAAAATTGGAATTGATAAATTGGACTACATCAAACTAAAATACTTCTACTCATGAAATAACAACACTGAGAAAATTTAATAGACATCAAATTTGGAGAAGATATTATTAGAATATTTATCTGATAATGTATACATGTCCAGAATATATAAGAAATTCTTGCAATTCAGTAATAAGATAAACAACCTGCTATGGTTTGAATGTTTGTACTAAGGCCCTTTTTGTTGGAATTAGGGGCCTTTGGAAGGCCTAAATCATGTGAGGGGAGCCCTCATGAATGGGATTAGCCTCTTATGGAAGAGACCCCATAGAGCTCCCTAACTTTTCCCCGCTGTGAAGTTACAGCAAAAAATACAGCCATTTATGAACCGGAAAGCAGACTCTCACTGACCAGAACAAGGCGATGCTGGTGCCTTGATCTAGGACTTCCCAGCCTCTAGAACTGTGAGAAATTTCTGTCTTACAAGCTACCCAATGTATGGTATTTTGTTATAGCAGCCCAAATAGACTAAGACAAAACCCAGTTAAAAATTCAAACAAACACTACACAAAGGAAGATATGTGTATGTGTATGTGTATCTATATCTATCCAAAGAACACATACAGTGCTCAGTGTTATTAGTCATCAAGGAAATGCAAATTAAAACCACAATGACATAACACTGTATCTTCACTAAAACTGCTAGCTTTAAAAAAACTGACAATACCAAACGGCAGTTTCTTACAAAGTTAAACATACACCTCCCCTTTGGTCTAGGAATTCCAGTCATACAGATTTATCTAAGAGAAATAAAAACATGTCATGCACAAAAAGGCTTGTATAAAAATGCTCATAGCAGCTTTACTCACAGTAGCCAAGACCTGGAACCAAACCAAATGTGCATCAATAAGAAAATGGATAAATGAATTTATACAAGGAAATACTACTCAGCACCAAACAGGAAAGAACTACTGGACATATAACAACATGAATCAGTCTAACAGACATGCTGAAATGAAATCAAAAAAGGATGTTCCACTTATAGGAAAATGGGTGTTAGAAGTGGGAAAGGAACATTGGGGAACTTTTTAGGTAGATGGAAATGTTAGGGGTCTGAATTACTTGGATGTATCTGTTTATCATAATGTGCAGCTAAGAACTGTGCATTCCAAGTTTCAGATATATGTATGTACATTTTGTATGCATCTATAAATTGATTGAGTGGGGAGGGTTGAAGCGGGTGGAGATTAGATGGAACAAGAGTGACAAAGTGCTGATAATGATGAAAGCTGGGTGGTAGGTACACGAGGGCTCCTTATACTGTTCTGTTCACTTCGTATGTATTGGAAATTTTCATCATAATGGCTTTAAAATTTATCACATACTTCTTGTAAAAACGATGCAGGAAGAAAAATAAAATGAATGTGACAGAAAGGCAGTCTTGTGGGTAAAAGAAGGAGGAGCAGAGGCTGAATATGAAAGGCACACAGCCTGTGTACGATGTAGAATTTATTCCCGCTGTATTCGTTTCCTATTGGTCTATAAAAATTACCCCAAATGTAATGGCTTAAAACAAAACAAATTTATTATCTTACTGTTCTAGGGGTCAGAAGTAAAAAATGGGTTTCACTGGTCTAAAAATGTGTACAGTGCTGCTTCCTTTTGGGGGCTCTCAGGAAGCAGCTGGCTTTTTGCCTTTTACAGCTTTTAGAGGCTGCCCACATTCCTTGGCTTCAGGCTCATTTCCGTCTTCAAAGCTAGCAATGACCCGCTGAATCTTTGGAACATCATCTGCCTTTGACACTGACTCTCCGGCTTCCCTCTTCCACATTTAGGGACCCTTGTGGTTTCATTGGGCCCATCCAGATAATCTAGGATAATCTTCCTATTTTAAAGTCGGCTGGTTTGCAATCTTAATTCCATCTGCATCCTTAATTCTCCTTTGCCATATTCACAGGTTCCAAGGATTAGGATGCAGACTTGTTTGTGGGAGGCATTATTCTGCTTACCTCACAGCTCCATTTAAATTCTTTTCAATGATCTCTCTCTGATACTAAGGAGTGTGTGTGTGTGTGTGTGTGTGTGTGTGTGTGTGTGTGTTTAAAGTATCAAGTTTATGGAGCTCAGCCACGCTCCGAAACAGCTGTAGTTTTAAAATTGTACTTCTAATATTTGTTCTTTATCGTTTTCTTAGTTTTAATGACTTTCATACCTTTGTCTTCTTTTCCTGCAATCTAAGAAGAAATCTCAAGTCCGCATTCCATGCCACAAATTTCATTTTCTGCAGTGGCACTTTTGCCTTCTAAGTAGTTTCTTAAAAGTTACTTTTACGTTGTAAATCTTGAAATGTTTCCTTTGCTTATCTTTACTGCTTTCTCTACTTGTATCTTAGAGGTCAAGCTTTTTGCATCATGTTAAAGATGCAAAATTATTGTCTAAAATTTTTTTCTTGTCCCTATAATGAATAAACTCATAGATAATAAATTCACTGATACAATCTTTCTCCGGATCTTTTTATTATAATGACTATAGAGATTACCATTACTAGTGGACACCCATGTAATGTGCTAGGGGCTATGTTACCCTTTATGTGTAATATCTCCTTCCATTCTTTCCTACAATATTTTTTCATAGGCTTCATCTTTTTTCTCCCTTCCTTGTTCTTCTAAGGCCAGAGGGTTTACTTTGTTTTATGCAGCAAAAGATGTATTGACTGATGACTATAATCTTTAATTCTGCTGCATAGGTCTTATCCTAAGTGGTTATTCCTCCACGAATCTGGTTAAAAATATTCATATTTTTGTTGAGTTTTCACAGGTATTTTAGTAATTGATTAGGGAAAAAAAACTGCACCAAGGACTGCTAGTTAAATACCTATTGGCTGAGAACATGTGGCCCCATTGTAGATAGTCAAACTGAAGACTTGCTTCAGCTGTACACATGACTCAGTGAGGTAAACTTTTGAATTGAATTTATGCTATTTTTCCAGACTTCTCCTTTCCTTCCCCTATTGAAAGGGTAGGCAGTTTTTGTGATTTCCTTGCCTCAGGGATATTAGCAGGAAGGAACTGTGGGGAATTCAATGGCTCTTTTGGTGAAAGCTCTCCAAGAAACCTTAAGTCTGGGCTGGGATTTTGCTAGGAGACTGGGAATAGAGAGAGGGCCATGGAGAAGCAAAAGTTGGAGGGTAGAGATTCCTAGAGGCCAGAAAGAAGAGAATGTTCTCCCCTAACTACCGTTCCCCGTACTTGGAAGAGATCAAGACCTCTGAGGGTTCTCAAGCCCCCGAAAGATTCCACCTAAGCATAATCAGAAATGGCCGACCCATCAGATTCAAAAGGATCATGAGGACTAGGAATTTGGGGGACAGCTGAGGTTACCTATGACCACTAATTATAAAAAGAACTGTTTTCGGGCGCCTGGGTGGCTCAGTTGGTTAAGCGACTGCCTTCGGCTCAGGTCATGATCCTGGAGTCCCGGGATCGAGTCCCGCATCGGGCTCTCTGCTCAGCAGGGAGTCTGCTTCTCCCTGTGACCCAACCCCCTCTCGTGCTCTCTCTCTCTCTCTCTCTCATTCTCTCTCTCAAATAAATAAATAAAATCTTAAAAAAAAAAGAACTGTTTTCTATGCACATGGTTATCTATATCCAGTAAATCTGTGTGGTGAAATAATTATGTAATAGCATGCTACTGTGTATCTCTTTCCAACTCTGCATTCACTGACATCTTGTTGGTAGTTTGAAATTAGTTTTGGTGACAGTATTTAACACCATAGAAGTAAGCAAACGCTACCAATCGGGGCTCAATTTATTATTCTGTTGATTGTTTAGTCTTAAGAAAGTTATGGAAAAACAGTAATACTATGGGTTAAATTTTAAAGTATGTTGTGTCTGTGGCTAGTTCATTGTGAAGAGCATGGAAAACTGAGGAAATATTCTTCCAGTATTTAAAACCTTTTATGTGATTCAGTAAAGAAGTCATGCATGTTTTCATGAATTATTTAAGTTCTCACATATGTCTTTGTTGTTTCACTTTCTTCTTACTTGTTAATATATAGGCAAATAGCAATCAATATTCATGTCAGACTTAAACTCATAGGTCAATGATGTGAGCAACTTCTTTGCTGAATAGATAGAAATCAAAATAATCAAGCATTTATTCCTAGTAAAATGTATAATAAACATGCATATATATGTATAATTTTTTTGTAGAGCTGGTTGCTGAACACTTAGCAGCATACCACCGGTATGTATATATATGCTTGAGCAATGCACCGGTTATTTCCTTTGATCTATTTCCGTCTTTCCGTCATTGAAAACTTTTGCCATTTAGTTCTTCATTTGTTTCGAAGTTTCCTATATCTCTGACCACTTATATGCTATCTCATTGTGGGGAGCCAATGCCATGACCAAAGCCGGCAGAAGTATTACTTTCTTCCACTCTCCAGGTTCTGAGGTTTTCTCCCTCCTGCTTGGAGGTATTTTTGCTCACACTTTGCAACATTTGCTTTTTGCTTCCTTTTTAGACTAAAAATATATCCTCTACTTTCACCATGTTCCCAAACTTGGCCTGTGCAAGAAATAAAATACATATTAGTCCTTAAGTAATTCTTAGAGGCAGTCTATTCTAGGATTACCTATACAAACTCCTTTCCAGCTTGCTAGGGTCTTCTTCAACAAGAGTAGTTTGAACTATGTGCCTTGCAGAGGGACAGGCTCCCACATCCTTGCTGCTCATTGTTGCAAACTGTTGACAGCCTCCTTACTTTCTCATTTTTTGAGTGGTCTTGAGTTCCTTCTGCATTAGGAAGGGCCAAGACGAGCAGTTGAGGCAGTAGCTTGTTACAAGTGCTATAATTCTAATATAGCTCACGAACACCATCAGAAAAGTGAGATCTACCATCTCCTTGTCTGGATACCCACCTACACAGCATTGGTGCCAGCATTCAGAGAAAACAAAGTGATTCATGTACCTGTTTACTCCAGTAGGAGAGATGATAGGAGTCACAGTACCCAATGAGTTCTTAACAGGCAGGATTGGATTTACACATTTACATAAAACAAACACAAATTAGAACCCCTTCTTCCTTTGTTTCCTTTGTTTGCCATCTTGTTTCTTCCTTGGGGTTGGGTGAGATTTAGAGAAGTGGAAAGGATAGGGGGAAGAAATACTGTAAGGATGTGTGTGGTGAATTTGGGGTTCAATGACTACTTTAGGTTTGTACTTCTGCATCATTCTGTTACCATGACATTATACTATGGGCTAATGTGTCTATCTCATTATAAAAGAAGCTAATAGACATTGAGGCATTTAGAGTTTTGCCTGGTATAGAGTAAGCACTTACTAGTTGTATTAGTTGAGGTAGGATGGGATATGTTGCTCTAGAAAATATATTCCCAAATCTCAAGGACTTAATCACAAACAGAGCTATTTCCTATTCAAATGACAGTCTTATGTACAATGGGGGGTTTTCTTAAAAGCTGGAGACTCAGACCTGCAGTTTGCTTCCTGCTTGAGCCTACCACATCTGAAACGTCTGGTCTTCAAGGTCACTTTGAAGAGCCCAGGGGGTTGTCTAGGATGATTGTTAAGGACTAGAATAGAATAGAAATAACTTGGAAATGATCATTCTGAGAATGGTCAATAGGTCAAAGATCACTTCTGCCCACATTTATTGGCCAGAACCTCATCATACGGCCAACTTAACCACAAGTAAAGGTGGGAACTACAGAGGAGCACATGAAAGCTGTGTAGACTGCCTAGCTCTGCCATTATGAGCATCAGCTATAACAATAACAACAATAGTTATAATTGTATTATTCTCCAACGATAGTGTTATTATTCTCCAAGAATGGAATATTCTCTTCTGGTTATGTTTGCTATCTATATTTCCACTGAACTTAGAGTTTTAGATTACTTTGTAACCTATGTCCATCAATGTCTGAAACACAATGAAACCTACTTTTATTTTGTTCTCCATAATGGGAGAGTAACCTAATTTTATTTTACTCTCCATATCAGGAGAACCACCATATTAATAGCCATTGAATTTCCTAGAAACCAACTAAACAAGGGCTCAGAGTTAAAATTCCGTTGATGCAAAGAAATGCAATATTTATTGCACACCTGAGTTTGCAGTCTGAGACTGATTCCTACTGCATTAAAATATATATATATATATATATATATACGCTCAACACAATCTCTATACAGAGAGATTGAAGGAGATTGAAGTACTCTCAATTTTCAGGACCATTCCATGGGCCTGTCAATAAGACCTGGCTATTTTAAGAGCACTGGAAGTAAAAGTTATTGTGAGCTACAGCCTTCCATATGTTAAGCTGCAGCTTAGAGATCTGATTGAGAAAGGGCTGGACTTGGTAATCCTACTGCATCAGCAAAAAAGCATGAGAAAGACTGTGCTCTAGTGCTTACCCTCCAATTTCATCAGGAGACAGGGTTTAAGGCTACAAGTTCTGCCAATGAGCAGTGCAGATAATAGGATTTCCATTTTGTATTTTTGTGAGTTCAGAGAAATATATTAATTTTCTCAAGGTCACACAGTCATTTGGATGTGTTTAGTATATTTAGGGCTCAAAATGTAAACCATTTCCCCGGAAGAGTTTTGGCAGAGAAAACTGGAAATTAGGTTCAGAATAGATCATAAAGTGGTTTGAAGATGTCCAATTATGGTTGGATATTTTTCTTTTGGCAAAAGGACCTATGTGCAGTTTCTTTGCAAGGAAGCACCATGATTCAAATGGTATTCCATGGAGGTTAATCTACCAGTGGGGGGAGGGTTGGTTAAAGGTGGGAAGCTACAAGCAGAGAGCCTAGTTCGGAGGATATCATAATTATCCCAAGGTGATCTGATTTAGATTATGGTTAAGGGGTCAAAGATAGCAATTAATTTTTGAGCATAAGTGGCTGAATTTAGATTTTCTATATTAAGGCTGAAAGACATTTACATGCTTGTAAAATGAACTTTTTTGATGTCATGTTTCTTTCCCCCTATTTAATCTGCCATGTTTCATCCCACTGAATTGTCAGCCTGCATAAGATCATTTCAGTAGCACTTCATTAGGAATGAGAAGGCCATTGGGAGAAGCCAACCAAAATTTCCATCACCTGTCATCTGGCTTGATGAGTAGCACTTCCAATGGGAGATGTCAGGGTGGTGGTCTTCAACAAAGAATGATCGCTGGGCAGGGGCCCTGTAGGCATCACATCTAGTGCTGCTGCCTTACTAACTTTTAAGGTCTGAAGAGCCTCCGCCATCTTGATTGACTAACAGACATTTACCAGTGTGTTAAAAGATGTGATAAAAGATACGAATCAGCAGCCAGATGAAGAGATGCATAGCACCGGTGAGGTGTGGAGAAAGGGCGCAAGGTTCCATGTCTTCTCCAGGCTGCCACTCTCCCCTTCCTCATCTCCACATCTTCACCAATGTGGAAGCTCCTTTCCTTTCCTCTTTTCAAGTATCCATTCTATCTGATGGCTATTATATCCTTATTTCCTTCCAACCGTGTCTCTGCCAGCTGTGGGAGCACAGACATCTTCATGGTCCCGTTCTGGAGTTTGCTTCTATGAATTGTTCTTTTCTGTGTGGTCTCCAGGCCCCTTTCTCCAACCTTTCTAATGATTCTCTGAGCTGCCCACTAGTACTTAATACATTCCTTTTTTGCTCAGTTTTCCCAGAGGCCATTTCTGTTACTTCCAAATAAGAACCATAACTGGTTCATTCCTTAAATTTGATGTCATAACCCAGATGTTAACTAGAACCACCCTGCCCTGATGATTTAGATAAGATTGATTCAAACTATATTAATGGATTGTAGAAAGTCCAGTGTCTTCTCCAACATTTCTACAAATTCTGCCAGAGATTTAAGTTCTCATAGACACGTCTGACTCAGATCTTTTGCTTCCTCTAAATCAGGATTTCTCAACCTTGACATTTTAGGATGGACAATTCTTTATTGTGGGTGGCTGTCTTGCACATTGGAGGAATTTTGGCAGCATTCCTGGCTTCTGCCCACTCGATGCTAGTGGATGCCCTCTCCCAGTTATGACAATCGAAAGTGGCTCCAGACATTTCTAAATGTTGCCTGCGGGGAGCAAAATCACTCCTAGTTGGGAACCGCTATCCTAAATTAGTTCAGTGTAGGAATTGACACCTGTTGTCCCTGTTGTCACCAAGTCAACATACGTGTGATACTCAAACACTTTTCTTAATTTCTACTTTTTTTTTAAAGTCACAAAAGGTATCTATACTGGTAGCAAATTTGATGGAAGTTCTGAAGAAATTCAGAGATTTTCATCATGAATATTCAACCAGATCAAATTTGTTAGATGCCCATGTTCTTAAAAACTTCTCTTGGTCATTTTTGCAACTTGGGCTCTAGCCTCTGGCCACGTTGCTTGTCCCTCCTTGATTTCTCTTCTTTATCTCTCTTTACCTTTTCTATTCTCTGTTCTTCTCTACTTCCAAATTTCTGTCCATTTTCAATTCAGAGTGGCTTAGTTATATCATTTTACTTCTCAGTGTCAACTCATCCTCTGAGGGTCTCACCTTCCACTCCTAATTGGCAAATCAAGGTATTTTTCAAAACAAAAAAGGCCCTTCTCCCATAGTAATTCTGGAACATATTATGGAGATAATCAAAATAGAATCTTGTTGCAATTCTCACTACAAGCTCCCTTTGTGTAGCTGCAGTAGTATTAACCCCCTTTTGTAGGAAGGAAGCTGTTCTAATTATCTGTTGCAGCATAACAACTGACCAAAACATAGTGGTTTAAAACAACAACCATCACATCGTATTTCTCTTCAAATGGCACATCCACATGGTTATCTTGGGCTCCTCCAGCAGGATGCTCTTGGACTAGTTCATTTTTTATATGGTGGCTCAGGGCTCCTAGAGGAAAGGTTTTATGTGACAGGAGGTGAGAGCCACACCAATCTTGTAAGTCTTGAGCCTTTAATGTCACTTTTGCCATATGGGTCAAAGTCGTCCCACGCCTGTCAGATTCAAGTCAATGTGTGGTATCTATATTTATTTTACCACAGTACATCCTCTGGCCAATAATTTTGACATTACTCCTTCATGCAAATTACCCTCTTCCCCTTCCAGGAGCCCCAAAAGTTTCATTCCATTATAGCATCAGACTCAGACTTGAGGTCTAGGTTTTTGATGCATCAGAGAACTGGAAAAAAAAATTGCTAAGAGAGCTTGGTGCTCAGAAAGCCAAGGAAGAAGTGGATCCCAAGGACAGTGGTCAGTGGGGTGAAAGATCAAGTAACCCAGAGACTGAGGAGAGGAGAGCTTTGACTGGGGCCAGTGGAAGGCTTAGGTCCTCTATTCCCCTGTCCTTTGCTGTGGTGGAGATGCTGGGAGCCAGAGACCTTGTTTATTTCCCTTTTTATATATAATTTCCTTTTTCTTTTCTTTTTTCTTTTTTTTTTTGGCTGGGTACAGTATACTTTATTGATGGTACATGACAAGGTAGGGCTCCCCAAGCCCCTCCCCTTCTTCAGGGGGTCTGGGATGGAAACGGTGGAGGTCGGGAGATTCTCAGTGTTTTGCGGGTAAGTTGGGGCAGGGACTCCCCAGCAGCTGAGGGCCTCTCTCTTCCTCTTGCTCTCGCTGGGGCTGGTGGTCCAGGGGGCTCTTACTCCTTGGAGGCCATGTGGACCATAAGGTCCACCACCAAGTTGCTGTAGCCGAATTCATTGTCATACCAGGAAATGAGCTTGACAACGTGGTTGTTGAGAGCAATGCCAGCCCCGGCATCGAAGGTGGAGGAGTGGGTGTCACTGTTGAAGTCGCAGGAGACGACCTGGTCCTCAGTGTACCCCAGGATGCCCTTGAGGGGGCCCTCTGACGCCTGCTTCACCACCTTCTTGATGTCATCATATTTGGCAGCTTTCTCCAGGCGGCAGGTCAGATCCACGACAGACACGTTGGGGGTGGGGACAAGGAAGGCCATGCCAGTGAGCTTCCCGTTCAGCTCAGGGATGACCTTGCCCACAGCCTTGGCAGCACCAGTGGAAGCAGGGATGATGTTCTGGGCAGCCCCTCGGCCGTCACGCCACAGCTTCCCAGAGGGACCGTCCACAGTCTTCTGGGTGGCAGTGATGGCATGGACGGTGGTCATGAGTCCCTCCACGATGCCGAAGTTGTCATGGATAACCTTGGCCAGAGGAGCCAAGCAGTTGGTGGTGCAGGAGGCATTGCTGACAATCTTGAGGGAGTTGTCATACTTCTCGTGGTTCACACCCATCACGAACATGGGGGCGTCGGCAGAGGGAGCAGAGATGATGACCCTCTTGGCCCCGCCCTTCAAGTGGGCCCCAGCCTTCTCCATGGTGGTGAAGACCCCAGTGGACTCCACAACATACTCAGCACCAGCATCACCCCACTTGATGTTGGTGGGATCTCGCTCCTGGAAGATGGAGATGGACTTTCCATTGATGACAAGCTTCCCGTTCTCAGCCTTGACTGTACCGTGGAATTTGCCATGGGTGGAATCATACTGGAACATGTAGACCATGTAGTTGAGGTCAATGAAGGGATCATTGATGGCGACAATATCCACTTTGCCAGAGTTAAAAGCAGCCCTGGTGACCAGGCGCCCAGTACGGCCAAATCGTTCACTCCGACCTTCACCATCGTGTCTCAGGGACGCGGCTGGCACTGCACCAGAATTCGCGGCTGTCTGTCGAACGGGGAGGAGCAGAGAGCCTATAACTTCCTTTTTCTGATGGTATAGAATAAGTTTCTTCTAGAAATTCAGAAAATATGGAAAGTTATAAAAAAGAAAGTATAATGCATAAATAACCACTGAAACCTTTCATTGAATTGATTTCTCTGCTCTTTGTATGAACGTGTATACTTACGTATGCATATATATATGAGCATGTATGTATATATTCATTCCTTTTTACTCCCACTCTTCCTCCGTTGTTCAATCACCAACAAAACTCTTCTGTGTGCACTTAGAGTAAGGTTACAACAGGAATGCAAAGAGAAAGGAAGGAGGCAATTGTCAGCATTTACGTTTTCTAAATAGACTTGAAATTCCTGGAAGAGACATTACTTAGAGAAAAAGGATTTCCGAGTCTCCAAGTTTGCCTGGGGGGACAAAAACTTAATTTTATTTTTATAAATCATAGGCTGTGGAAGCATGAGTGAAGTAAGAGCCAATTTTCCTGCCATGAATTTGATAGAAAAGTCACAGCTGAGGAAGGAGAGACTTGCGAGGTATGACTGGGTTTGGTGTTGGTGTCGGTCTCAGGGACACTTCCGTACTTTGTGGAATGATGGAAGTCCTAGAGGGATGGGGTTGGGACCTGAAGCAGAGAACTGAATCCTGATTCTTGGGGAAATCTGAGGGGGTGGTGACGATGGCACAGAAGTCCCTCACGCTCACATGTTGCAGCAGTAGTGGAGTAGAAATGGGCAAAACCAGGCAAGTCTAGCAGGAGACCACACCCCACATTGCCTGTGGCCCAGCAGGAAAAGTGCCCTAGAGTTTCATTTGCTCCAAAGGGATAGAGAAGGCAGAGATAAAACTCAAGATGAAGCCACACATGTGACAGCGGAGGCAAGCCTAGCACAGGCAAATGACCAGATAAACAAAGACAAGTGATGACTCGACTTATGCCAATGGAGGACAGAGAGGACAGGGGATGGGTAAGGACCAGCCTTTCCTCACTCTCTGACACCAAAATCCAGTGAACATAGGTGCCAATTTAATGGAAGGGGGAGGGAAGGGGTAAATCCTTAAATGATTATTTAAACACAGAGTACTGAGGAATACTCTGGGGTGACTAGCTTTTTCTGCCATCAGGCAAAATGAGGGATTAAAACAAAATCAAGCTGAGTTATAAAAAAAAAAGTTACATTTTCTGCACACTGTGACCTGAGAACTATGTGTCATTGTTTATTTGTGTGTGTGTATATATGGTCATCTATATTATCCCGAAGTTTTGATCACACCGTTGATAGAGTTTTACTAAACATTGTATCATCAACAGTTAAACCATGTCATTAAATATTTTTAGGAACTCCTTTATCGACTGCACAATAGTCCAGTATATAGATGTATATATACTGTATAAAAAATACAGTTTTCCTTCTTTCCCCTTCCTCCCTTTCCTACACAATTCCCTGATTGTTAAACACTTACTTTGTTTCAGATTTTTCATTGTTATATGTAAAATTTTTAAAAATATTTTATTTTTTTAAGATTTTATTTATTTATTTGGGAGAGGGTGAAAGTGATCACAGAGGCAGAGGGAGAAACCGACTTGCTGCTGAGCAGGGAGCCTGATGCGGGGCTTGATCGATCGATACCAGTACCCTGAGATCATGACCTGAGCTGAAGGCAGACGCTTAACCTATTGAACCACCCAGGCACCCACATTTTTTTTAAGTATTTTTATGTAACTTGCATTATTTCCTAGGGAACAGTTTCCAAAAGTGAAATTACTGGCTGAAGATGCATAAACATTTTTAAGTCTTCCCATTCACACTATCAAACTCTTCCCCCAGCCCTTAACTATGCCTTTTACATTCACACCAGCCAGTTTCCTCACATAAATGTGTCTCTCCTCTGAGATCATTCAGGAAGGTAAAGTTCTGTGTAAGTGAACAGACTGGGGAATGGTTCCAGGAGAGTAAAGGCCCTTAAGTATATTTTGGCTCTTGTCTGGACTTTGAAACATCAAAAGTGACTGGCACAGGTAGACTATCCTTTTGCCACTAAATGTATAAACAATATCAAGCCACTAGAGGGCAGAATTATCTCACTGAACCAAGGGTTTTTGTTTGTTGTTTTTTTTTTTGTAAAGCCCAAGCTAGTTTATAACATCAATCCAGATCAAAAACCTGACATTGCCATCAAGGCAGCTTCAATTATTTTAACAAGGTGATAAACAAAGGCAGGGATGCTATAAATTTAAACCAGACAGTTCCCAATTACTGTAATGAACACATTGCATTCACACTGCTTTTTAAAGACTGAACTTTTATTTTTTTATTTTTTTATTTTTTCATTTTTTATTGTTATGTTAATCACCATACATTACATCATTAGTTTTTGATGTAGTGTTCCATGATTCATTGTGCATAACACCCAGTGCTCCACACAGAATGTGCCCTCCTTAATACCCATCACCAGGCTAACCCATCCCTCCACCCCCTCCCTTCTAGAACCCTCAGTTTGTTTTTCAGAGTCCATTGTCTCTCATGGTCCTTCTCCCCCTCCGACTTACTCCCCTTCATTCTTCCCCTCCTGCTATCTTCTTTTTCTTTTTTTTTTCTTAACATATATTGCATTATTTATTTCAGAAGTACAGATCTGTGATTCAACAGTCTTGCACAATTCACAGCGCTCACCATAGCACATACCCTCCCCAATGTCTGTCACCCAGCCACCCCATCCCTCCCACCCCCCACCACTCCAGCAACCCTCAGTTTGTTTCCTGAGATTAAGAATTCCTCATATCAGTGAGGTCATATGATACATGTCTTTCTCTGATTGACTTATTTCACTCAGCATAACACCCTCCAGTTCCATCCACGTTGTTGCAAGTGGCAAGAGCTCATTCCTTTTTATGGCTGCATAATATTCCATTGTGTATATATACCACCTCTTCTTTATCCATTCATCTCTCGATGGACATCTTGGCTCTCTCCACAGTTTGGCTATTGTGGACATTGCTGCTATGAACATTGGGATGCACGTACCCCTTCAGATCCCTACATTTGTATCTTTGTGGTAAATACCCAGTAGTGCAATTGCTGGATCATATGGTAGCTCTATTTTCAACTATTTGAGGAACCTCCATACTGTTTTCCAGAGTGGTTGCACCAGCTTGCATTCCCACCAACAGTGTAGGAGGGTTCCCCTTTCTTCACATCCCCGCCAACATCTGTTGTTTCCTGACTTGTTAATTTTAGCCATTCTGACTGGTGTGAGGTAGTATCTCATTGAGGTTTTGATTTGGATTTCCCTGATGCTGCTTGATGTTGAGCACTTTTTCATGTGTCCGTTGGCCATTTGGATGTCTTCTTTGGAAAAATGTCTGTTCATGTCTTCTGCCCATTTCTTGATTGGATTATTTGTTCTTTGGGTGTTGGGTTTGATAAGTTCTTTATAGATTTTGGATACTAGCCCTTTATCTGATATGTCATTTGCAAATATCTTCTCCCATTCTGTCAGTTGTCTTTTGGTTTTGTGGACTGTTTCTTTTGCTGTGCAAAAGCTTTTTATCTTGATGAAATCCCAATAGTTCATTTTTGCCCTTTCTTCCCTTGCCTTTGGCGATGTTTCTAGGAAGAAGTTGCTGCGGCTGAGGTCAAAGAGGTTGCTGCCTGTGTTCTCCTTTAGGATTTTGATGGACTCCTGTCTCACGTTTAGGTCTTTCAACCATTTGGAGTCTATTTTTGTGTGTGGTGTAAGGAAATGGTCCAGTTTCATTCTTCTGCATGTGGCTAGTCAATTTTCCCAATACCATTTGTTGAAGAGACTGTCTTTTTGCCATTGGACATTCTTTCCTGCTTTGTCAAAGATTAGTTGACCATAGAGTTGAGGGTCCATTTCTGGGCTCTCGATTCTGTTCCATTGATCTATGTGTCTGTTTTTGTGCCAGTACCATACTGTCTTGATGATGACAGCTTTGTAATAGAGCTGGAAGTCCGGAATTGTGATGCCGCCAGCTTTGCTTTTCTTTTTCAACATTCCTCTGGCTATTTGGGGTCTCTTCTGGTTCCATACAAATTTTAGGATTATTTGTTCCATTTCTTTGAAAAAAGTGGATGGTATTTTGATGGGGATTGCATTGAATGTGTAGATTGCTCTGGGTAGCATTGACATCTTCACAATGTTTGTTCTTCCAGTCCATGAGCATGGAACGTTTTTCCATTTCTTTGGGTCTTCTTCAATTTCTCTCATGAGTATTTTATAGATTTCTGAGTACAGATCCTTTGCCTCTTTGGTTAAATTTATTCCTAGGTATCTTATGGTTTTGGGTGCAATTGTAAATGGGATCAACTCCTTGATTTGTCTCTCTTCTGTCTTGTTGGTGTATAGGAATGCCACTGATTTCTGTGTATTGATTTTATATCCTGCTGCTTTACTGAATTCCTGTATGAGTTCTAGCAGTTTTGGGGTGGAGTCTTTTGGGTTTTCCACATACAGTATCATATCATCTGCAAAGAGTGAGAGTTTGACTTCCTCTTTGCTGATTTGGATGCCTTTGGTTTCTTTTTGTTGTCTGATTGCTGTGGCTAGGACTTCTAATACTATGTTGAATAGCAGTGGTGATAGTGGACATCCCTACCGCGTTCCTGACCTTAGGGGAAGAGCTCTCAGCTTTTCCCCATTGAGAATGATATTGGCTGTAGGTTTTTCATAGATGGCTTTTATGATATTGAGGTAGGTACCCTCTATCCCTATACTCCGAAGAGTTTTGATCAAGAAAGGATGCTGTACTGGGAGGGATTGGGTGGCTGGGTGATAGACATTGGGGAGGGTATGTGCTATGGTGAGCACTGTGAATTGTACAAGACTGATGAATCACGGATCTGTACTTCTGAAATAAATAATGCAATATATGTTAAGAAAAAAAAAGAAGAAGAAATAGCAGGAGGGGAAGAATGAAGGGGAGTAAGTCGGAGGGGGAGACGGACCATGAGAGATGATGGACTCTGAAAAACAAACTGAGGGTTCTAGAGGGGAGGGGGGTGGGGGGATGGGTTAGCCTGGTGACGGGTATTAAGGAGGGCACATTCTGCGTGGAGCACTGGGTGTTATGCACAAACAATGAATCATGGAACACTACATCAAAAACTAATGATGTAATGTATGGTGATTAACATAACAATAAAAAATTATTAAAAAAAAGAAAGGATGCTGTACTTTGTCAAATGCTTTTTCTGCATCTATTGAGAGGATCATATGATTCTTGTTCTTTCTTTTGTTAATGTATTGTATCACCTTGATTGATTTGCGGATGTTGAACCAACCTTGCAGCCCAGGGATAAATCCCACTTGGTCATGGTGAATAATCCTTTTAATGTACTGTTGGACCCTATTGGCTAGTATTTTGGTGAGAATTTTTGCATCCATGTTCATCAAGGATATTGGTCTGTAATTCTCCTTTTTGATGGGGTCTTTGTCTGGTTTGGGGATCAAGGTAATGGTGGCCTCATAAAATGAGTTTGGAAGTTTTCCTTCCATTTCTATTTTTTGGAACAGTTTCAGGAGAATAGGTATTAATTCTCCTTTAAATGTTTGGTAGAATTCCCCTGGGAAGACATCTGGCCCTGGGCTTTTGTTTGTTGGGAGATTTTTGATGACTGCTTCAATTTCCTTAGTGGTTATAGGTCTGTTCAGGTTTTCTATTTCTTCCTGGTTCAATTTTGGTAGTTGATACATCTCTAGGAATGCATCCATTTCTTCCAGGTTATCTAATTTGCTGGCATAGAGTTGCTCATAATATGTTCTTATAATTGTTTGTATTTCTTTGGTGTTGGTTGTGATCTCTCCTCTTTCATTCATGATTTTGTTGATTTGGGTCATTTCTCTTTTCTTTTTGATAAGTCTGGCCAGGGGTTTATCAATCTTGTTAATTCTTTCAAAGAATCAGCTCCTAGTTTCGTTGATCTGTTCTCCTGTTCTTTTGATTTCTATTTCTTTGGTTCTTTTGATTTCTGCTCTGATCTTTATTATTTCTCTTCTCCTGCTGGGTTTAGGCTTTATTTGCTGTTTTTTCTCTAGCTCCTTTGGGTGTAGGGTTAGGTTGTGTATTTGAGACCTTTCTTGTTTCTTGAGAAAGGCTTGTATTGCTATATACTTTCCTCTTAGGACTGCCTTTGTTGTATCCCAAAGATTTTGAACAGTTGTGTTTTCATTTTCATTGGTTTCCATGAATTTTTTAAATTCTTCTTTAATTTCCTGGTTGACCCATTCATTCTTTAGTAGGATGCTCTTTAGCCTCCATGTATTTGAGTTCTTTCTGACTTTCCTCCTGTGATTGAGTTCTAGTTCAAAGTACTGTGGTCTGAAAATATGCAGGGAATAATCCCAATCTTTTGGTACCGGTTGAGACCTGATTTGTGACCTAGGATGTGATCTATTCTGGAGAATGTTCCATGGGCACTAGAGAAGAATGTGTATTCTGTTGCTTTGGGATGGAATGTTCTGAATATGGCTGTGAAGCCATTTGGTCCAGTGTTTCATTTAAAGTCTTTATTTCCTTGTTGATCTTTTGCTTAGATGATCTGTCCATTTCAGTCAGGGGGGTATTGAAGTTCCCCACTATTATTGTATTGTTGTCAATGTGTTTCTTTGCTTTTGTTATTAATTGCCTTATATAATTGGCTGCTCCCATGTTCGGGGCATAGATATTTACAATTGTTAGATCTTCTTGTTGGATAGACCCTTTAAGTAGGATAGAGTGTCCATCTTCATCTCTTATTACAGTCTTTGTGTTAAAATCTAATTTGTCTGATATAAGGATTGCCACCCCAGCTTTCTTTTGGTGTCCTTTAGCATGGTAAATCATTTTCCACCCCCTCACTTTCAATGTGGGGGTGTCTGGGTCTAAAATGAGTCTCTTGCAGACAGCATATTGATGGGTCTTGTTTTTTTTATCCAATCTGATAGCCTGTGTCTTTTGATTGGGGCATTTAGCCCATTTACATTTGGCATAACTATTGAAAGATATGAATTTAGTGCCATTGTATTGCCTGTAAGGTGACTGTTACTGTATATTGTCTGTGTTCCTTTCTGATCTATGCTGCTTTTAGGCTCTCTCTTTGCTTAGAGGACCCCTTTCAATATTTCTTGGAGGGCTGGTTTCATGTTTGCAAATTCCTTTAGTTTTTGTTTGTCCTGGAAGCTTTTTATCTCTCCTTCTATTTTCAATGATAGCCTAGCTGGATATAGTATTCTTGGCTGCATATTTTTCTCGTTTAGTGCTCTGAAGATATCATGCCAGTCCTTTCTGGCCTGCCAGGTCTCTGTGGATAGGTCTGTTGCCAATCTAATGTTTCTACCTTTGTAGGTTACAGATCTCTTCTCCTGAGCTGCTTTCAGGATTTTCTCTTTGTCTCTGAGATTCGTAAGTTTTACTATTAGATGTCAGGGTATTGAGCTATTTTTATTGATTTTGAGAGGGGTTCTCTGTGCCTCCTGGATTTTGATGCCTGTTTCTTTCCCCAAATTGGGGAAGTTTTCTGCTATAATTTGCTCCAATATACCTTCTGCCCCTCTCTCTCTTTCTTCTTCTGGGATCCCAATTATTCTAATGTTGTTTCGTGTTATCATATTGCTTATCTCTCGAATTCTGCCCTCGTGATCCTGTAGTTGTTTATCTCTCTTTTTCTCAGCCTCTTTATTTTCCATCATTTGGTCTTCTATATCGCTGATTCTCTCTTCTGCCTCATTTATCCTAGCAGTTAGTGTCCCCATTTTTGATTGCACCTCATTAATAGCCTTTTTGATTTTGATTTGGTTAGATTTTAGTTCTTTTATTTCTCCAGGAATGGTGTCTCTAATAACTTCCACGGTTTTCTGAAGCCCAGCTAGTATCTTTAAAAGTCATGATTCTGAACTCTAGGTCTGACATCATACTAATGTCCATATTGAGTATGTCCCTGGCAGATGGTACTACCTCTTGTTCTTTTTGCTGAGGTGATTTTTTTCATCTTGTCATTTTGTCCAGAGGAGAATAGATGAATGAGAGAACAAAATGCTAACAGGTTAACAAGGTCCCCAGCAAATATACTCTATACAAATCAGAAAAGACCTGAAACCAGGGGAAAGGAAAGGGAAAGAAAGAAAAAAGAAAGAGAGAAAAAAAAGAAAAAAAAAGATAAAAACAAACAAAAACAGAACAAAACAAAAAAAAACCCAGAATATGATCAAATATGATCAGACTAGTGTATAGATCAGGGCCACACACTAGATTTTGGGCGTATTTTGGTCTGTTAGAAGAAAGTGCCTCCTAATATTTTAGAGGAAGAAAGACTTATATATGTACAAAATAAGGGTTGATACAATGAATGGATGGAAGATGACTGTAAAGATGAAAATTATAAAAGATTTTATAAAAAGAATTGATAAGAAGTTGAAGATTAAAAAACAAAGAAGAAAAGAAAAAAGAAAAGGGAGAGAATGTGATCAGGCAGGAGACTAGAACAAATCCATACACTAGTGATTTAGGGTATATTTTGATCTGTTACAAGAAACTGTGTCTCAAAATTTTAAAGAGAGAACAACTTATATATATATGCCAAAAATAAGGGTAACTACTATGAAGGGATAAAATATGACTCTAAAAAATGAAAAATACATTTTTTTAAAGGGATTGATAAGCTGTTGGTTGAAAAAGGGAAAAAGAAAAATTCAAAAAAAGAAAAAAACGGTTAAAAAATCAACTTTGAAAAACTAATGAATCATGGTCAAAAAGCCATGAGTTCTATGTACAGTATTCCCCTAGCGCTGGAGTTCTCCTGTTCTTGATCGGTGAACTTGGTCTTGGCTTGCTGGCTGTTCCTGCTGATCTTCTGGGGGAGGGGCCTGTTGCCGTGGTTCCCAAATGTCTTTGCCGGAGGCGGAATTGCCCCGCCCTTGTCATCCGGGCTAAGCAATCTGCTTGGGTTTGCTCTCCGGTGCTTTTGTTCCCTTCAAGCTCTCGGTACAGCTTTGGAGGACCAGAGTGACAATGGTGGCCTCCCAATCTCTGCCCAGAGGAGCTGAGAACTCGGGGCCCCGCTCCTCAGTGAGCCCCCAGAGAAAAGCAGTCACTCCCGTGTCCCCCGTCTCCGGCCGCACTCCGTGCTCACCCGGCCTGTGACCGAATGTTTCTATCTCTGGCACCTGACCCTGTGTGGAGTCTCCAAACCCGGCAGATCCCTGCGGTGCGCTCCCGCGCCACTCCTCCCCGGGGGAGGAAGGGGGGGGTCTCCCCGGATCTGCCGCTTGTTGGGTCCCTGCTGGAGGAGCAGTGGCCCGACTGGGCCGCGGATCACAGTTTATGGCAACCCCGAGCTGAGAGCCCGCACCTCGTCTCCGTCTCTGCAGCCGGCTTCCCCGCTCCGATACCCAGGAGCTCTGCCACACTCAGGCACCCCCGGTCTTTCTGTGACCCCGAGGGTCCTGAGACCACACTGTCAAGCAAGGGTTCCACCCCCCGCTTAGCCACTGGAATGATGTCCCTCAGCGGAGCCGACTTCTCAAAGTTCCGATTTTGTTCTCTGCAGCTCTATCACTTGCCAGAAGCGGCCTACGGAGGCTCCCTCCCCCGCCGTCTATCCTTCCCAAATATCGCCTTGGATTCACTTCTCCGCACGTCCTACCTTCCAGTAAGTGGTCGCTTTTCTGTTCAGAGAGTTGTTGCTATTCTTCTCTTTGATCTCCTGTTGAGTTCGTAGGTGTTCAGAATGGTTTGATACCTATTCAGCTGAATTCATGAGACCAGACGAAACCCAGGTCTCCTACTCCTCCGCCATCTAGCTCCGCCCCCAAGACTGAACTTTTAATATTAGAATAGTTTTTGATTTACAGAAAAATTGTGAAAATAGTACAGACTTCCCATGTGCTCCAAACCCAGTTTCCCCTATTGTTAACATCTTGCTTTAGTATTTCACATTTATCACAACTAATGGACCAATATTGACAGATTGCTATTAAGTAAAGTCTATAATTTATTCGAATTTTCTTAGTTTTAACCCAATGTTCTTTATTTGTTCCAGGACCACATTACATTTAGTTGTCATGTCTCCTTAGGCTCCTCTTGGCTGTGACAGTTTATCAAACTTGCCTTGTTTTTGATGACCGTGGCAGTTTTGAGGAGTACTGGGCAGGTATTTTGTGGAATGTCATTCTACTGGGGTTTGTCTAATGTTTTTCTCATTATTGGGCCAGAATCATGAGTTTTTGGGGTGGGGGAAAACATAACAGAGGCAAAGTGCCATTCTTGTTTCATCATCGTAAGTGCACATACCACCAACATGATTTATCTTTGTTCATGTTGATCTTCATCACTTGACTGAGGTGGAGCTTGTCAGGTTTCTCCACCACAAAGTTACTTTTTTTTTTTTTTTTTTTGCTCTTTCTATACTCTACTCTTTGGGAAGGAAGTCACTGTGTGCAGCCCACACATGAGTGGAGAGCTAAGTTACCCTCCCGGGGTGGGGTAGTATCTACATAAATTATTTGAATTCTTTTGTGTAGGAGATTGATCTCTTCTCCCTGATTTATTTATTTACTCTATGTTTTATCAGTGTGGACTCATGGATATCTATTTAATACTTTGGGTTATAATCCAAATATAATTTTTAAACTTTGTTGCTCGGATTGTTTTAGCTTTGGCCATTGGGAGCTCTTTAGTTGCTCCAGTACCTTCCTGATATACCCCCACCATTGTTTCATTGTTTTTGAGCACTTCTTTACTTTCTGGCACTATAAGAGGCTCCCAGGCTCATCTTGTATATTTGTTGCTTTAGTCCTGGAATCAGCCATTTTTTTTTCCAATTTTTATTGGAAAATGGTATTGGAAACAAAGATCTGAGTGCTAGGTGTATGTTCTCTCATGTACACATTTTGCACACTTTTCTTCTCCTAACATCACTGTAAAGTTATTAGTCCTATTTTATAGATGAGCAATCTTGGCAGCCTTGCACAGGCTCCCCCATTTAGTTGTAGAGTCTGGCCTCCCATCTGGACTTGGAGTGACTACCGACCCATGTTGCTTTCAGTATGCCCAGAAATAATGGCTAAAGTGAAGAGGAGTGTCCATTATTGCGTGCAATTGGATGAATGATTTTGCCTTTACTTTACGTTTTCCCCCAGAGAAAGAAGCGGCTTTTGTCGTAGAATCGTTTGCCAAAGCTCTCTGGTAGTCAAAGGCAAGAGGTGGTGCTTCTGGTGCTTCCATTTTACAGAAGGCACCACTGTGGATCTCAGATCTCAGGCAGGCTGCCTTGCCCAGGCTCATGCGAGCAGAGGAAGGGGAATCTGTCTGGGGGACCCTGGGCAAGCTATGAACAGGACCAGGGCCAGTTGGCTTTGGGAGAGGCAGGGACTGGAGGCGAGAAAAGAGATAAGGGACATTACAGACATGAAAATTTCTGGAAGAAGTAAACATCCTCAGGGAAAAAGGGAAGGCCTAATGCATGGGAGCTAAATCTCTATTTCTTGGGCAGTTCAGGGAGTTTGGTGCATCCTTAACAAGGATTCATCTCCTGCCACCAAGTGAGGCATACAACTTCTTTATTTTGGTATTTTCTGTGCAATTGGGATAAACTTGCATTACATTTTCAATTCCATGTTCTTGGGAATACTATTAACTTCTAGCTCATGGTTGCCTTCAAAGAGAATGACCTTCTGAAGCTCCCAATGGGGGCAAGCAAGAAACATGGGCTGTAGTAGAAGTTAAAAGAACTTAAAGAAATTAGGCTATAGCAAAAAACATGCTTAATAACATTTTTTTTGATTATGACATTAAGAATGTTTATTATGGAATAATAGAGGGTACAGATAAATGAATAAAGCAAAGAATTATCCCACTCAGAGATATTCACTGTTAGGGCTTTGCTCTATTTCTTCTTTTCCTTTTTCTGTTT
Organism: Callorhinus ursinus; assembly: GCF_003265705.2. Taxonomy (NCBI): domain Eukaryota; kingdom Metazoa; phylum Chordata; class Mammalia; order Carnivora; family Otariidae; genus Callorhinus; species Callorhinus ursinus. Next base: position 64,858,111 of record NW_027397063.1, read on the forward strand.
TTTTTTTTCTTGTCCGTGCATCCATGGATAATATTGGGCTAGTGTTGCATATAAAACTTTGCATCTTGCTCTTTGCTTAATATTCAATTACCTTTTCCACATTACTAAATATTCCTAAAAATTTGATATCTGATAGATGCATAATACCGCATCAAATTGGATATATTCAGTTTGAACTATGCTGTCATAAATTTTTGTTTACATTCATTTCAAATACAGCCAAAATTATTCCCTGCAGAACAATTTCTAGAAGTGGAATGAAGTGATGATAATAAAAGTGTCTACCTCATAGAGTTGATGACTGGAAAAATGAGGTGAGATGAGTTAGCTTACACCAGTGTTTGGTACAGGCAAGCATTCAATGAATGTTGGGATTGATTATTGTAAATATATTCCGCTTGATAAATACTAACAAATAGTCTTTCAGGAAACTCCTTTTCATTCTTAATATGAGCAGGTTATCAGATACTTTAATAGTAATCAAAACTATTGTGAACCGCAACACTAGGCTTTGTGAATGCCATCTGGGATAAGGGATGGGGTCTTGGCAAAAGGGACTGAAGAAATTAGGAGTAGACCGCCCAAAGAGTGAAGGGGTGAGAAAAATCTGGGAAAGGAGTGGTGAGATCCATTGTGATGGATCTAATGGGAGTGTGACCGGGGCGTATGCTGAGATACTGGGTGTGTACATGTATGTGTGTGCATGCATATGTGTATATGTGTGTATGTGACATCGTGACATCAGTTTTGGGCCGCACACCCCAGAACAATCACAGATTCTTGAGGGAAGAATGCAAGCTAAGTGGGGTCACCAGTGCTTTGAGGAAGGAGGCAGGCCAGCTGATGTCCAGATACATGGAATGTTTAGCTGTGGCTCGAGACCATCTGTTCTATCATAGGAGTTATAAAGATCGAAGGAAAGAAAAGCCTGGGGATTCAAAATTAAAAATAATCACTGAGGTAGTAAATTCTAATAAATGAAACTGGAATTTAGGGCAGTGGCAAGAAGAGTAGGTTAAGAAACAAAAGACAGGGATGTCTGGGTGGCTCAGTGGGTTAAGCGTCTGCCTTCGGCTCAGGTCATGATCACAGGGTTTTGGGATCAAGCCCCACATCGGGCTCCCTGCTCAGCGGGAAGCCTGCTTCTCCCTCTCCCTTTGACCCACCCCCCCGCTTGTGCGCACTCTCTCTGTCTCAAATAAATCAATAAATCTTAAAAAAAAAAAAAGAAAGAAAGAAACAAAAGGCAGGTTCCAGAGAACCATGGTCTCAAATGCACCTGTGTTACATGGAGGGGAAGAAAGTACTTGACTTGTTCCTGTCAGCAACTGCACAGGCTTGTGATTTGAGGACATAAACATTCCCTCCTATGTTGCCCTCACCTCCCTCACCTCATAGATGCTCAGTGATGACAGCCACATGACCTGATACTCATGGAGCACTCAAATCTGTACTAAGTGCTTTACAATGTCATGAGGATGGGGCAAATAGTATCAGTGCTATTGTACAGATGAGGAAACTGAGGCTCAGAGCAGTGAAGAGTCTTGTTCAAAGGCACATGACGAAAGAATGAGAGACAGGAAGTGGAGGTGTTTCCCACCTCCTATTCCACCATAAGTGACTATTTCATAGTGTTTGGTGTGAAAGCTCCTGGCCCGGATGCCAGTGGAGTGCCTACTGGGGAGGGCGCCCTGTGTGGTGGCGGTGGGGCCAACACGGCGGGGTAGGAGAAGAAGAAGGCCGGGACACCTCATGACAGAGTGCAACTTCTGAGTGGGACTTGGACCGCCAACCTCTGATGCTCCTTCCCAGGCCAAGATAATCTGGCTCTGCGTTTCTCTCATTTACAGGGCTGGGGTTCCCTCATTAGTGAGTGAGTGAGACTGGCAAAGGTCGGCTATGATTCTTGCCCTTTTCTGTGCTCTCTGATGGCCTTTCAAAGAGCCCGCAGAAACTCCGAACCCCAAAACTGCCCTCCCTCATATTAAACCAGCCCCTATTAAGAGCTTCGCAGAAGTCAGAGTGTGCAATAACAACAGCAATTGTTGCGCACACTGACTCAGTGCTAAGCGCTTCATGTGCCTCTTCTCTCCTAAGTTTCTTGTCAACTCCAGGAGACTAGAGGTCAAGGAATTTGTTCTCGATCACACTGACCAGAAGTGGCAAGTCAATCATTGGAGCCCAAGCTCTCTGACATTAAGGCTAATACCCTTTTCTACTTTATTGAAATATAATTGAATTACAATAAACTGGACATATATAAAGTGCAAAAGATGTCAGATGCACATCTGTGAACTCATCTCCCCAATCAAGAGGACTGAAACAGCTTCCACCTGTAGTATCAACCCCATCCTTCTACATGATGATAAGTCAGATATTTGAAGATGACCAACTTGTGCTTTCTAAATCTCCCATTCTTCAAGATAAGCACCTTCATAAGTTTCTGTAAATTCATTTCATAGTACACCTGAGTTTCTTTTATCAGCTTGCTAACCCTCCCATAGGGATTTTGCCAGGTGATCGGATATTTGGATGATTCTCAAATCTGTCAAAAGCCATCCAAGGTTTTGTCACGAAGCCCATAGGCTGGGACCAGGCCTGCAGGTGGCAGCCAACAATGCCTACAGCAAGGCCCAGATAAGCAAGCACACCAGTGCTAGGAGGTCTCCAGTTTAGCAGATCCTGCTCTGAATGCTCTCGTGCAAATAGGCTGATGCCCTTCAAGAAGCTATCAATTTATATGTGTGTTTATTTTAGAAAGATCAATAAAAACATTTGCATTGTCTTTTCCCCCATTTTTAATATATGTATGGATGACAAAATTTCCAAGTACAGCTTATCTTCAACTTCTGCTACTAAATATATATATTTAAAATGTTTATATTTAATATCTTTTCTTTAAAAATATTCTTATAAGTTTTCTGACACTAGGCTGGGCATGTGTACATTATCTTATATATCCTTACTACATCCCATAGAATAGAGTAGTAACAGTCCATTTCACAGGTGAAAAACTGAAGCTTCGGCTAATTAAGTGACCTGGCAAATTTTCCACTGCTATTAAATGGTAGAGACATAATATACAGTGTCTCCTCTGAGGCTGCATCTGGTTTGAGCACATCAAGGATTTGGGAGGTGGATGGCAGAAGGAAACAGGGATCAGTGACTAAAATCCTAAGTCCAAGGACTCTTTTGATTAAATACCCTCAAATATACCACATCACCCCCACATACATACATTTCCTGCTGTTACAAAAGTGGGATTATATTCTTTACACAGTGTTCTGAAACTTAACTTTGCAAGTATTTATCATAGACAGCTTGCCATGACAATAGACCTACCTTATTCTTTTATTTACCTTTTTTTTAAAGATTTTATTTATTTATTGAAGAGAGAGAGAAAAAGAGAGAGCATGAGCTGGGGAGAGGGAGAAGCAGACTCCCCTCTGAGTAGGGAGCCAGATATGAGGCCCAATCCCAGGACCCCAAGATCATGAGCTGAGCCAAAGGCAGATGCTTAACTGACTGAGTCACCAGGCTCCCCTATTTACCTTTTAAAAATGTAGATCTTGTGTTTTCTCTCCCAGGGACTCTGGTTTGGTAGGTCTAGGTTTAGACCAGGGCTTTTGGAGTAGAAGAGCTCCTGAGGTGACTGACTGCCACCCCTGGTAAAGAACTTGTGTCATTCAATGCCGCCCCCTGCAGGGTGAAGGAGAAATGAACAGAGTAACAACAAGGTACACAACTAGCCAACTACAAGGGCCCTGGAGCCAGAGAAAGACAGAGAGGAATGGGGAGAAGACTGGACTCAAGTCCCAGTGGGGAAAGAAGTACAGTAATACTCCTGTGGCAGACCACAGGAAGAAAGGTGTGGGTTTCGAAAGGACTTGAAAAGGAGGGAACCTACCAAGACAGTGACAGCCCCCAGACCCCTCTGGAAGAACAGAGACTAGGCTGGAGGCTGAATGGTTTACTTTAAAGTCGCAATTGCGTGGCAAACACTGTGTTAACTTAATTGTTAATTTGAGGTGCTTTGGCAGAGTTAATGGAGGCTTGGGGGGAGAGCTAAAAAACCTCAGAGAGAACCACCTCTGATGCCACGCTAACTGGGGGAGGGTCTGAGTCCTAGGAGTGCCTTAGTTTCACTTCTTATTCTTTTTTCCAATCAGGAAATAACATATTCCACTGCCCATTTGCTTAGGGCCTTGAAAGATATGTATAATATAGACAAATAAAAGCTCTGAACTTCATTAGTTGTTCATTTCAGTCTTCTCCCAAAATATCATTGATTGATCCCCTTGAAAGTTCCCTATCTTCAGTGCGGCTTTCTTGTTGATGAAAGCAATAACTAGCATAAAGTGGACACCAGGAAGGAGATAAACAAAGAGGCCCAACAGCAGTCTTACTTTGCCTCTCTCTTTCCATCTCCAGCATGGATCTGTTCTTGATTCCCACCAGGTGGCTCAGCCCTGTGCCTGGGTCGTTCTGGGCCCACGTAGAGGTTCTGAAGTCAGCCTAGCCTGGCTCTCTGTTGCTCAACAATGTCACGCTCTCGGCCAGTTTGACCGGATGTGGTGCCCTGATTCTTCTAATTGGGCTCCTACTTCATTTCCTAAGTCTTGGTCCCACGTTGCTGTCTGGAGGCCCACATTAAGTCCAGCTCCTTCCTAGAATGAAGGACTAATCATTTTCTTTCCAGGCTCTGAGCTGGAATTGGAACCTTGCCCCAGGCCCGATGTCTCTGGTTGGGATTGGTCACTAGAGGACAGACTCCTGGAGCCAGCTTCCTGTCTGGATTTCCAGGTATCACCTGCCTCATGGCTGACCTCTAGCTTGTTGGGAACATTCCATTTCTGTTTTACGTCCCTCCCGCAACCCCCTTGGCCAACTGCTCTCTTGAGTTATAAGCAAAGATTGCCGTGAGTTTCAGTTGCTTGCTAGATTGAACTTCCTTTGTTAGTCCCTGCAATTTCATCAGTTCCCCAAGTGCCGATTTTTTTACCCCAGTGGGTGTGTCCAATGCCATGTCCCAAACCCTCTTTATCCTGCTCAAATAGTTGGATACACCCTACAATTCTGTGATATAGCCATAGCCTTACACAATGGGTGGGTTCTGGGAATTTTTTATTTAAATCAAACTTTTCAAATGAAATACTTTTTTAAATATTCTAAAGAGAATGTTTCAAATATCTTACTCTGATTCTTTTACAAAAGGTGGACAGCAATATGGTGATACATGAACACTCGAGTCCCTGATTGGAGTCCCATCTCTCACAGATTTTAACCTTGGGCAAATCATTGTACAGTTTTCCTGGAACTCTTTCTTTACCTGCAAAACAATGAGGTCATTTATTAATTTCTAAGGCTGAGTTGTAATAGTCTGTGATTCTTTTTTTTTTTTTTTAAGATTTATCTATTTATGTGTGTGAGAGAGAGTGGGGGCGGGGGCAGAGGGAGAGGGAGAGAGAGAGAATCCTCAAGCAGTCTCTGCACTGAGCATGAGCCCGATGTGGGGCTTGATCCCAGGACGCTGAGTTCATGACCTGAGCCCCATCCAAGAGTCAGCCGCTTAACCGCTTAACTAACTGAGCTACTCAGGCGCCCCCTGTGATTCTTTTTTTTTTTTTTTTTAAAGATTTTATTTATTTATTTGACAGAGAGAGAGAGAGCACAAGTAGGCAGAGAGGCAGGCAGAGGGAGAGGGAGAAGCAGACTCCCCACTGAGCAGGGAGCCCGACGCGGGGCTCGATCCCAGGACCCCGGGACCATGACCCGAGCCGAAGGCAGCCGCCTAACCAACTGAGCCACCCAGGCGCCCCGCCCCCTGTGATTCTTAATAGTTGCTTTCTAACATGTATTATTTTGTATATTCAAATTTCTAGCCTGAAAGTTGTCAAAATTAAGTACACTGTCATGAAGTTTCTGCCTGGGGATTTACTCTTTTGGCTTTTATTAGTATTATTTTTTTAATAGACTGTCCTTCATGACCTGGAATTACCATATTAGTTGCCAAGTGAGATAAGCTTCACAGAAGGGAAGCCACCTTACCCCTAGAGAGGAGTCTTTTATTTTCTTTTTGGAAAGAACAGAATATAAGGGGATGGGGTTTTTCTGAGTGTGGATATATGGGCCACCCCAAGCCACCTTAAAGAAGGTCAGACCCCAGTGCTGAGCAGGGAGAATTAGAAGCAATACCTCTGAGAAGTAGAAACAGCCATTAGCCAGCTCTTTTCTTCTGTAATTAATGGAGAAGCCCTGTATCTTTGTATTAGACCCTTTAATCTAAGGGTTGCTAAATGTTTTACAAACATTAATTAATTCAATTAAACTTCACCTCACCACCTTGAGGCAGGAAATTCCTCTTTGAGACATCACATCTTTACTTATTCCAGTATCATCCACACATTATGCATTAGTGCCGATTAGGATAACGAATAATAACAGTAAAATCTTGAGTTTAGATAAAGTTCTATAACTAAAGATTTCAAGTACTCTACAAAGAGCAGATTTGGGTAATGAGGACTGAGGAGGAAGCTTGAGGCAGCTCATTGCCAATGATGACAAGTTAGCAACGTTACACGTGTTTCAGGTTCCACTCCATGCTGAGGACACATAACCTTGAACAGTTCTTTGTGACCCCTTTGTGACTCAGTTCCTACAACTCTCAAGTGGAGGCAATAATATTACTCACCTCCGTACCTCACAGAGATGTTGCAAGGAATAATGTTTGTAATATGCTATGGAGTTCTCAGATGAAAGGTGGAAATTAATATATGATGAAACATTATTACCACTTATCTTCACACCCTCTAAATGGGTTAGGCTAGTGAAGAATCAGCATCCCCACAGCCTGACAGGGACTAGTATTGCCATTATTTCCACTTAACATCTATTATATAAACCCAAAGAGGTTGAGAATTGCTCAGAGCAGCAGGATTGCTCCTAGGATAAATGAAAGCAAGCTGAGATACCAGATCAACAAAGAGGTAGCTAATTATTTATTTTCTTCTTCTTTTTTTTTTTTTTCTTTCTCAGTCTTATTTAAGATGGAGTGTTTAAGAAGAAATGAGTGCAGGGTGCCTGGGTGGCTCAGTTGGTTAAGTGACTGCCTTCGGCTCAGGTCATGATCCTGGAGTCCCGGGATCGAGTCCTGCATTGGGCTCCCTGCTCAGCAGGGAGTCTGCTTCTCCCTCTGACCCTCTTCCCTCTCATGCTCTCTATCTCTCCTTCTCTCTCTCTCAAATAAATAAATAAAATCTTAAAAAAAAAGAAGAAGAAATGAGTGCAGAGGGAGAATCAGGGAATGGCTGAAGCAACTTTTCTTCGGCCATTCCTCTCAATTCTGTCATCAGCATCTGTGCATGATTCACAGTCTCTGAATGAGCTCATGGGCAAATCCTCCTCTGTGCCTTTGCCTTCTGTCTCCTTTTTCAATAATGTTTTCCCTATCCATCTCCATTTACCAAGGCCGGCATAGGGCTCCCTACCTCCATGGAACCTTCCTGGCCTCGCTCTCTACCTGAACTCCCTCTGCCTCTCCTTCATAGTTAGCACGTGTTTTGGAATGTATATTTTGATGTTGGTATTGCTTTCTGATAGACTTAACTCTTCAAGGGCATATTCTATTAATCTCTATTTTTTACCTAGTACAGGTCTTGGCATAATGAAATTAATCAAATAAGTATTAAATAAATGAATAAGTGGAATCTGTCAACAAAATGTCAAGATTCGAGTTCAGACCATACCAAATCCACATCTGCTATTCTTACCATACTGTATTGTACCTGTGGGGCACATGTAGTACAGAATAGAAATATTGAACAGGCAAAACTGGCGACAGACAGACTGATTGAAACGTTCAACCCCTTTGGGTAAATACCAAGGAATATAATTGCTAGATCACATGATACGATGTCTAATTTTGTAAGAAACCTCCAAACTGTCTTCCAACATGACTATACCCTTTTGCATTCCCACCAGCAATGAATGAGGAGAGTTCCTGTTGCTCCACGTCCTTATCAGCATTTGGTGTTGTCAGTGCTTTCAATTTTGGCCATTTTATAGGTGTGCAGTGGTATCTCGTTGTTGTTTTAACTTGCATTTCCCTGTTAACATTATCAAATGTGTTGAAAACATATGTCTACACAAAAGCCTGCACATGAATGTATGCAGCTTTATCCATAATTGCCAAAAATTGGAAGCAACCAAGAGGTCCTTTGGGAAGTGAATGGATAAATAAACTGTGGTACATCCAGGCAATGAAATATTATTCAACTCTAAAAGGAAATGAGACATGGAGGGAACTTATATGCATATGACTAAGTGAAAGAAGTCACTCTGAGAAGGCAACATACTGTATGATTCCAAATGTATACCATTCTGGAAAAAGCAAAACAATGGGATAGTAAAAGAATCAGTGGTTGCTAGAGGTTAGGAGAGACATAGGGTTGAATAAAGGGAACAGAGGGAATTTTGAGGATAGTGGAACTACTCTGTATGATACTGTGATGGTGGATACATACATCATTATACATCTGTCAAAACTTATAGGATGTATGACACCAAGAGTAAATCCTAACCTCAGCTATGGACTTCGGGTGAAAATGATGAGTCAAGGTTGGTTCATCGACGGTAACAAATGTATCACTCTGGTGGGGGCTGCTGATAGTAGGGGAGGATGTGTATAGGCAAGAAGTATATGGGAATCTTCTGCTCAGTTTTGGTGTGAAACTAAGACTGCTCTAAAAATAGTCTACTAAATTTTTTTTTAATGAAAAGAATACACTTTCCAACAGGGAAACTGAAGATGTAACTTTGAGTGTTCAAGGGAACTCTCCAAAGGCATATGCTACCTAGAAAGACTGAGTCACTTTAGAACCTGCTTATGCAATGATTCCTATAATATTTACACACAAAAATGTGAGTATTTATGGCACCACTTTGCCCTCTCTGGTGTCATTACTCGTTGCATTAAGTCCAGACCTCCCTGGAATGCCCTTGATCTGTGTTTTTTGCCACATCTCACTCCCCTGTTCTTCCATCACACACACACCCTGGTTACAGCAAAGGTGATGCGCGCCCTCTGGACAAACCTGTGTTTCTCCTTCTGATGGCTTCCCGGCTTCAAATATTTTTTCCTGTGGCCCCACTCCCAGTCTGGGCTCTACCATCTCCACCTATTAAGGCCTTCCCTGTCTGTTTTCAAGGCCCTTCTCAAATGCTTCCTCCACACAAAGGCTTTCCTAGTCAAATAAAGGCAACATCCCTTGCAGAACACTTTGGATATGCCAAATAAGCATACATATAATCTGGAAGAGCACCGCCTATAAGTCATGCTGCCAGAGAGGCACTGGGATGTTTTACTATTAGAATTCTCTGAGGAACGTGAAGAAACTGTCACTATTTTAAAGTCCTCAGTCTTACTGGGCCACGTTGTTGGAAATGATGTAGAAAAAATTTTCTACAAATTTTCCTGGTTTTCACGAAAGTTTTTCTTAGGGACTGATTTTGCTATTCGAGTGTGGCTTAAATATTGTTGTTGCATAACCAGATTCCTTGAGTGAAGTGTTTGTGTGAGGGTTTTCCTTTAACTCTTAATCACATACTCATCTTCACCCACAATGGTGCCTGCATTGCCAAATGTATCCAGGAACCCAGCCAGAAGGCCGCAGTTCAGGGATTACCAATTATGGACACTAGAATGAAATCCTCTTAACTACACACCAGCGCAGATATGGTTTCACCACGTCACATACTAACACTCCTCAACCTCCATCAGTTGAGACAAAGTCTGAAATCTTCTGGTTTTGTTTCTTTATCTGCTAAATATTGGAATGACTACCTGCTGGAGTTCCAACATGTTCACTTACCTTTCTGGAGGTATAATTTTTTAATGAGACATAACTCACATCCATAAACTTCACTCTTTAGAAGTATACAATTCAGTGAATTTTAGTATATTCACTAAGTTGTGTAGCCACAACTACCATCTGCTTCCAGAATGTTTTTATCCCCCTAAAAAAAATCCCATAGTCCTTGTATTTTGATCTTGTGATCAAATGCAAATTTCACTTATTTATTTGATTAAATTGTGCTAATAACTCTTGGAAATTCAGTGAACAGCATATATATATAGTATATAATATTATAATAGCTTAGTATTTTTAATGTTTATCTTGCTTATAATTTGCCATTTGATCAAGGTTTTACATGTGCGTGCACACACACACACACACACACACACACTTTAGTCTTGGTTTTGTTAGGGCTACTAGGGCCAGGTTGGGGATATTAGTGCCAAGAATTGTAGCTTAAAGGAGTGAGTGGACACAGTGAAGGTAAAAATAACTCTCCTTTATTGAATACATACTGTTTCCCATGTACTATTCCTCACTTATGTGGGCAACTGGAGGCTTATAAAGTTTATGAAACTTATTATCCCTAAGATGGCAGAGTTAGCCCACCTTGGTTCACAGCCCAAATTCAAACCCAGGCTCTCCAGATTCAGTGTACATACTCTTAACTACTATGTTCTACTTCTTGCTGTTACCTCCCACATTTAGTTTAATTATACCAACAGCTCTTGACGAGGGCTGTGCAGTGTGCTTTCACAAGTCTTCGTGCAATGCCTCGGATTACTGGATGAGAAGACACCGCTCCTGTAGGCGAAGTAATCACACAGCTCAACCACCTCGGACAAGCAGCTGAAATCCAGGGTTCTCTCCAGAGCCAACGTGGATGTGTGTTCCCCTACACCATGTTGAGACTTCTTTTTTGGGGGGGTTGATTAGGACTTTATTTAGAAAAATGGAAGTATGTATGGAGAGAATATATATATTATGTTTATATTTAACAGAATTTATTATTTATTTAAAGATTTTATTTATTTATTTGTCAGAGAGAGAGAGAGGGAGAGTATAAGCAGGGGGAGTGGCAGGCAGAGGGAGAAGCAGGCTCCTTGCTTAGCAAGGAGCCCGATGTGGGACTCTATCCCAGGACCCTGAGATCATGACCTGAGCCGAAGGCAGACGCTTAACCATCTGAGCCACCCAGGCGCCCCTATTATTTATTTTTTATTATGTTCAGTTAGCCACCACGTAGTACATCATTAGTTTTTGATGTAGTGTTCAATGATTCATCAGTTGCGTATAACACCCTGTGCTCATCACAACACATGCCCTCCCTAGTACCCATCACCTGGCTATCCCATCTCCCCCCTCCCCGAAACCCTCAGTTTGGTTCCCGGAGTCCAGAGTCTCTCATGGTTTGTCTTCCTCTCTGATTCCCCACCTTCAGATTCCCTCCCTTCCCCTGTGGTCCTCCCTGCTATTCCTTATGTTCCACGTATGAGTGAAACCATGTGATAATTGTCTTCTGACAGGTATCTCAGACTTCTGTTCCAGGTTTCATAATAATGCAACACCTTCTATCTCGTATTTATTTGCATGTTTGAATGCCTACATCAGTCTTAGGGTAGCAGATGACTTGATTTATATGTGTAGTCCCTGTGCTCAGGTAATGTATATTGAATGGATGTGTGGATAAATTAAACAATGAGTCTTGCCACGAAGTCACTTGAATTTTCGGTTTCTAGACCTCCTTAAGAGTTTAACCACCAACATTTTAGTGAAAGGAGAGCACATAAAATAGCTTGATCACATCTTTGTTCTCTCTCTCTGTTTTTTTTTTTTTTTTTGCAAAAGTAAACTTAATTCCACATACACGTTGAGTAGAACGCTTTTTGCATACACAAAGAAATGTGGTCACAAATAACTTTGGAAGAGGATTAGTCATAACTTGTACCTTTTGTAAGCAAAATGAATGAGGATACTATTAAAAGCTGGTGGATTGGGGCTTTCATTAATCGAATAAAATCTGCAGCTCTGTTAGCCCTCCCCACCCCCAATTCCTTAGCCTCTGTGAATAAAGCAGTGACCTGGGAGTTCTTGAGCTCGCACCCCCACTCCTTGGAAAGGTCCTGCCAACTCTGCATTGTCTTGTTGGATTTGCAGTCAGATGTCTTATGCTGGCAGGCACTGGGCAGGCAATGAGTTCTTTCCCTGGAAGTTGGGCACAAAAAGACCGGCATGGGAGCAGCCTGTTTTGGGACAGCTGCTCTGAGACAATGCAGTAAGCAAGGCAGAAATTCCTCGGAGCAGAGGGTGACTCGTGGGAGGAGTTCAGTTTGCTAAGTATTGTCATTTGCTGAGAGTAGGTGTGTGCTCAAGGAGTCTTAACCTGAAGGATCATTAACTCTTTCCGTCGGCTGGCGAGCTGCGGTGGCTTGGCAAGTTAGTCCCGGAGACTCCTGCTCAGGAAGGCCAGGGAGGAGGAGTGGAGTCACTTTTTCATGGGGGACCACTTTGAGAAGGGCCAGCACGCTCTGCTCAATGAAGGAGAAGAGAATGAGATGGTAAGATTCTAGCCACACTCCCCTCTTCCCCTTCCCATTCCCCAGCCTCCAATACTGTCCCCTGCCACACACACACACACACACACACACACACACACACACAAACATACGCGCGTGGGGGGTACGCACACTCTCAGACACACTCACATGCTTCTCTGCAATTTGACTCTGGTATTATGTGAGAAAAGGTAGTGTCCAAGAAATTTCTCTGTCCCGTAAGTGTAATCTCTGACAGCAGAAATTTGCTAGGATGAAAACATTGTATTCATTTTATCAAGAAGGGAGAGAAGCACGATACCATTTTATGATGCATTTTTGAGCCTCACGAGTCTAGCAAGTTCTGTTCAGAACTTTAATCATTTCAGCAAACCTCTAATGTTGGAAGCAGTGTATTCCTTGATAGGGGGAAGTGGAAGAGACACTGTGAGGTAGGAGTGCAGCTGAGTCTCTGATTGTCTTCTCTTCTCACGTATCTGTGTTCACAAAGAATGTTGGGTGGGGAAAACATAAAATATTAACAATTATCAGTCTATATACTTTTCTGTTTACTTCTCAGGTTTTGCTTGTCGGTCTCTAGTTATGGAGATTGGTTACAGACAGCTTTCTGTAGTTCACTGTCTCTTTTATTTTAGATGTGCTCTCCTCTGGGGAACTATAGGAAAATCGGAGATGATTCTTATGTTCTTGCCGCATTTAAGCTGTATTTCTCAATTACAATGTAATCAAGAGAGAGTTAGAAATGTGTACTTTTGGTTAATAAGGGCTTTCAGCTAATTGTTATGCCAGGAGTGGTGTGATTAAAATGCGATATTCTCATTCTATAATAGCATTTTATCTTCCTGGAATTAATATAGAAATAACAAACCCAAAAAATTTTTATTTAAATTTTTTCTTGGCTAATTGCTTTAGCCCTGACTATTAAATTCTTTGTTCCTGAACTGGTCTTTCAAGTTTAATCTGCTTACCTGTTCCTATAGCAACAACATTTTTTTGGACCTTCAAGGGTAGATCCCTTCTGCTATCAAAGCTGAAAAAATTGTAAGGGAATAAAAGGCACCCAAATGGACATGAGCTTCTTAACCATCTCCTTACTTCTTTCAGATTGGGCTGCCGAATGACAATTATCTTTAGGGCCTACACAAACATCACTGGAAATGACTTTCTAATGCTATGTTGGTTATAGTCCTTACTTCTTCAAAGTGTTTTCTTTGGAGAGTCAATATTCTATTATTCTCTATATTAAGTTGACGATTTGACCCTCATCTGGAATGCTCTTCACCAGAAGGCAGGGGCTCCTCCCTCACATCCTCAGATAGAAACACACCCACTCTTTTCTCATACACTCATTTCTGCTCTTTGACAGTTTGCCACTCAATAGTCATTAAGAGTCATCCATTTGCTAGCAGACGTTCCCAGTACTGGGGAAACGACCATCCTTCTCTAGCCTACACACTGCTGCGTGGCGATTTTGTTGAGAGTTCATCTTCATAATGGCACTGCCTAGTGAGTCAGGGTGTCCACTTCATATTGTATGCAGCTGGAAGTCCAGTTAGGAGAGGACCTTTGGTATGGAAAGGGGACTCTGTGTTTTGTGGACTGGAGTCGTTTGGCCAGCGGTCTCAGCAGAGGTGAGGCCATTAGTATGCAGTCTTGAGCTCTCCATCTTGTTCCGCCTGGAGAAACCTGGCCACCTGCCTGTTGCTGTGTCTGACTGTGTCCCTTTGTAACTCACTACTCCATTCCCCACGCCCCCTTCACCTATAGCTGTAAACTTGCAAAATTCTGAAGATCTCTTTTTATTTATTTGGTTTTGATGGAGTACAATTGACATACAATGTCGTGTTAGTTTCAGGTGTACAGTATAGTGATTTGACAATTCTCTACATTATGAAATGCTCACCACAATAAGTGTGGTTACCGTCTGTCACCAGACAATGTTATTACAATTTTAGTGACTATATTCCCTATGCTGTACTTTTCATCCCTGTAACTTTTTCGTTTTATAACTAGAAGTTTGTAGCTCTTTGTCCCCTTTACCAATTTTGCCCATTCCCTCAGTGCCCTCCCCTCTGGCAACCACCAGTTTGTTCTTTGTGTTTATGAGCCTGTTTTTGTTTTATTTTGTTTTTTAGATTCCACATATGGGTGAAATCATATGGTATTTGTCTTTCTCTGTCTGACTTCACTTAGCATAATACCTTCTAGGTCCATCCATGGTGTTGTGAATGGGAACTTCTCAAAAAAATTATCAAGATATCTTCAAGACATTCCATGTATTTTCATAGTGAGTTCTAGTTTACCAACTATTTTCTTGGCCACTTGCTAATTTGGTTTTTACTACACTTTGTGAGGTACATGCTATGATTCCCACTTTAAAGATGAAGAAATTGATGCACTGAGGATTTGCTTGTCTAAGGTGGCATCAGCCAACAAGTCCAGGAGCTGAGGCACCACATTAATCAAGTTGGCACCTCTTTTGTCTCTGGACCTAAACATAGCCCAGTGATACCTTTTTCAGTCCTTCCCCAGGACATTATACTCTTAACAGAACACACTTCCTCCCTTAAGATAACAGAGCTTAGGAGAATGTCTGGTCTTAGATTTCCCAGGATCTATTTTGTTATATATAATTTGCAGATTTGTATTTCCTGAATAAGTCTGTCTCCTCTGACTTGAATTTTAATCCCTTTTAGAAAGCCAAAAAGTTGTCTAGAAGTGTGTCATATCAAAGAAGTGTGTTTATAGTTTCTTGCTTTATAATATACACCATTTGGACCTTTGCAGAAGACGTTCCTCCAATGATAGAAATGACTTCAAATTTCAAGAAAAACAGGAATATTTCCAGGCCTAAAGATGCCTGAACTGTCTTCTGTTCTAGAATAAAAGAAAGAGGAACTAAAGAGCAACTCTAGGTGATATGAAAGTAATAGTCTTAAGTGCAAAATGAGACAGGAGAAGAAAGAATTTGTTCGAAGGACAAGGAAGAAAAGGGGAGAAAGTAACCTTGAGAGCAGGTTCACCCAGATGACTGCCTCGTAGCCTCAAAGAGCAGAATGATGCCTAGCCAGTGCTGCAAGCGGATCAGAGGCCTGGGTCTCACTAGCTTGGGCTAGTCACTTGCTGCTTTACCCTGTTTCCAAATCTGTCCAGTAGGAGTGGTCCTTCCTACTCTACCTGTCTCACAGGGCTCTTATGAAGATGAGCTGAAATAATCTGTGGGGAAGTGTTTTGAAAAATATAAAAGTCTAGGTGAGTGTAAGCTGCTATTATCTAAACAAAGATAGGAAGAGTCAGGGCTTCAGAAATTAACCAGTTGAATAACTACTAACCCCAAAGTGAGGTCATCTCTTCTCATTAAATAACCACAAGTAAGGATTGTATACTTTTATGCACAAGCTATAGTGACCATTTGTAAATGGAGAGGAGCTGAGCTACCTTATACCCAGCCTTGTAGTGCTTACTTTGGGAAAACCTCAACTCTTCTTGGAACTAACTTCCAATCAGGAGTATCAGACCGCCTGGGAGCTTGAATTCCTTTGAATTCTGTGGATACATGTTTATGTTTTGAAATGCCTTAGAAATACTAAGTGCTCAGGTGCTCGGGTGGCTCAGTCGGTAAAGCAGCTGCTTTTGCTTAGGTCGTAATCCCAGGGTCCTGGGGTCGAGCCCCGTCCCGGGCTCCCTGCTCAGCGGGGAATCTGCTTCTCCCCTTTCCCTCTGCTCTCTCTGTCAAATAAACAAATAAAATCTTAAAAAAAAAAGAAATACTAAATGCTCATTTCCTTATACCATGACTTAACAAAGTGGTTAATTGATTAATATTGTGGTTTAATTGTTTAGAACATTGCTCACCGTTATCCTTTGTTACACCCTAATAAAATCATACTCCTTTCAGGGAAGTGCTTTATTTTTATTCTAGTGAGACTTGTTTTTAAAAGTAATGTTCCCTGATTTTTTTTCTTTCCTCATTTCTAGCAAATAAGAAAGAAAATAAAACCCTTGATTTTTCTGATTATAAAGATAACATATGTTTACTATAAAAATATTGAAATGACATATAAAAATCTAAAAAATGAAGTAAATATGATTTATAAATCTTCCACTCAGACACGATCAGTATTGTTGACCCTCCTTCTAAAGACTTATAAAAGATGAATCCACCAAATTCATCTAACTCATCTAATAATACAAAACTTTCTAATTTATTACATTTTAATATTCTCTACACCGTTCTGTTTATCTACATCCGTGTATCTGTTTCATGGGAATACTACATAGTGGTGTCCTACTGTTCATCTCTTTCAACTCCGTATTTATTAGTCTGAAACGAATAATGTTGGGAGTATTTATGCCATAGAAATTGGTAAATGCTACACAGGACTTGAGTCTTGCCCCACCTGAAGGCCAGTTGTTAAATATTTACCAGCATACCACTGAACATATTATTTCTTTCAGACTTCCCTTTTCCCCCGATACATGTCTAAATACAGTAAGCATGTTGTATTTGGATATCATCTGTTTATTTGTACTATGCATCATGCCAAAACACAATAAAAGCAATCATAATCTATTCTAAAAAGCATGCATACACGTATTCACAAATATATTTTTTAAACAAAAAATGGAGTCATTCCATCTATATGTTTTTTTAAGCTATCTTTTCATTACGCTTAAGAATTTATCATGCCTGTATTTTTCTCTTGAGACTTGTAGCTCCACATAACTATTTTAACATGTTAATTGTATCTGGATGAACTATTATTCTATATTAAGCAAATCTCTCATGTTGCACACTTATGTTAATTCTAAATTTTTGGGCTGTGATGGACAGCTTTGTACATGTAATTTCACATATTTGTCAGATTATTTCCTTAGGATAAAGTCCTAAAAATAGCACTGATGCACAAAAGGGGATGTGTGTTTTAAATTTTGATTGATACGTAATGCTAAATTGCCTTTCAGAAGATTGTGCTTTTACCAATTTACACTCTGACTAGCATTCTTTTTTGAGAATACTTGCTTTTTCTACCATACTTGCCAATGTTGAGCATTATGAATCTTTTTAACTTGGGTTCACCTGCTATGTGAAAATGATACTTTATGGCTGTATTATTTCTGCATTTTCTTGATTTGAAATTGAGCACATCTCAATAAGTTTATTAGCATTTATGTTTTTTTGACTAGACTCTCTTAATGTTATCACTCATGTTTTATCAACTAGTAGACTGGTTAAGTAAAACCTTTGAATCGGGAAAAGCAAGAGAAACTCTCTTTGAACTTCCATGTCGTTTCTGAGAGTAAGAAGTTAGTACTGCAATGAGCGCATAATAAGGCGGCAGGGTGGTGTGTGGTCTTTGCCATGTTGAAAGCCCCATCATGCCTTCAGCATGAGCAAGGGACATCTGTCCTCACCAATTATCTGGCTCACTTTCACAGCTGATGTTTGTCTTTTCTTCTCTAACACCAGGAAGCAAAAGCACCTCCCCCCACCTCAATAGCCACTTATTTATTATGCTCCATGAGCACCTCCGAGTTGGTTGCCAATGTTAACTAGTGAACCCACAGATCTCATAGTGGGGGAATTGTGTTCAGACTGAGACATTTTGTCAGTTGAAATGTTCAGGAAGCTGGGCTACTGGCCAAGTCTAGTGTCTTTATTCTTGATTCATTGCTGCAGAACTCCCATGAAGTCAACTCATCTTTGATATAAACTCTTGAGGAGTAACACTTAATTGCTTTTTGAGGACAGGGACCCTGCTTAGTTCACCTTTGTATGGCCTCCCCCTTCCCTTTCCCGCTATTCCCAGAATTGAGCATAGTGCTTGGCACAAACAGTCAGGGCATATTTGATAGCATAATTCCAAGCTCCATTAACCTGTAGTTTTGCATTCTGAGAAGAACAGGGAGGCAGCAGGGCTTAAAGGGAGAAACAGTTTGAATAATAAAAAAAGAAACTTAGGAAATTCTGTGTTATTTATTTGGAATGGCCAGTCATTTTGTGAATTTATCAATTGACTCCTGTTTCCCCCAAGCATAAACAAAGCTTATTCTTCGGAGTTAATTAGCCATACTATACTATTTTTTCTATGAGATACTTTATGCTATCCTTTCATCCGTTCATGTATAAACTCAACAAATATTTACCAAATGCTTACTCTGTGCCAGGACTTCTCTGTGCTAACCAAGGAGGATTTTGAGTGAATAGCAAAAAGCTTTTGTTTTTAAGGAGTTCACAGTCGAGCGGGCAGGACTGAGTACATAATCTGTGGGGCCCAGTGCAAAATGAAAATGAGTTGCCCCTTGTTCAACAATTATTAAGAATTTCAGGATGGCTCTAGCAGAACATTAAACCAAGTTCAGGGCCCTTTTGAGAGCAGGGCCCTGTGGGATTAGACAGACACGTGGCCATGTAGCTGGCCCTACAAGTGGGGGAGCCAGGAGTGCAAATGCAATGAAACTGTGATAAAGCAGGTGCCACTGAGGGAGTCATACACATAGAGCTGTGGGGGCAAAGAATAAGGAGCAGCACAGTCAAGGGGGGAGATGGCATCTAATTTCCCTGGAGGGGTAGGTGAGGGCCCGAAAGTGAAAGACTTTATAAGACACCCTCACAAGTGCACATTTTATCTTTTCCAATGATTCCCAAACACTGGCCCATGAGAAAAACTGTACCAGAAACAAGTTGGGGAGTATATAAAGAGAAGATTCAGTATGCAACTGCACCCTTGACATAGAGGATGCTGAGTAGAGGAAGGATTTGAAAGATACTTAGAAATTAGACTTGAAAAGACTTCATAATCCGTAGACTGTGGGGTAAGAGAGAAGGGGTGAATGGGATGAGTAGAACTAAGGATGTCTTTAAGGTTCCTAGTCTGTACAATGGGAGGAGATGATGCAAGCGCTGAATCCCACAGGGAAAGGTAGGAACAGGTTGGGAGTGGAAACGGCCACAGCAGTAGCAGATACTTAGATGGTGATTGATCTGGACCAGGAACTTTACATATAGTAATGTATTTAATTCTCTCAGAAACCCTAAGAGGAATTATCATCTCTCTTGTGCACATGTAGGAACTGAGGTGTAGAGAGGTTAAGTAACTTGACCAGGTTCATTTGGCTAAGTATATGGAAGGCTATGGCTTAACACCCCAGTTTAAACATAACAGTTTACTGCCTCTTTTCTTTCTTTCTTTTTTTTTTTTTTTTAAAGATTTATTTATTTATTTTAGGTGGGGAGGGGCAGAGGGAGAAGGAGAGAATCTCAAGCGGACTCCATGCTGTGCACGAGCCCGATGCAGGCTGATCCCACGGCCCCAAGATCCTGACCTGACCTGAAATCAAGAGTCAGTCACTTAACTGACTGAGCCCCACCCAGGCACCTTGGTTTACTGCCTCTTACTTTTGCTAAATTCTGATGCACTGTTTTAGTTGTTAATGGTGGCAAAAATGGCAGGGCATAATTGAAAGAAACACAACATTAGGAGACTGGAGACCAGCATTGTTGTGTTGGCTCTGCCATTATTTATTCTTATACCCTTAAAGCAAATCATGGTCACATCTCTTTCGCTCTGTCTCATTTATAAGGTGGAAATAATAATACCTTACTAGTTTGAACCAGGGACCAATGCAGGTGGTTTCTTGAGGTCCTCTCCAACACACACAAGGATATGATTTCAAAAGTTGTAAAACAGGTGGATAAAATCACTATGAAATGTCTTAAGAAATTTAAGTGACACTTGATTTTTTTCAAAGCACTCTGAGTTTTTAGTCAAGGAAAGGAGCACATATCTGGAGATATCAAGTGGGAACTGGAAATTTATGGCAGGTGTTATGTGAATTAGTTATGAATAAAGAGTAAATCCATTGGTAAACAATTAACCAATGCTGAACCCTATAGGGTCCTCAGGCCTACAGAAACAGAGCACAGGAACTTGACCTTCAAAGGCATTGGTGCATTGGTGATGTGTCCAGATTCATTCCTGGGTGCCATTTTCAAGTCTTTGTCGCTATTTTAAAGCTTTGTGAAGACTAGCCAGAGTGGGGTTCCTTACCTCCATGGCCTACAGCTATTTCTGGATGCCTGTCATGTAAACCTCAGTGAGCTGTCTGAAACCACAGCCCGGGTAGAGATGGAAGGCAGCTCAGAACACTGCCTCTTCAACTCTATCCTCAGCCTAAGGCTACTCTTCTGGACAATGAGCACAGCTATGCCCTAGATGCCCCCTCAGAAATCAGAACAGAGAGGAGGCCCAGTGTGCTGCATACTTTCCAGAGAAATATGTCCCTCAGGGGACAAGCCTCCTTGGCTTGTCACTCAGTGCTAAGCTTCTAGTAGGCGTAGAGAAGGTTACCTGTTGCCCTTGTTCTACTTAGTCTTGGGCAGTCCCTTTGTGTCTGGTCTTAGAGGAGTGGGAGTGGTGCTTTATTAATATTCCTGTTCATCCTCTGCATGGCAGCTACCTTTGTCTTTTATCTGAAGTTGACTTCAGGTGGGAGTTTTCTGCCCTCCCCTAGCAGTTACCTGGGCTTGATTTTGTAGAATCTTGGTTTCAGGATGGTAAGTTGTAAAAGGTATTTGCTTCTATCCTTCATCCAGCATCAACTGATTTTTGCCTTCATCCTGGTAGAGGATTTCCTACTTAGAAGTAATTGACCTGTGTTCATTGGGCCATAATGGTTTTATTTTCAAACTTTACTTGGGCCCCTCTGGTAACTGAAGATATTACATACCTTCAGGTACTATACCAGTGGAAAAAAATTGCCCTTCTTTCAAGAGTCTCAGCCAAATACTCATTTTGTTTTCTAACTGGCTCTGATTAGATCACCCCCCCCTTTTTAAAGATTTTATTTGTTTGACAGAGAGAGAGCACAGGTGAGATCTTGACCTGAGCTGAAGGCAGACGCTTAACTGACTGAGCCACCCAGGCACCCCGATCATCTCCCTTTTCAAACTTAATTAGTGGGGCCAGAAGAATACCAAGCTCTTAGTTACATGTCCACGTCTGGAGTTAGGGTCAAAGTTAGCTCTACATGAAGCACAGCTGACAATGAGGAAGTGGCGGTGTGACAGAAAAAAGTGAGTGAGATAAGTGGGGATTGAGTGGTCTCAACAAAAAATACAAATGGATAAACAGAATGTCCAATATGATAGTCAATAAATAATAGTTTAATTGAGCTGAACAGATAGTGTTTAAAGTGGACAGGTCCCCTACATGATTATTTTTGCTAGAGAGAATATAAAATTTAGAGCTTTCCTACTGGTATTTTAGATATCTGTGAAGAAGTAGAAAAGGGCCTTTAAAACATACATATTTATTTTTCAGATGTTAAAAGTGAAACATATTTAGTGATTAAAAGGTGTGTAATACTGGGGCGCCTGGGTGGCTCAGTCGATTAAGCGGCCCGCTCTTGATTTCGACTCAGGCAATGATCTCAGGGTCCTGGGATTGAGCCTCTGGTGAGGCTCCTTGCTCAGTGGCTAGTCTACTTGGGGTTTCTCTCTCCCTCTCTCTCTGTCCCTTCCCTGCCTCTTGTGAGCGTGCACACGCATGCGCCCTCCTCTCTCTCTCAAATAATAAATCTTAAAAAAAAAAATAAATAGAATTTGCTCAACACAGATGTAAAAGAAGAATCATGGTTATTCCATCACCCGAGGTAAATGTTAGTATTTTATCTGATGTATTTGTCTTCCAGTGTTTCTTCTTTGTGCCTCACCTTATTTCAATTAAATTTGAAATTGTACTGTATACTTTCATGTTGTCTCTCTTCACTTAATATTATTATGTATATTTTTCCTCATATTATTAAAATACTTAATAAACATTATTTTAATGCCTATATAATATTTGATAATTACCCTGTTCTTTTATTCAAAGATTGCTTTCTATTTGCTACTACTACTAATATTGCAGTGAACATCTCTGCATACAAGTCTTTATTCTGTGTTTTGCATAAGTTAGAGGGATTGCTTTTTTCTTTTTTTTTTTTTAAGACTGAGAGTCTTTCTTAGTGGCCTAAAATCATACCTTTGGAGGTGTGCCCATTCTTTCAAAATCCCTCTTAGCAGTAGAGATCTAGGCTACTAAGGAATTGCCAGGGTGGGATCTGCTTCTGATGCTCAGAGAGGCCATGTTTGCCATTGTCTATCCCAGAGAACTATGAGGAGAGAGTGTGTACTAGGAAGTTGTGAAGCTTCTATTTACTTAATGGTTTTTCATGCAGAAAGCATCATGTGCATACAAAGGGTCAGTTCTGACATTAGCAGACGATGAGGCTCTAGTAACAAACTGCGGGCCCTTTATATTTCATTTCAGGAAATTTCCCATGTAGCTTCCTCCTGCTGTTTCGTCTGTAGGAGGAATAAGTAAAAGCTAGAATTCCTATTATTTTGGTAGCAAATTCTATCCCCTGTGATCACAGTTAGAGTATCTGTTCTTTAATAAAGGCCTGATTGTGGGGGCCTTCAACCTTATGGGGAGAAAAATCTAATCATCTTCCTTCTGAACTTTTACACAAGTTCCCAGAATAGGAAAACAATTTTATTTTTGAGTTTTAATATTATTGAAATAATTGCCTACAGAGTATCCCAATTAAAAAAGTAGCAAAATAGTATACAAATAAAAGTGCAGTATTTTGCCCCAAGGAAGGATATGCTTTTCTATTTAATTTTCAATGACTTATCGATCAACTATTCACTGCTGTACCTCCAATGCTTAGAAAAAATATAAATACACAATATATATTTTTGGGGTAAATGAATGAATGATGGATGAATATAGCTAGTTATAGTTACATTCCCAAACTATATAAAATGGCATATATTGGGGCACCTGGATGGCTCAGCCATTAAGCATCTGCCTTCAGCTCAGGTCATGATTCCAGGGTCCTGGGATCGAGCCCACATTGGGCTCCCACTCCCCCCTGCTTGTGTTCCCTCTCTCACTGTCTCTTTTTGTCAAATAAATAAATAAAGTCTTAAAGAAAAAAGAAATAGCATACAGATCTAAAGGTAAATAGGGATTAGAATTCAGAAAAGTAGAGGATTGACTTACTATACTTCATTTCACCTGTTCCATAGAATCAACTTTCCAATAACCCAAACTTTGTCTTTCTCCTGCTTATTACCTTGCCCATCCAAGCTTTCCTTAAATGCCCTCAGAAAAGGAAACTTAGCATGAGACAAGTCATTTCCTTGTGAGACAGAATGACTATTATAAAGACTCTTCCTATGTTGAAATGAAATATGGTTCCATTAACCTGAATTCATTAGTCTTACCTCTTTTGCCTTTTGGGGCCACCTGTCAAAAATCAACTTCTTATTCTCAGGCATTTAAAAATTATTCCTATATGTCCCCCATCTTAATCCCTCCTGGCATCTCTTCTTCAATTTAAACACACTCAGTTTCTTCAGCCACTCTTCGTGTGGCACAGTTAACATTTATTGACTACTTACTAGGTCCTGTGCCCATTGCTTAGCTCTTCCATGTGATACTTTATTCACAGTAACCTCATTGGGTAGATACTATCACTATAGGCACAAAGACCAAATGTTTCCATTGTTTCTCTGTGGCAGGGGTCCACAAACTATTGACTGTGGGTGACATCTGGCTCACTGACTTATCTGAAAATAAAATTTTATTGGAAAACAGCCTCCTGCATTTATTTACAGATTGTCTCTGGTTGCTGTTGTATTACAATGGCAGAGCTGAATGGTTGTTAGAGAGACCATGTGGCTCACAAGGCTGAAAATATTTTCTATCTGGTACTTCACAGAAGAAGTTTGCTGAGCCTACCCTTTTCCTTCTGATCTCTCTCTTTTTTTTTTTTCTGATCTTATTAAAAAAATTTTTTTTCTTTATTGCCATAGTAAAGTGTTACTTGTTAGGGTTGTCCAAGTTTTGCATCCACCAGTGATGGTTTAGGAGAGCTCTGGAAAGGCTTGGGCTGGGTGGTGGTTAAGGATTTAAATGGCTGTCAGTGTGGTCAGTAGATATTTACAAACTGCTGTGGTGGAAAGTGCCCTGTTTGGAAGCCTGGGTTCTTTCTAATCTGGATTCTTCCATTAATCGTTCATTTTGTGTGAGGAGTTTCCCCTTGCTGGGCCTCTGTTTTTTTCCATCTATAAATAGATCTAGATCTATAGGATCTGTCTGATGTAGTTACATACCTATCTTCATTTTGAGGTTGCCCAGACCCTTATTTACCAGCATGAACATTGGTGACCAGATATATAAGACGCTTCACCTGTTGGAAATAGTACAGCCATGTATAACCAAGAGCCAGTGGATCCTTAGATTTCCCAAATTATGGAATTTCAGGTAGAGAAAGTCACTCAAAGATAATCCAGTCCAACACATTCATTTTTTTAAAGTTATATTTTGTAAAGATAATTTTAGATTCGCACTCAGTTGCAAGAAATAATACACAGAAATTCTGTGTATGCTTTACCCGTTTTCCCCATTGGTAATATCTTGCAAAACTATAGTAAAATATCACAATCAGGGAATTCACTCCGATAGGTCAAGGTACACAACACTTCCATCATCACAAGTATCCTTCGTTTTGCCTTTTTCTAGCCACATCCACTTTTTTTCCCCATCGATCTCTACTCCTTAAGTCCTGGCAATCACTATTCTGCTTTCTGTTTCTATAATTTTCTCATATCAAGAATGTTATATAATTAAGATCATACAGTATGTGAACTTTGGGATTGACTATTTTTTACCCAGCATAATTCCCTGGAGATTGATCTAAGTTGTTTTGTGTATCAATAGTTCATTCTTTTTTATTGCTGAGTAGTTTTCGGTGATATTTCATGGTGCCATGGTTTATTTAAACCATTCATCCGTTGAAAGACATTGTAGTTGTTTCCAGTGTTTGACTATTATGAATAAAATTGCTGTAAACATTTGTGAATAGGTTTTTATGTGAGCATAGGTTTTTATTTTTCTGGGATAAATGCTCAGGAGAGCAATTGCTGGGTTGCATGGTAGTTTCATGTTTAGTTTTTAAGGAAACTACCAAACTGTTTTCCAGTGTGGTTGTACTATTTACATTCCCATTGGCAATTATGAGCGATCCTGGTTCTCCAAATCCTCACCAGCACTTGCTGTTTTCACTATTTTTTGTCTTAACCATTCTGACCATTTATCTCTAATCATTCTCTATCTAGCTGTATAGTAGTATCTCATTGTGATTTCAGTTTGAATTTTCTTAATAGCTAATGATTTTGAATATCTTTTTGTGTGCTTATTTGCCATGGGTATTTTCATGTCTTTTGTCAATTATCTAATTGAATTGGTTTGATATTTTACTGTTGAGATTTGGGTGTTCTTTATGTATTCTAGATATGAGTTCTTTATTGAATATGTGGTTTGCAATGTGTTAGTAATGTGGATGTCCAATTGCTCCAGCCCTATTTGTTGAAAAGGTTATTTTTTTCTTCATTGAATTGCTTTGCACATTTGTCAAAAATCAATTGGGCAGAGTTATATAGGTCTTTGTCTTGTTTTTTATTCAGTTCCATTGATCTATGTGCCAGTGTTACACAGTCTTGATTAAGGAAGTATACAATAATTCCTGAAATCAGGTAGACTTGTTGCTTCCACTTCATTCTCATTTTTTCAAAATTGTTTTAGCTGATATAGTTCATTTGCTTTCCATATAAATTTTAGAATAATTTTGTTTATTATCTACAAAAAATCTTACTGAGATTTTGATAGGAATTGTGTTAAATTTATATATTAAATTTGGGAGAATTAAAATCTTTGCTATGTTAAGTTTTCCACCCCATGAACGTTGTATATCTCTCCATTTATTTAGACTCTTCTTTGATTTCTCTTATCAGCACTTTATAGTTTTCAAAATGCAAGTCCTGTGTGTGTTTTGTTAGATTTACACCTAAGTATTTCATTTTTTGAGAGATTGTAAATGGTCTTGTATTTCAAATTTTGGTATTCAATGTTCTTTATTAGGTTATAGAAATACAATTAATTGATTTTTATATGTTTATCTTGCATCTTATTACTATGATTAACTAACTTATTCGTTCTACGAGGGTTTTTTTTTTTGTAGATTCCTTGGGATTTTCTATATAAAAATCTATCACATGTAAAAACTAATGATGTAACGTATGGTGATTAACATAACAATAAGAAAATTTAAAGGAAAAAAATCTATCACATGCAAGTAGGAACAGTTTTAAGTCTGTATGCTGTTTGTTTCTTTTTCCTGTCTAGCTACAACTCTTACGTTGAATAAAAGCAGTGAGAGTAGACATCCTCATCTTGTTCCTAAGGGATCTGGGAAAATATTCACTGTTTCATCATTAAATTTAGTGTTACCTGTATGTTTCTAAAGATGCTCTTTATCAAGTTGAAGAAGTGCGTTTTCATTCCTATTTCCTTAAGAATTTTTATCATGAATATGTGTGAAATTTTGTCGAAAGTTTTTTTCTGTGTCAATTGTTATGACCATGTGATCTTTAAATTAAAAAAACATTTTTTTAGTCTGTTAACATGGTGGATTACATTGATTGATTTTTGAGTGTTAAAGTGGCTTCCTATTCTTGGAATAAATCCTACTTGGTAATGGTTTATAATTCTCTTTATTGCTGAATTCTATTTGTTAATATTTTGTTGAAGATTTTTGCTTCTGTGTTCCTGAAGAAGATTGATCTAGAGTTCCTTTATTTTCTTTCCCCTTCCTTCCTTCCTCTCTCCCTCCCTCCCTCCCTCCCTTCCTTCCCTTTCTCCCTCCCTCCCTTCCTACTTCCCTCCCTTCCTTCCTCCCTCATTTATTAAGCACTTAATATGTGTGAGTCCCTGTGCAAGCTATTAGGTATACAATGAAAAGTCCTAGGGCTCAATATCTGGTGGAGGATAGACTTCGGTGGGCTGGTGCTCTGACAGCAAAATATACAATTTTCTGTGAGAACACAGAAGAAGTTACAGCCAATTCCTGGATGACTTCAGTGGGAAAGTGCCGACTGAAAAGAATCTAGATGCATGAATAGGAGTTTAGCAGCAAACCCAATTAGGGTGAAGGACATTCCAAGTCAAGGAGACATAAGGTACAAAGGTACTGAGATGTAAAGGAACAAAGCACATTCCATTCGGAGAACTGAATGCAGCTTGGCAAAGCTGGTGTGCAGGGTGTATGTGTGTGTGGTGGAGTGGGACTGGGAGAGCAGAGAGTTGAGGCTGAAAAGATAGTGTGGGGAAGATTAGGAAGAACTCTGCATGCCATTCTAAAGGAATTTAAGGGTTTTGAGTAGGTAACCAACCACACTGGTTTACCTGAACTTTCTGGACATTAGCACTAAAGGTCACATCCTGAGAAATCCTTTGGTGTTGGACAAACTGGAATGGTTGGTCACTCTATAAGGAATTAAAATCAGATGTCTGCTTTAGAAAGGTAGCTCTGTAACAATGTGAACAACAGTGTAGAGAGAAGTGAAACTGGGACATGATGACACTTGCCGTGATTCTAGTGTGAGCACTGGTTGAACTAATAAGGCAGGAGTATCAGGGATGGAGAAGAGGAGACCAATTTGAGAAATATCTAGAGGACACGATCACTAGACCTTGGACTAGTTAGATGTTGAGGGAGAAGGAGAAGAATATTAAAGAGAATTCCTGGATTTCTGAATCGTATAACTGGATGTGTAGTGGTGGTAGTGGTAACGCAGGGAGAGAGGAGCGTGTGGTTAATGAGTTCAATTTTAAACTTATGATTAATTCTGACTGAGGAGGCGTCATAGAGTCTTATATGAATGGTGTTTTTTAAAGATTGCTAGGATTTTTTTTTTTTTTTTTCTGGGAGAAGGTATTGCAAAATTGTGGGGTGTGACTCTTGATAAGTGTTAAAGTTATTGCTTTGGGTTCAAGGCCATGCATGCCCAACAAGCATTGGTAGAACCTTCAGAAGCAAAAGTAGAACTCATTTGAGAGTGTTTGGCAGTTTTTGAAATGTCATAAATGTGCAAAATATATATATACAGCCAATTTAATAATAATTCGAAACTGGTATGATCATTGCCTGAGTCAGAAGAGAGAGCACTGTTAGCACTCCAGAGGTTCTCCTGGGGCCTGCCCTAACTATGACCCATCTCTGCTGTCTGCCCCTATTCCATGCAGAAGTGACCTCTCACCTGGCTTGTATAATTATAATTTTCTTGCCTTTAAAAATATTTTTCTAACTATGTATGCATACCATAACAATATTTTTGAGGTTTCTGTGATTGAAATGACACTGATTATATTCTTTTGTGTTTTGCTGCTTTTGCTTATTAGATTGGTGAGATGTATATTACTGCACAAAATTATAGTTTATTTGCATTATGTCAGAATATATCATTGTAAGACTATACTTTCTAAAAGCTGATGGACTTTTGGATTGTTTCCAGCTTTGAATTTTTCTTGTTTGTGTCTCCTGGTACCCAGGTACACCCAGTTACTCCTGGTAACTCCGGTAAAGTTTCTGTAGAGAAGATACAAGTAGAAGTGCTGAATCACACAATGTGTGTATCTTTAATTTCACTGTGTAATGCCAAAGTGCTCTCCAAAGTGGTCTTGACAATTTATCTCTCAACAGCAATGCTCAGAAAGGATTCCTCATTCTGAAAACCAGTGGTGACCATTGTTCTAGTGAATGCTTTCAACTCACTTCCAAACTGTGGAAAAGATTTCCGGCCTTCTTAATGAGAGAACTTGGTAATCTCATGCTTTTCAAAATGATTTTTATCTATGCAGGCCCTGTTTAGGCATAAACTTGTAATGGAAATCAATATACTTATATTGATTTTATGTTGTTTGAACAGGTAGAAATGGAGTTTTTCTGGTTGAAAGGGCAGTGTTTGGTGCGTCCGTGTGTGCTAAGTGGGAGGGAGCTCAGAGTACACCTGCTGGGCCCCAGCCTAATGTCTGGCACATGGTGTAATTATTAGTAGAGTTGTCTGAAAATGGAACAGCCTTCCACAGGAAGTAGAGTTTGCCTCATTGGAGGTGTGGGAGTTTCACATTGTGAAAGAAATATGAGATTGGGTCATCTCTGATTTTTCTCTCTCTCAGAATTCATGACAGCATACTTCTCCCTCTTTCATTTTCTAAAATCCTATGGTAAGTAACAAATAATCATACCTGGAGAGAAAGACGAATAATAATACTTAGGGATACAATTTATTGTTGGGATAAATTCTCTATTGGTCAAAGAGTAGGAGGCTGACTTTGGAAGGAGATCATTGCTTTTCCTCTGCTCTCTCTCTCTCTCTGTGTGCTTTTATCTGAGAATTCTCTTAAAATCTCAGGTTTTGGGGTGCCTGGTGGCTCAGGCGGTGAACATCTGACTCTTGGTTTAGGCTTAGGTCATCATCTCATGGGTGATGATCTCATGGGTTGTGAGATTGAGCCCTGTGTTGGGCTCCATGCTCAGCAGGGAGGCTGCGTGAAGATTCTCTCCCTCTGCCCCTCCTCCCACTCTCTCTCTTTCTTATAAATAAATAAATCTTTAAAAAAAGTCTCAGCTCTCTTCCCTGAAAAATGATGTTTGACTGGATGTTTGCTATGATTCATCAGGTGTTAATAGTCAATTATTACCATTTTTGGCCTCTCTGTTTACCAGTCTAATGATATTCCAATCTAAGGAATTACCATATAATCGGGGCCACTGGTGCATTCAAACAATATCTGTGGGCCTATCATGTCCTCGGAACTGTTCTACTCTGTGATAGGGATCCAGCAATGAACAAGATAGACCAAAGCTCTGCTCTTGTGGAACTTACATGCTAGGAACAGATCACAAAAAAAAAAAAAAAAAACAAATAAAAATATTAGATGGAGATAAGGGCTTGTAGAGGTTTAAAATAGGATGATGTGCTAAGGAGTGATTGGATGGCTTCCTGAGACCCTGTGGTCAAGGAAGCTGAGATCTTAATGATAAAGAGGGGCCAGACATGTCAGGCCATCCCTCAGGGTTTACTAATTAACTTTAAGTCTAATTGCCCTCATAATAACAATAGCCTCTATTTGAATAATGCTTCTACCACTGTTATTCCATTTCATTGTCATAACAGTTTTGTGAACATTAGTGTTCTTAACTTTTAGATGGGGTAATGACTTCCGGATGATAAAATTAGTAAGTGGCAAAATGAATGCCAGTCTTGAACCCAAGTGTTTGGCCTTGAAGTGTGGCCTTTTTCCCTGCCCCGTCCCGTCTTGGATCTTTATCCTGTTCAGTGAGTAGGCTGCCCAGACAAGCCAGTAGTCCCACATACTGACCTGTCTGTGCTTTGTCTTACGTCACTCAGACATCATTAGAAGAGAAGTTTTAATTTCAGCACCACACGAGAACCTAGAAAATGCCTCTTGCCCAAGATCGCCAGACCAGAAGATTAGGATGTTGCTGGCAGAAACCACCATCTGGTTGCTGGGTGGAGTCCCTCTTGCCTATTTCCTCTCCCTCTGCAGTTTGAGCTTGTGAAAACTTGTTTAAGGGGAACCTAAGAACTTGTCTGGGCAGCACCTCCACTAGCTCAAACATTAGCAATTAGCAAGAGTTCAAGCCGTGTGCCCCATGACACTTGTCAAATGAGGATTTCAAGGGCTGAGGACAGAATGCCTTCAGAAGAGGCAGACTGGGGTGGGGAAGGAAACAGTTTTAAGTAAGAGGGGCTTGGCTCTGTTATCTACCAGCAGGGTGACTAAAGGTACATTCTTTAACTTCTTTGAACCCCACCTTCCTTATTTCTTGCCCATGGCGGATATTAACTTCCTTATAGAGTTGTGAGGATTAAATCAGAATGTGGAAAAAAATAAATATTTAGGGTGATAAGGACATACTAGAAGTTTTTTACATGAACTGATTTTTCATGAGCTTCAGCCAAGCTAGATGGACAATTATTCACAAGGCAGGGTATTACCAACCTGTCTGCCACTGACAGGTGGGACAGGTTGTTTTTCAGCCAGCCAACTAGTGTGACAAAGAGGAGTTTCCATAGCCCAGGCTGGCAACATCCTGAGCAGAGAAGAAACCCTGCTTATTCAAAGGACACTAAAGTCTCGTACACGTCTCTTCTTCCTGTTCCCGTAATCAGATTCTGCCCAGCTAGAAAGGCCATAGGCAGCAGCCTCTTCCCCTGACTTCACCTGAGGACACCAGTTTTGAGGAAGCCACGAGAGGTCCACTTGCAGGGTGTGGAGGGGGGAAGATGGAGGTGTAGATTTTAAGGATTCAGCAACTTTTGGCCACTGGCCAGCTGCAGTAGACTATACATCCCTGAATCCCAAAGTCCCTCCCAAAAGTGCATTAACTGGCCTGACATGACTGGGTTAATTCTAACACCACAGTAGACTGACCTTCTACCTTAAACTGGCATTTTGTCCTGAAATACACCTCCATTTTTTCAGGCTCCACACCTTTGCTCCGGGCTGGTTCCTCCGATTGGAGTGACTCTTCTACCTTCCTTTCCTGACTTGAAATTCCAGTCCTCTCCAAGTCCACCTTCAGGAATAATGCTCCCAGAAAGCGCTTCCTAATTATCATCTCAGTTGGACATCCTCATCTCTTTGAACCTAAAAGCATTTTTCTTCCAATGTTCTTCAGATGTCACAATGTTTTCTGCCCAGAATCATATTTTAATTAATTAAATACTAATTTATTTAATTCATTATCTCCCATCTCAGCCCCTGGAGGGTGGGAAACTTACCTCTAGCAGACCTACTTTACCCATGGCCTTAGACACAGTGGGCAATTTGAGTCGAACTTAAGGAAAGACGCCTGAAGACTTTATGCTTGGAGGTAGCACCTAAACATTTTTATGATGAGTTCCTTAGTTCTGGGGCCTGACACCTGACACAGGTGTCATTCCACTGTTTCCCATTGTAATTGTGTGAAGTAAGGCTTTAGCAAGAGAACCAGGAGTCAATGGCCAGAGAAATGACATTCTAAAGCTAGGAAGGAGGGAGAAGTGAGAATCCAGAGCTGGGAGTGAAATTAAGTGACATTCCAAATATTTGTCATGGGATAGTGAATAGTGGACAGGTCACTAGACTCTTAAGGATTCCCTCAAGGCACAAGCTTGCCATGAGTTAATGGATGTCAACATTGTTAATGAAAAATGGTACTCAGCTGTTAAGCAGTGACGTATTCCTTTATTTCGAAAGTCATTTTTTAGTTGGAGTAGTGATATTTTCTTTATCCATTTCTAAAATAATTTTGTTTTTTTGTAGTGGAATTTCCAAGACGGGGAAATTAGTATAGTTCACTCACAGGTAATTGTGAACACACCTTTTGGTCCAAAGCCGGAGCCTGGGCAGCAGAGGTCTAAATCAGTTTGTTCCTTGCAGCCCAGGCCCTTGTTTTGCTTCTGTTGAAGGTAAGGAGTTTGTGAGACTCAGTCTTACCTTTAGCAACTTTTCAGCTCCAAGAGACAAACAATAAGGAGGAAGAAAAAGAAAAATGGAAGTGCTTGTTTAAGAAACCTAGCCCTAAAGATTAACTTGAGCATAACGCAAATACATTTCTTAATGACCAAAGCAGAGCAGTATCTTGAGGTTGTTTGTTTCCTTTTCCCCATACCTTGGAATGATTTAATTTTTAGAGAATCCAAGAAATGGATACAGTTTAACTAGGGCTAGGAACAAGAAGAGTAAGGATTCATTACCTTCCAGACCAACCTTCCTTCCTTCCTTCCTTCCTTCCTTCCTTCCTTCCTTCCTTCCTTCCTTCCCTCTTTCCCTTAGTACAGTCACTCACTGATTTAGTCATCCATTCAGCACATATTTGCTGAGTGCCTAATACATGCAGATAATGTGCCAGGGGCTAGGTAAACATATTGAAGGAAACAAACTTGAAAGGATCCTGAACTGATAGAGCTTAAAGTCTTGTGGGGGGTGGAAAAGAGGGAGTTAGAGCAGCAAGCAAAATATACTAAGTACAAATTGTGAAAATGCTAAAAAGGTATTATAAAGGGTGGGTGAGATCAGGGGATTATATAGGAGATTGGCTAAGGCCTCTCTGAGAAGAACAGACTTAAAGGAGGCTTCCACAGATGAGAGATATCCAGCCGTGGGAAGACCCCGAGGCAGAAAAGGGCTCCAGGACTGTGGCTGGCGTGGCCAGGGCAGAATTAGGTGATGCAAGAGTGGCTTAGTTTGGGGAGGGAGGCAGGTGCAGACCACTAGGGCAATTTGCTTTCTCTCTTAACACTTCAGTTTTCCTCATCTGCAAAACGAGCTGCTGCACCCACTACTGATCTTAGTGGGCACTTGTCGTGAAGTGTGAATCCTTTTTTACCATAGATTTCAGTATCAAAATTCTCTAGTTCTCCTCTGAGTGCCGAGGAGGACATCCTAGGCACTAGGACCTAGGGACTTGCTTAGGTTTGGTGGGGGAAACTCATTACCTACTCAGGTCTCTCAACCTCAGCTTTGTTTGGGGCCAGAGAAGTTTTTGTTGTGGAGGTTGAAGAGTAGCTGTCCTCTGCACTGTAAGATGTCTAACTGCGTTGAGAGATGTTTAATAGCATCCTAGCCTTGACCTAGAAGCTATGTCAGTATCACCTCTCACCTAGTTGAAAGTGACCAGAAATGTCTACAGCTATTGCCAAATGTCCCCTGGTGGCAGAGTCATTCCTGGTTGAGAACCACTGGCCTACAGGACGAGGCTGTAACTCATTGAGCAGGCCCAGTATGAGATGAGAAATGAATCTGACATATGGCCTCAGTGTGGAGGGAAAGAGAAAGCATGGCGGGGACCATGAGAAATAGGGGACCACCTGCTCATTTAAAGGGGGGCATCTCTTACTCTGATCAATTCTTTCTTCCTTTTTTCCTTCAGGTGCTCACAATTAGATTGTCCATAATCCTTGGTTCCTGACACTCTCATTACTTGTCAATGCTGCATTGCATTAATTCAGTTAGCTCTTTAATCAGTTCTTTATAATAACGAGATGACCCCACCACCCCCAGCAAAAGCTAGGACCTTAACAATAGTCCACCTTTGACAATGTGGTCCTGCCTTGCCTCAGTGGGGGTAACCATTGTCCTATATTGTGCCTTCATCAATCAATGCTTTCCTTTCGATGTAGCTTTCTTTTATTTAAGTCTATCCCAAAAATACATTTTAAATTTTTGTTGTTTTTAACTTTGTAAAAATGTTTCCATGCTTATGTAATTGTCTGCACTGACTTTTATCACTTACTAGTATGTTACGAAGAGTCAACCATGTTGTGGAGTGTTGGCTGGAGCTGATTTGTCTGAAATGCTGTGTAAGATCCCATTGTATGAATGTACTGCAGGGCCTCCTCCTCTCTCTCAACGGATGGTGTTGGTATAATTCCTGGATTATTTGGTGCTCTCCAGCTGATTGTTTTGGTACAAGAATATGGGTACAGTGCTGTCATGATTTCTGATTTATCTTAAAGAAAAGCTAGAAATCAGAATGTTTATGTGAAAGTAACTGGGGGACCAAAATAAAGTTTTGAGAAATGCTTACCAGGCCAACAAGAAACCTGTCTGCAGTCCATTCTTCTTGAGCCTCCAGTTTAAGATTTCTGTCTTCATTCATTCAGGTTGAGAATATCTCACTTTGGTCTAGAAGTCAAATGAACTTAGGGGACCTTTGGGAAATCATCCTTCAGCGTTAAAGTGTCGAGCAAGAAACTACTGAGGTAGAAATCGGAGTAGGGTGTGTGGTGGGGATAAACAGTGATATAAATTGCATTCATTTAGTACAATTTAGTACTGTGAAACAGTCTCTTCACACCTAAAATTTGGAAATAAGGGTAAAAAGATTATCATAAGGGAGATAAACTTTTAAAAAACAAATTGCTTAAACTTTCAAATATTTAATGGCGCCAGTAAAGAAATGCAAAATTGTCTTAAAGAGAATAAATGGCTTCCAGGCTGATGGGATTTGACTGTAATTTGATTGAATGAATTACAATGTTTATTTATTTATTTATTTGACAGAGAGAGACACAGCGAGAGAGGGAACACAAGCAGGGGGAGTGGGAGAGGGAGAAGCAGGCTTCCCCCTGAGCAGGGAGCCAGACGTGGGGCTCCATCCCAGGACCCTGGGACCATGACCTGAGCCGAAGGCAGATGCCCAATGACTGAGCCACCCAGGAGCCCAAATTACAATGTTTAAAGAAGCCATGTCAGTCAGGGTGGGAGATGGCCAGAAAAGAGCCAGAGCCCATTTTAAATACTATGCTTGCATTCTGCTCCACTGGTAGGCAATCACACCCAGAGACAGTGCTGTTGGGAAGAGAACAAACTCTTAATACCTACCCATGTATTCATCTGGTCTTGTGATGGTTACATACATCTAACTCTTTCATTCCAACCAGTCTCTTGGACCTGGTGAGCTTGAATCTTCTCTCTGAGAAGAGTTCTGCCAGCAGGCTCTGGGACTAGAAGGCTGAGAGCCACTTTCAGGATTTGGTGAGCCCCCAGATGATGACCTTACCCTTGAAGTTTCCTGGAGTCAGCCAATGTCCTGCTCTCATCACCCTCTCATGTGCATTTCCAGAAGCATTGTCTTCATACCTCTATGCTCATTAAATGCTCACCTAGTGTCAGGCCCTAAGTTCAGGTACAGAGTGTAAACTGGACAGATCAGCCTTGATTCAGCCTTATGAAACTTCTAGGGAAGGGTCTTACTTAGACTGTGGGAACTCCCTGAATCTCTATGGAGAAGTCTATTTGTAAGCATCTGTGTGCATTTTTTTTCTGGCGATAGGGTCTGCAGACTTAAGGGGGTCTGTTGGTTGAGGTAGTTGAAACCACTGCTTTGGAGCACGGAAGTTTGACTTCTTGAACATAGGGGCTCTGCAGGGGAGAAGACCGGACAGCTGGCAGCCAAAGATTAAGCCCTTAGGAATGCAAAGGACCTAGATCTCCAGGGACAGAGGGAACAGAAGAATCTGTGGGTAGAAGGGGAGATAAAGAAAGGGACAGTGTGCTATTTCATAATGCATGTAGACTGCCATGAGTGCGATATTCTTTTGACATTTTCTCTCTCTCTCTCTTTTTTTTTTTTTTTTGCTGATTGATTCCTTTTTGTGGGAGGGAAGGGTGGGTGGAGTGCAGAGTAGAAAGATGGCTCCCTCAAGCATTTTCAGGGATGTGGGAGGCACTCCATAATGTAGGAGGTAAACTGCTACAGGGTCTAACAAACAGCACCATGCTAATTTTTGCAATTTTAAATCCAATATCTATTAATAGTCCCTGCAAAACAATGTACTTCCAGTCAGTACAATTCAACTCACTTCAATAAGCAATAATTGAACGCTCATTGTCCACGTTATTCCAGCCTTTCTGCTAAAAGTTTGGCAATGGACTATTGGTCATGAGCTACTATGTCCACCACAGTGGACATGAGCTACAGTGTCCGCAGAACTGAGAGCAGGCAAGCTTTGAAAGCAACACTCTGGTGTACCTAGGGGATATTCACCTGGCCTGACTGTGACACTTCTGGTCTACTGCTGTACCAGTGTTTTTCTTAGTAGCACCCAATTCAGATGACAATTTATATAGTCATTCCTCTCTATAACCCTTTTATTGCTCTAACCTTGTTTATTCTTATCTGTTTGTGTGTCTCCCTTTCCATTAAACTAATGAGCTCCTTGAGGCTAGAGGCATTGTCTCATTCATCTCTGTGTCTAGCACATGTCTGCTCTTTGGTGGACACTTAAAACTTGTTTGTAAAATTGAGCTGAAATCTAAGGCAGAATGAAGAAGAACCTTAGAGTGGAAATGACCAGCTCACATAATTCGCCCTGTGCTGCAGAGGTCTAGTTTTGAGTTACTGATGAGCATTATGCTTTGAGAAACTTACTTAATCTCTTTCAGCTAAATGGGAGAGTAGATGAAAAGTGCTTGGTCAAGGGCTTTGAAGTGCTCAGTAAAAGTTAGCTGATATCATTGTTACCAATAATAGTTGCTAATCATATCTATTATATATAGTAAGTCTAAACTTCAGTTTTCTTAGCTGGAAATTCAAGATAATAATTCCTGCTTATATTATTTTGATAATGAACATGAAGACAATTTGGAAACAATAGAGGGCTCTCATTGCATAGCCCATAAAAGAATGCATGGTAACAGGGAGATTTGTGCTTCTAGAATTGGCGTAACGCAGACATATTGCATGGGGGGCTCGATTGATGGACAATATAAATAGACTTTTAAATATGATATAATGTCTAGGTTGTCAGGTACAAGTTGACCTGTTCCAAAATGTAGGGACATTAAAAAGCACATGGGAAAAGATGATGGGGTAGACTCAGGACAGGTATGGGATTTAGGATTGGGATCCTGCTCAATGTGGGGTCAGCAAAGCATTGCTTCAGGAATGATGAGTGGGCAGAACCATTCCTGGCCTGGCAGCTGGAGAGCAAGAGCTAGAGTTTGGGACAAAAGAGGATTCATGGCAAGATAGACATTCTAGTTTACAAAATCAGCCAAGAGCTTATGTTTCTGAGTTAATGTGAACATTTTATCCAAGGCATGGCAAATGTGGACAATACCCAAGGCAGACAGTCAGCACCTGCATGCACTGCTAATATGAGGAAGGCCCCCCAAAATTACACATGAAAACAGCCTTTAGCCAAGGATCACAGAAACCCCCCTGATAATGTAATCTTTATCAGGTGAGACAGAGAAGGTGGCTGATTTAAAGTTCCATGTTCCAGCTCCCTTGTTATCCTAACAGGCAATCCTAGCAGGAGCAGACTCGTGACACTAGGAATTCTTAGATCTAAATGCCAATAAACTGAGGGGTAGATTTTCAGGTCTACTTCTGGGGAAACGGCTAGATGATAGTAGAAGTAGCAGTACCAGCAGCATGAGCAGCAGCGGCAATAAATGCATGCGTAGCACTTACACATAGTAACTCATTTAATCTTTACCATAACCCTGTGAAGTAGGTCCTATCACCACCCCGTCTTATGGATGAGAAACTGAAGAATAAAGAGGCTAAATAACTTGCTTAGGGTCACACCCAGGAAGTGGCAGAGTTAGGCTTTCCGTCCAATGTGTCTTGGTCCAGAGAATGTACTTTTAACCAAGATACTCGACTTCTCAGTTTTGGCTATGAGAATCAGTAGAACATATACTTTTGACTTTGTGTGATATAACTGTGGAACTGAGGCCCTAAACTTAAGGGCTGCTTTTCCATTCTGTCTCAGGCTATACTTGGAAGGAAGAAGGTTGTCCGGATTATAAATATATTAGAAGACTCTTATCTTGCTCATCATTGTATCGTCCAGGGTCTCCAATCCCCTCCCAGCTCATAGCAAGGGTTCAATAACCCAAATAGTTTCTATGGGTTTTCCCCCATGGTGTAAAATTCTTTTTGCAACTGTACAAGGCTGGAGGGTGGGAATGCACAACTCCAGCCCAAACCCCCGACGGCAGGTTCGCAGTTAGTTGTTCATCCTCTTGTGGGTCACACACTTTCATCACATCCAGACTCCACACTCAGGGCCTGGTTCTATCCTGCCCGTGTGGCTGCTGGTCCCAGCCAAGGGAATCATTGGTTGTTGCTGTCATCTGTTCCTCCCGTCACATAGCTCATGGTCATGTCTGTGAAGGCTGTGGATCAAACCGGGGTTTGAATCTTGGAAGCAGAACTTCCTAGCTCTGTGGCCTTGGCCAGGTCTTTCCATTCAGGCTTTCTGAGCTCAGCCTCATCATTTATGAATGAGGGTAATATTACCCTAGTCAAGGGATGCTCAAGAGACTTAAGATAACGTATCGCCTAGCACAGTGTTTGGGACAGGATAGCCAGGTGCTCGAATTGTAGAAACTGAGTTTCCCAGGTTGACTGTGACTTCCTGGAGGCCTGGGATCATGTGGTATTTTGTTAGGGATTCTCCACTTTCTCAACCTCTCCTCAACTTCTTCACTTTCCGCCCCCAGTTTTATCACCAAAATCCCAATTGGTTCATTTACTATTTACTGTGCTTAACCAATATTTGGGGTCATTTTGGTTCTTCCCCAGGAGATATTTGGCTACCGGACTCAAGGCTGCCGGAAAACCCTCTGTCTTGCTGGATCCATCTTCTCATTTGGAATTCTGCCCTTGGTGTTTTACTGGAGACCCGCTTGGCATGTGTGGGCAAATTGTGTCCCGTGTTCCTTGCAAGAGGCAGACGTCGTGTTGCTGAGGACAACAGTAAGTGTGCATTTGGCTTTGTACCTGGTGGCCCTTTCTCCTGGACAGCTCATTAAAGGATGGCTATGGGAGATGTGCACATGGAAAAATTCCATCACAGCCTTGCGTTTATTCACCAAGAACTCAATAATTTGTGTATGATGGGATTTCATTGAGAAGACCTACTTCTCAGGGTGTTCCTTTTAAACTTGTGAGTCTTATGAATATTAGAGCCTGAATAACCATCTGAATAGCTGAAAGTGAGGGGTAATGTGAAGTAGTTAAGTCAGGCAACAAGATAAAAAATTCCCATGGATGCTTCTCCGATGTCCTGATGTATCATACCTACCCTAGTCCCCCTGGAGCAACTCTGCAGGAAGGGATGGGGAGTGGTGCGGAGGAGATGGGGAGCACCCCTCTGAAGAGGATGCTGTCTTCTGTTGATTTGAAAGAGCCACAATCTTTGCGGGAGTGTGTTGCATCCTGTAGATACGCTAGGGTTAAAAAAAAAAAAATGCAGCCGTCTTGTTCTGAGCTCATTGTCTCTCTCTGCTAATACAAGGTCCTGGTGTTAGGCGAGTTTCCCTGAATTTGCTCAGCTAATACTTCCTCCTCACATTCATTACACTTAGGCAACATATGTCGTTCCTGTTTCTGCTGGAATGTCAGCTCCACAAGGGAAGGGATTATTTCTAATTTGCTAATCGCTGCATCCCTAGTTCCTGTATGTGGTGGGGATTCCATAAATATGTGGTGGCTGATAGGCTGAAGTGACTATTCCCTTTGATGGGAGTCAAAGTACAGTCTCACAGAATGACCCATCTCTGGCTGACTTTTAGTGAGCGTTTCTCACAACGCATCAGCCCAAATGACCCAGAATGACAACCAAACTATTGATAAATCAACCTCTGCTGGGCTAAAACATCCAGTAAGAGAAATAAACAAATTGTCAACCGACAGGGAATGAATGTACAGTTTGGGATACGGGATTCAAGAGGTCCTAGCACTCTAGATGTGTTACACCTCAGGAGTGTTACCTACCCCTTCAGGACCTCAAAATCTCCACTTGGGAAATAGGCCTAGGAAAAGTATTTGTTCTTGCTTGCATTGGTGTGAGGATGAAGTGAGGTTATGTATGTAAAAGCCCTTTGCAAACTGTAAAATATGTGTTCAAAGACCATTTTAATTGTGAGTGAGTGTGAATGCATTATTGCTGTAGCAGCTCCGAGAGCTTGCTATACAAAAGAGCCTGCTATAGACTAGGTGCACCACATATAACGGTCTGCTTGTCTGGATGTTGTGTCCTTCCCTTTTTAGCCAGGAACATTCCCTTCCAGGATGGAGGACATGGGAAAGAGGTCTAGTGCCTGCGAATCCCCAAAACTCATCCATGCTCAATAAGGTCACCTCTCCTGGTTGCATGTGGTCGACTTTGCAACTGGATACATATTGGAAAAATTTTAAAAAGCACTGGTGCCTTAGGGTGCTGTGATCCATCCTCCTCTTTCTTTGTCTCTTTCAAAGCCTTTTAAGCCCTTCTCCCATTTCACTGCCCTCCACGACTAATCAGAGCAGTCTAAACCAGCTTCAATCTTGCCTTTTTCATCTTGATTTCAACTTTAATTTTTAATTACCTCCTCTTATGTGTCATTTTAAATGGATTTGCTATGCCAGAGACTCTCCAAATAAATGAGGTTCTAAATTAGTCTTTATGTAATTAGACAAGAACTCAATTATATCAAACATTCTTACTATCTGAGCCTTAGATAAAAATGTGCTTTGGGCCCCAATAGTTTAAGT
Source organism: Callorhinus ursinus (assembly GCF_003265705.2). Taxonomy (NCBI): domain Eukaryota; kingdom Metazoa; phylum Chordata; class Mammalia; order Carnivora; family Otariidae; genus Callorhinus; species Callorhinus ursinus. The sequence continues at coordinate 64,899,476 of NW_027397063.1, forward strand.
CTGTGGCTAGGTTATTTGCATTAAATGACACCTTAAAATTTTTTTATTTGAATTGTATTACGATAGCTGGACTATAAAGACTTCCCATTAAAGAGAGCTAAGAAGACTCCTACCTGAAAATGTGTTATATGTCAATTTTTCATGTTATTAAAAAAATCAGTATTTGGTATTTATCATCAATCTCACACTGGTAAGATTACAGATCATTATCACAGATACTGATTAGGTAGTCATTTCTTAACATTAAAAAAAAGGGGAGGCCATGATGTACTGACTAAAGAGTCTTTAGCACTCAGTTTATTTTCAGTTCCCCATCTCTTATTAAGCCCCTCTAACAGGGAGATTTTTCCAAAATATAAGAGTAATTACACTTTTATTTTATAATTTTAAAAGTGGCATTTTATTCATTATTCATCTACTTCTGGATTTTAACTGATATCTGTAGGGTTGCCATATTTCTATGCAAATAATATGATTTACATTCATTGGTGTTTTGAATTAAGATGCTCCTGATGATTTCCATAGTTTTCATCTTTATTCTAATTACAGATGCATTTTTTTTCTTTCCCTGTCATATGTCACATGTTGTCAAAGTTCCACGATGTGCAGAGGAGAATGTGATGAGTGGTTACTAGGCTGAATGAGGGTGTTTCATTTCAGTGTTTTAACGGGGAGCCTTTCCCTTCTGTTTTACCTAAAGATGTCGGTGCTAGGGGCTTTAGTTAGGAAACTCAAAAATTCTGCAAATCAGCCATGCAAATGGCATCCAAAGTCCACCAGCTCCCCAGGATGCTCTTCAGCCACCAGTGTTTGTATTCACATATTCTGGATCCCTGACTCATCTCTCCCTCTTTCTCTTAGCCTGGCCTTTCCAAGTCCAGGTGCCTCACATCAACATCATTTCCTAAGGGAGCCAGATACTTTTTGTCTATGCTTTTACTCGGAACATTTCTTCTGCTCTTCTCTATCCTCTTCATTCATTCAGTTATTTATTCACTCACTAAATACTTCCTGAGCACCAGTCATGTACCAGACATTGTTATAGGTACTGGGAATACAGCTATGACCAAAACAGATAGAAATCCCTGTCCAGTAGAGTGACATTCTGGTGAGGACTCAACTCATACATGCACACACTCACACACGCGTTTTCTATAGAGCGAATTTAGAAAATAGGTGTTCTACCTCTATTTATGAAAACCTACTCATCCCTCAGCCATCTACCTCCTTCTCCATTGCTGATCCATTCTCTGCCTCAATGCTGGGGGGAAATTAATTACCTTTCCTTCATTCTCTTTTAGCTCCGTATTTTCACCTCTGACTGCTATAATGCTTTTTGCAATCTGCCTTGTATTAAAATGCTATTCATTTCACATTTTATAAAACAGCATCTCACTGACTATTTCAAATAATTCCCATAACATTCCTGGAAAGTGGGCATTATCATCTGTCTCTATTTTACAGATGAGGATACAGATAACACCTTTGCAGTCTAGTAAACCTAGTAAATATCACCCAGGCTTCCCCCCTCCCTACCCCTCTCTCCCTCTTTCCCTCCTTCATAAATTTGATGAGCACAGGTTGTATGCCAGCCACAGTGGTAGCTCATGAGCGGGGAGTGGGGAATAACAATTAGTCAAATCAAGGTTCTTGACCTCATGAAGTTCATTAGATCACTACACAAATAACTGTAAACATCCAATTGTTGTAAGTGCTGCTTAGGAAAGGTTCATGGTTATGGTAGGATTATGAGATAGGGCTTTGACCAAGTCAAGAAAGTCTTTCCAAGCTCCAAAGGATGATGAGTCAAAAGGTGATGGTGGCTGGTGGGGAGGGGCACATGGGAAATAGCCCAGGAAAAGGGAATAGTGTAGACAAAGAACTTGCACCTGCCTTCTGACCCTCTAAATCCAGAGTTTTTTCCCACTATGCTACAATTTATAGTTTTTTGAATAGTTTATAGTTTTTTTTATAGTTTTTTCTTTTATTAGATTATAGGCTTTTTGAAGACAAACTATGGCTTACTTTTCACTCTCCACATCATCTAGTACATGGCCACAGCAGGTGCTCGATATTTATTTTATTCAATTAAATAAATTGAATTTAATCTGTAATAAATGGTCTTGAGGTTTTTACCAGCACTTTCTTTTTAAAATTTTTTAATTTTATTATGTTATGTTAATCACCATACATTACATCATTAGTTTTTGATGTAGTGTTCCATGATTCATTGTTTGCGTATAACACCCAGTGCTCCATTCAGTATGTGCCCTCTTTAATACCCATCACCAGGCTAACCCATGCCCCTCCCCCCCTCCCCTCTAGAACCCTCAGTTTGTTTCTCAGAGTCCATAGACTCTCATTTACCAGCACTTTCTTACAAAGATGCTAAAGCGAAAGGTCATGGTTGAGAAAGTAAGCGAAGATAGTATTATATTTCTTTTAGGTACACATTCCCTCTTCTGAATCACATTCCCCCACCCCCTATTTCAGTGTGGTTTTTCCTTAGACCTCCAGTCAGAGAGCCCTGAGAGTCTGTGGGTTCTCCTATCAGAAATGATTCTGTTAAGACAAATAGTTTTTAAGCCATTATCCTTCATAACACAGGGCTATTTATTTATTTACTTACTTATTTTTTTAGTGTATACTTTAATCCCCATAACCTATTTTACCCATCCCCCTCCCACCTCCTCTCCAGTAACCATCAGTTTGTTGTCTCTAGGTAAGTCTGTTGCTTGGTTTGTCTCTTTCTCGCTCTCTTTTGTTCCCTTTGCTTGTTTGTTTTGTTCCTTAAATTCCACATATGAGTGAAATCATATGGTATTTGTCTTTCTTTGACTGACTTATTTCACTTAGCTTTATACTCTCTAGCTCCATCCATGGCTTGCAAATGGCAAGATTTCATTCTTTTTTATGGCTGAATAATATTCTAGTGTGTGTGTGTGTGTGTGTGTGTGTGTGTGTGTGTGTATCACATCTTCTTTATCCATTCATCTATCGATGGACCCTTGGGCTGTTTCCATAATTTGGCTATTGTAAATAATGCTGCAATAAACATAAGGGTGCGTATATCCTTTCATATTAGTGTTTTTGTATTTTGGGGGCCAATACCCAGTAGTGCAATTACTGGATTGTAGAGTAGTTTTATTTTTATATTTTTAAGGAAACTCCATACTGTTTTCCACAGTGGCCGCCCCAGTTTGCATTCCCACCAACAGGGTATAAGGGTTCCTTTTTCTCCACATCCTCACCAATACTTGTTTCTTGTATTTTTGATTTTAGCCATTCTGACCAGTGTGAGGTGATATCTGATGGTAGTTTTGATCTGCCTTTCCCTGATGATGGGTGATATTGAACATCTTTTCATGTGTCTGTTGGCCATGTATATGTCCTTTTTGGAGAAATGTCTGTTCATGTCTTCTGCCCATTTTTTAATTGAATTATTTGTTTTTTGGGTGTTGAGTTGTACCAGTTCTTTATATATTTTGGGTACTAAGCCTTTATCAGATATGTCATTAGCAAATATCTTTTCCCACTCACTAGGTTGCCTTTTAGTTTTGTTGATTGTTTCCTTCACTGTGCAGAAGCTTTTTATTTTGATATAGTCCTAATAGTTTATGCTTGTTTCTATTTCTCTTGTCTCAGGAGACATATCTAGTAAAAATGTTGCTATGGCTGATGTCAGAGAAATTGCTGCCTGTGCTCTCTTCTAGGATTTTTTAAAAAAGATTTTATTTATTTATTTGTCAGAGAAAGAGAGCACAAGCAGGGGGAATGGCAGGCAGAGGGAGAAGCAGGCTCCCTGCTGAGCAAGGAGCCTGATGCAGGACTTGATCCCAGGACCCTGGGATCATGATCAGAGCTGAAGGCAGACGCTTAACTGACTGAGCCACCCAGGCGTCCCTCTTCTAGGATTTTTATGGCTTTAGGTCCTACATTTAGGCCATTGATCCATTTTGAATTTATTTTTGTGTTTGGTTTGAGAAAGTGGTCCAGTTTCATTTTTTTTGCATGTAGCTGTCCATTTTCTTAACACCATTTGTCGAAGAGACTTTTTCTCATTGCATATTCCTCCCTCCTTTGTCAAAGATTAATTGACCATATAATTGTGGGTTTATTTCTGAGTTTTCCCTATTCTGTTCCATTGACCTATGTGTTTATTTTTGTGCCAGTACCATGCTGTTGTGATTACTAAAACAGGGCCATTTGTATTGTGATTTACAGTTTGTGAGGTATTTCCATATATGTTGCCTCATTTGGTCTTTTCTGGTAGAGATTATTTTTTCCCTATTTTACAGATGGACCCATAGAGAAGTTTAAAGAAGAGTTCAGGGTCCCATAGCTGTAAGCAGTGAAAGAAAAACTTCTATTGAGAGCTGAACTGGAGTCAGAACTGGAGATCTTATTATCCTTTGGCCAGTGAGCAGACTCCACAGAGGCGATAGTGTAAAATGGTGGAAGAGTAGAGTCTGGAGCCTGACTGCCTGGGTTTCATTCCCAGTGTGGCTTTTGACCTACTTTGAGCAATGTATTAGCTTAGGCTGCCATAATAGCATACCACAGACTGGTATGCTTTAAACAATAGAAAGTTATTTTCTCACAGTTCTGGAAGCTAGAAGTTCAAGATCAAGGTGTTGACAGGATAAGTTTCTGGTGCGACCTTTCTTCCTGGCTTGCAAATAGACAGCTACCTTGTGGGACAGGGAGAGGTCTAGTTCTTCCTCTTCTTATAAGGGCACCAATCCTATCGGATTAGGACCTCACCCTTATGACCTCACTTAATCTTAATTACTTCCTGAAGGCCCTCTCTCCAAATGCACTCACACTGGGCGGGTAGGGCTTCAACATATGGAATCAATCCATAACAGGCAAGTTACTTACTGGTAAGTACCAGCCCCCTTACCAGCCCCCTTACTCGGCCTCCACTTCCTTCCTCTTCTTGTGTTAAGTGGGGCTAACAATAGTACCTGCCACATTTTCATGAGAAATAAATGAGATGATAGGTACGTGTAATGTGCTTTGATGAAATCTATGCCTGGCATGTAGTCATTCCATGGGCCTTGGTTACCACACACTTTGTAAAACCAATTTTGACTTTTTATTTGTTACTTCTTACTATGAACTGCATCTCCAGATATTTCAGACAATGAGTCAGGTAACTTACTACCCATTCTTCCCTCAGAAAATGATCATGAAAACAAACAAAATACTTAATCTCTCCAAATGTATATGCTGAATTGTTCAGGATTTCCTTTTTTTTTTTCATACAAACATAGATATAACCTTTGCTCTGTCATATAACTTCCCTGCTTTGTCTTCTCCCCATAGCACCCCTTCCCCCTTTTTTGGTCAACATGTCCCAAGAGTACTGAGACAATAACTAGTGTGAGATTTCTTCAATGCACAGAACTTTCTTTCTCTATTTTATAACTAAATCCTACATTCTAGCCAATGTCAACTTTTTCCAGCTAAGCAACTTTGGGAATATGAGGTCAAGCTATTAAGAGTATCAATGGGTATGACCAAGGAAGAAGGGAAAGAAAAAAAAAGTGATAATTAAATATAGAAAGAGTAGTATTTTGCCAAAGTCATGGGTCTGTAAAGACACCATAGTGTTTCAGAAAGAACCTGAAAAATGTAAGTTATTATTACTTTATCCATAATCCTCTAGGTAGTTCATTTTAGCTAAAGTTTATGCTTTTAGCATTGCGATGTATCCATGTTCAAGTGAAAAGTACTGACATTCTGATACCTCTTTGGACCTTTGCAATGGGTTACTTTTCTTCTTTTTTTAATTTTTTTAAAGATTTTATTTATTTATTTGAGAGAGAGAGAGCGCGCATGAGCGAGAGAAGAGGCAGAAGGAGAAGCAGGCTTCCTGCTGAGCAAGGAGCCGGATGCGGGGCTCCATCCCAGGACCCAGGGATCATGACCTGAGCCAAAGGCAGGTGCTTAACTGACTGAGCCACCGAGGCACCCTGGGTTACTTTTCTTCTTAAGGCAAGCTAAGAAGTATATTTTGTGTAGCAAACTCCTACACAAGGAGGTCAGTCACAGCATTGGCATGAACTTAAAGTGACCATTACACTACTCTAAAATTCCCACAGATAAGACGGGCATTACAAAAAGTTATAAGAAGATAAGCAAGGCCACTCACTATGTGCCAAAAAAAAAAAGTGAGTCTGGCATTTCAAAGTTCAGAAATTGCAAGGCCACAGGAAATAAAAAATGCCCAGGTTCCCCCTACCCCTTTCTGTCCAGGTCAAACAAAGATCCCCTGTGTACATTCAGTTCTTTGAAATGCACTCTTGGATTATTTTAAATTCTACTCTTAGAATTCAGGGACTGAGCTGGTTAATTCTCTTGATAAAAAGAAGGTAAAGACTGCTCAGTGAGACTTGAGGTGTTAAAAGTCTAGATTTGCCAAGCAAACAGTGTGGATTATTTGCATTACAAAGCGGTTATTTAAAGTGGTAGCTCCTCTGGTGCACTTAAGTCTCTTATGGATCATTAACTGCTTGAGAGAGCTGGGAAACAGAGTGAAGTGAAATAACCATTTCCAGGTAAAACTGCTTCTTTTTCGGAAAGGAAAAATAAATCGAAAGACTCTCAGAGACTCTCACATTTCCTCAAAGGGAGTTCCTACTTACGGAAAGATCTCAGGAACAACATGCTGTAGAAAATAAGGCACAGAGCCATAGGCCAATGAGCATCTGTTGCACTCAGCTACAGGCCAGACCTTGGACCATGTGCATTATGTATTATTGCATTTAATCCTTCAAGCATCCATGAAATGTGGTATTCTCATCCCACTTGCCAGATGCAGAAAAGTAGGCTCAGAGAGTTGCAATGATTTTCAAGATGGTTCAGAGCTGAGATCTGCTCAGGAAGGGGCCTGTGCTTTTTCCATGTTGGACAACACCAAACCAAAAACTGGGAGAAGCTGATGGTGCTATCTGGAGTGCCCACCCCACACTGACACACTTTTCCCTCCATTTCTTTGCCTGCTTTTTTTTTTTCCTTAAAAAGTTGGATAAATTTCTTAAAAAATATGAATGATTTTACAGAGGGTTTAACACAGCAGTACGCAAGAGGAAAATCAGTATTATCACCCACTCTAAGAAAAATGGTTGTTACCATTTTTACATATGGTAAAGATACCATATGTAAATTATTATTTTAAATTCTACTCTTAGAATGGTTGTTCTAGTCTATTCTAACAACCAAAATGGTTGTTACCAAGAGTGCATATGGTATCTTTACTTGACCTATAGAATTATACTTTGCTTTATATCGGTGGCCCGGGAGGCTCAGTCGGTTAAGCGTTGGACACTTGACACTTGATTTCGGCTCAGGTCATGATTTCAGGGTGGTGAGACTGAGCTTGAAGTCAGGCTCCCTCTTCGGTTCTCCCCACTCCACCCCCACCCCCACACCCATGTGCTCTCCCTTTCAAAAAAAAAAAAAAAAGATTTATACTTTCCATTACATAGAATTATGGGTTATAGGGCTTGCGGGTAAGAGGGATGGTAAGAAATAAACTTAAAGGCAAATATATCCAAACACCTTTGATTTAATTATGGCACAGTTTATGTAATAAGATGGAGGCATATAGATGAATTTTGGTCTCATACTTACCTAGACTGAGGCATGCAGTTAGTGCATTGGATTAACACTGGCCTGGGAAAGCTTGGGAGTTCCAGTGTTCCACTTCACCGTTCCCTTTTTAGGCATTATAATCCAGAGGTTTGTTTGCTGTCACACAGGGCCAAAGGGTGACAAGCTTAGTTTTAGGAATCGGATTCTCTGCTGTCAAGAGAGAAGAGATTGTGAGAAACTGGAGGCTATTTGTTATATGGTGCAGATTTCATGGTACTTTTCATACATGAGTCAAAAACCATGGACAACTTGTTTGAAACAAAGAGGAAGGAGCCAAGAATTGGAGTGGGAAGACCTGGCTTCAGGTCTCAGTTCTGGCCTTTCTACCCATACCAGACTGGCCTGGTTTGAGCCTCGCTGATGGAGTACATGGAACAGAAGTGCTAAATCAATGTTAACTATTTCTTCTTATTATTAGATATTCAAACAAAACCCCCTCAGAACAACACACCCTTCGACCCACCTGAGGTGGTCAAAGGCAAAGCCATATAATGCTCAAATATGTCAACGTCAAGTTGTGTCCTCTGGTGTTGTCACGTATCCAGCAATACCTAGAACATGTCCACCAGTTCAGTGGCTCAGTCATTAGAAATTTAGCCATCTTCAGTCATTTTTAGGCTCTGAAGGTAACTCCATGCAAATCTGGTTTAATTTGATTTAGTTATATATATATATATATTTTTCTTTTTTTAATGAGAGTAATAGCCAAGTTTACTGGTTTTTGGAATTAATCCATTAACTTTCAAATTTCTACTGTTTTTCCCCTTCCGTTCTTCTGTTCCCTCCCTTTTCCTTCCCTTTTCTTCTCTCCCCTCCTTGTCTCCCATTCCATCCCCACACCCTTTGCTTTACTTTCCCTTCTTTCCCCTCCACCCTACCTCTCTGTCTCTCCCTGGCTTGGTCTCTGTCTGTCTCTCAGAAGCTGTGTTAGGCCTGCCTGAGCACAGATACCCATCAGATGCAGTCCCTACCCACAGTCCAAGAGGAGTGGTAAGGTGATAGGTAAAGATTCAAGTACCCTGATAGTTTAGGGAAAGAGAAATTAGAGAGGCTCCCATGATGTGAACTTTGAGCTGGGCCCTAAAGGATGATTAGGCTAGCCGTATGAAGGCTTGAAGAGAGTAAAGAAGGACATGTATTGCAGGCTAAGGAAGCCCAAGGAGCAAAGCCATGGAAGTGGGCTTCTCTTGAGGAGACTCAATGTAAGAGAGTAGCTCCGACAACGACTGAATCTTCTCCTCTCTGACCTTTTGCAGCATCAGCTGGGACACTCTTCCCAGCAAATGTGGGTTTGGTGGAGATAATTCCCAGCTCTGACCTACCTTCTTTAGGCATCAAATTGTTTCCCAGGCTGGACTTCCCTTGCCATCCTTCCTAGCTCCTGAAGTGTCCCAGTCATCCTAGTGGATTTTGTGCATAGCATTTACCCATTCAGATAATGATCACAGTTATTACCGTGTCTGTCCCTGAGGTACCATTGTGGTGCCTGTTACTCAAGCCAGTGCTGCTCACTCTAGTTTTATTCTGTGATGAAGTCAGCAGTGCACTTCAAGGGAAGAGGCTTCAGTTAGGCTCATGCAGGAAGGTACCTCCTTCAATCCTACCTGTGCTAAACTCTTGACAGTTACCTCTGGGCACCTTCAAACCATGCATTCAGTTATGGGCAAACATCCATTTGTTCACTCTCACCGGGCAGGTCACAGTTCTCCACATGGATAGGGATATAAGGGACAATAGAACATGGTTCCTACCTTCCAGATGGTCTAGATGAACTAAGAGAATACAAAGCAGAAAGTGATTAGGGTGGAACTGGAGGGGGTTATGCTCAGTGAAATAAGTCAAGCAGGGAAAGACAATCATCACATGGTTTCACTCATCTGTGGAACATAAGCAATAGCACGGAGGACCACAGGGGAAGGGAGGGAAATCTGAAGGGGGAGAAATCAGAGAGGGAGACGAACCATGAGAGACTCTGGACTCCGGGAACCAAACTGAGGGTTACAGAAGGGAGGGGGGTGTGGGGATGGGATAGCCAGGTGATAGTATTAAGGAGGGCACGTGATGTGATGAGCACTGGGTGTTATATGCAACTAATGAATCGTTGAGCACTACATCAAAAACTAATGATGTACGACATGTTGGCTAACTGAACATAATAATAAAAAAAAAGAAAGTGGGGGAGGTTGGGATCTTTAGGAGTGAGGATAGTGATAATCCCCCCTCCCCAGCCCCGCACTCACCCCCTCCCCCACAAGATAGTGTTACAGGGGCTGTCCTGGAAGAGGTAGAATTGAAGTTAAGCCCGGAAACCCTGGGATGGTTTGATTGATCTGGCTTCCCCATCCTCAGAGACCAGAAGAAACCCTTTGGAGTGCTTGCTTGTTTGCCTTTTTTTTCCTGTGAAATTTTGCATCTGGCTATGGCCTCATGGCTTGGAGAATAATAGGGAAAACTAGCTCTTTTCTGAGAATCTACCTCCCTACCTTGAATTTTGTTATGTGTGTCATTGAGTCATATTCACACCCAGATTCCTTGATAAATGATGACAGGCTTTTTCCTTCAAGGCTTTATATCTACTAGTGTTCAAGGGCATATAATTGTGTAGAATGTTTATTAACTCCATAAACTTACAGGATTATATTAAAATGATGTTTCCTAGGTTGGATTTTAGCCTGATGACTTCTCTTAACTTCGTGGGGGTTTTGGTGTCTATTTCCTCAGGATGAATTCCAAACTTACTCATGGAAAAAGGTAATGTGGATCTACCTGTCATCATTAAACAGCGAGTTTGGTGTCACTCCTGACCACCCTCTCATTACAGATGAAGAGTTCATCATAAATAGAGCCATCAGAAAGCCAGACCTAAAGGTAAGTAAATTATGGTAACTGCTGATTCTAGAGAAATGTAATTTTTCTCCCCCAAAATATAAGTTTAGATCCTCCACCATGCCAATCCTCTATAGTATACATAGAACCTTATAAAGAACATGTACTTTGGAGCTAGACAGAGCTGAGTTCAAATCTCAGCTTCATCCTTTTAAACTGTACAGCCTTGGAATCTGTTACTAAACTCTGTTGAGCCTGTTTCCTCATGTATAAAATGATGATGAAAATGCCTGCCTCTAATGTTCATTGATGACATTCAATAAGTTAAGGGATACAAAGATCAATAAGGTGCCAGGTACATAGTAGATTTTCAGTACACATTAGCTCTTAGTACCATCAGGCCCTGTATGATAACTTATGAAACAGGGTTTCTCTTACTGAAAGATAATCACCCAGAAACATCCCAGGGGCTTTGCTTATGTCTGCAAAATGACCTTATTTTGAGTTCTGTCATTCAAATGTATTTGGGTTACTCCCTCTTCTCCATATTAAATTAATACTACTTAGATTCTGACTAGCTAACATTCATATTAATGACATATTTTATAAGACAGACTGTTTTCTCTTAAATTGATGTGTGTGTAGACAGCTGTTTAGTTTTATGAGCTCAAGGTCAATTTTTAAAAATAATAAAAGTCAGTTGCTGAGTTTCTCTATTGTCAATTGTTATCACCCAATTGTCTTAACTGCCCAAACAAACAAAAACAAAAGAGGTCAAACACCTTCAACTAACAGATTGCATAATCTGTCAGGTGGTTATTCACCTGGAAAAGTAGGCATCCCAAATCAGTTTTATGGACCTGAGATTATTATTGACCTCCACCTTCTTTAATTGCATCAAACAAATAAATGGACAACAAGATGAAGAACAGTTCAAATAAACAAAACGTAAAGAAGGGGCAGAGGTCTTGAAATGGAAAGCTCTGGCACCAGGCTTGATATCCTCATTGACCACATATGACTTAGAGAGTTTGGCTAATTACTGCCTCTCTGAGCCTTGAGCTTCTCATTTATAAAATGAGAGCAATAACTCCTTCTGTGCCTGTTTCTCAGGCCGTTGTAAACCTGAGATGAGAAGGTGGACATTAAGGTGATTGGTGAACTGTGCTGAACTACATTCATAAAGGACAGAAACTTCCACTGACATTGGAGGAGGTTCCACAGGCTCAGCCATGACAATACTTACGGTGACAGTGAGGAGAGCAACAGTACCAACATGACAACCATTCAGGCCCTTCAGGGAGAGTTTGGAGACCTGCAGCAAAAGAGCTCTGTCAGGTTTACAAATGCAGGCTAAGAGGAGACTCTAAGGATCGTGGTGGGATCACAGGCAAAAGGAAAACCCAGTGCTTAACCTGTAAAACAGGATGCTCTCACAACGTGTTCCAACAAGAAATGAGCAGCAGGAAGCCTGGGGAGGGGCAAGCTTCCTGGTTCTGAGCAGAAAGATGAAAATCACCCCACCACATACTCCTGATGTCCTAATTACTATTTCCTGGTCTGAAGTTCCAGGAAATGGGCACATAAACTCCACTCCATGCAAATATTTTCCTTCACATCTTACTGGTGTCCAGAGCCTCTGAAGGGGATGAGGGAGGCAGAGAAACTCCAGGCAGAGTTGACTCCTGCTAGGGGAATGTTAAAGATATTTGAAAGGTCTATGACGGGGGATCATTCTTCTCACTCTGTGAGAGTTGGCCTCAAGAAATTATCAGGAGATAATGGGACTTTCTATTTTCTGGCCTGAGGTAAAATTTACCAGCAACCTCTTCGTTCCCCATTATTGCTGCCTTCACCTGCTCATGTTCCGGTCTATTATGTTTTATAAGCTTCTCTGTCTCAGTCTGTGCTTTCACATCCTCTGGCTTTAGGGCCCCTAATGGAGCAGGGGCCTCACATTCTCCCACAGCTTGCCCTTTAAAGATGTTCTAACTCAGATTTTTGAACCTATGGAATTAATAAAGGAGGCAACCCTCACTTTCTACAGCTTGAATCCTGGCAGTGATGGGACTTTTCAGACCTTCTTCTGAGACTGTCGAACATTATATCCTTTGAGAGACTGGACTTTGGAGCCAGAGTTTGAGCTCAGATTCGATCCCTGCTTCTTAATAGGTGTGATCTTGGGCAAATGACTTAATCAAAATGAACTTCAGGGATGAAGGATGAAGTGAAGGTGAAAATAATACTTGTCCTGCCAGAGGATGATGGAAAAGACTAAAGAGAATGTGTGAAAAGCCCCCAAGTCCTCAACAAACAGTAGCTGTGAGTACAGTCCAGCTCTGCTTGCAGAATTACAGGGACTGAACAGGAAAGGCAGGTGTGAGGCAGGAAGCATGAGGTCCCAACGTGGTCCATGACCACCTTCACACACTCTTTCCCTACTCCAACTTGAAGCTTGTGAAGGAAGAACCGCTCCCAGCAGCAGTGCACTCCAACTTTATATATTGAAAATCAATTGGAAAATAGGATTTATTTTTTTAAAGTTATTTTGCAACCAGCCTTGCTGGAATAAATCCATTCTGTAAAATAAAACATGCAGTATTTAACTCTCTTACCGGGTAACTCTGAATGTGTGTGCGTGTGTGTGTGTGCACATCCGTGTGCACACACATATATTTATCGAACACTGTTAAGATTGGTCTTGAAGCTTAGGGATTTAACCTCTATTTCTAGTTGTCATGTGGTTGTACAAAGCATTCATTCACTTATTTACTAAATAATGTGTTGAACACTTGTTATGTTTCAGCTATATGCTCTTCCCAGTTCTAGAATTTACCTGATGATTATACAGACTATACTATTCATGGGTTTAGAACATACTCAGAAGAGCTGCGGTGGAAACTAGAGATAATCTTCTCAACTGCCTCAATTTATGCATGGGGAAACTAAGGTGTAGAAAAATTTCCTTGAATTTCTCAAGGACACAATTACCAGAGTAGCTGTAAAAAGAAGAACGCCGTTTCTCAACTTTGGCCACACATTAGAACTATCTGAGGAAAATTTAAGAATATTTAAATCGCAAACCAGACAAATGAAATCAGAATCTCTTGGGGGTGGAACCCAGACATTAGCATTTTTTAAAGCTTCCTAGTTAATTCCAATGGGCAAAATGAGGTTATAAGCATTGCTTCATAACAGTATGACAGTCTCACTGTATCTTTTTGTGCTCAGTTACATCACCAGTTGATGGAAATTCAGATTTGCACATAAAGTTGCTTAAAGAAATTCAGAAACAAGAATGCCTAATTGCCATCAGCATTAATCTTACCTTTCCTTTTCACTGCCCACACTCTCAGACCCTCACTTCCTGGAGCACATTTTCTTTCTTTCCTTCTTTTTTTTTTTTTTTTTTTATTTATTTGACAGAGAGAGAGACAGCGAGAGAGGGAACACAAGCAGGGGGCGTGGGAGAGGGAGAAGCAGGCTTCCTGCTGAGCAGGGAGCCCAATGTGGGGTTCGATCCCAGGACCCTGAGATCATGACCTGAGCCGAAGGCAGATGCTTAATGACTGAGCCAGCCAGGTGCCCCTGGAGAACATTTTCTTGCAATAGCCTGCTCACTGTCCTCTAGCACTTGCTGCCAGTCTAATCTTTGTCATTGTCTCTTCTATAGTTTTCTCTGCAAGTCCTTGCCTACAAGAAAATGTCCTAGATACCTCATCCTAGCATTTAAGGCTATACACTCTTGGGCGCCTGGGTGGCTCAGATGGTTCAGCGTCTGCCTTCGGCTCAAGTCATGATCCCAGAGTCCTGGGATTGAGTCCCACATCGGGCTCCCTGCTCCTTGGGAGCCTGCTTCTCCCTCTGCCTCTCTCTCTCTCTGTCTCTCATGAATAAATAAATAAGATCTTTTAAAAAAAAAGGCTATACACTTTATTTTCTTTTTCTTTCTTTCTTTCTTTCTTTCTTTCTTTCTTTCTTTCTTTCTCTTTCTTTCTTTCTTTCTCTCTTTCTTTCTTTCTCTCTCTTTCTTTCTTTCTCTCTCTCTCTCTTTTCTTTCTTTCTTTCTTTCTCTTTCTTTCTCCCTTTCTTTCTTTCTCTCTCTTTCTTTCTTTCTCTCTCTCTCTCTTTCTTTCTTTCTTTCTTTCTTTCTTTCTTTCTTTCTTTCTTTCTTTCTTTCTTTCTTTCTTTCTTTCTTTCTTTCTTTCTTTCTTTCTTCATTTATCTTTGTTTATCTTTATCTTTCTAGCCTCATTCTCCAGTCTGTGGTCAAACAGGCCCACTCATTTGCCCCTCCCCACAACTAACTTGTGCATAATCTCTTTGAAATGTCCTCTTTCCTTCTCATCTGAGCAAAAGTCTTCCAACTCTTCAAGGCTGCAGCTCAGATGTCATCTCCTCCATGATGCCTTCCGTCTTCTGGCCTCTCTATATTTCTATTTCAGTACTATAAATTTTACTTTATTATATTTTTATTTCTTTGATATGTATATGTTTGTATGGTATAGTTGTCTCCCTTTTTTTTAAGGTTTATTTTTATTTATTTATTTGAGAGAGAGAGAGCGCGCATGTGCGAGCAGGAGCAGGAGGGGCAGAGGGAGAGGGAGAGGGAAAGAGAGTCTCAAGCAGACTTCAAGCTCAGTGCAGGGCTCTACCCAGGGCTCCATCTCATGACTGTGAGATCAGGGCCCTGAGATCACGACCTGAGCCAAAACCAAGAGTTGGCCACTTAACGGACTGCACCACCCAGGTGTCCCTAGTTTTATTCACATGCTCATCTATAGAGTATGCCCATGATACCCACTGACTGAATGAAAACTTCTAATAAGGAATGCCATTTGTGTATTAGGGAAGGTTGGGGTAAGTTAGGAAAGGATCATTTTAAGCAAGTATATTAGGGCTCTATCTTTGCTTCTTCCCCAGATGCTTCTTTAGCCACTGAACTGCTATGTATTCACTGATCCTTAAACTAGAGACTTTCTTAGTACTTTTCTTTTGCAGGTGAGATGCATAAAAGTGCAGAAAATAAGATATGTTTGGAACAACTTAGAAGAACAGTTCCAGAAAATTGGGTAAGTTATTTCAGCAGTTTCATCCAAAAGAGAAATTTATCTCAAAAATATTATTTCTAAGTATGTTTTTCTCATTATTATTATTTCAGCTGTTTGGAAGACTGGCTCAGTTCTACTAAGATACATCTAAAATTTGGATCAGGTCTAACAAGAGAAGAACAAGCGATTAGGTACCACGCCTACTATTATCTACATCAGCTCAAAAGGACAGTTACCATTAGCCAAATAGAGAGCCTGGCACATAGTTATCTTAGCTGGTCCATATCAGAAAACCTTGTAATGCTCTGTTCAGAATTATTAAATTAAATGCATGTACATACATTATCTCACTTCATTAGAGCAACCTTGTCGGGGAGGTGGAACGAACATCCTTACCCTCCCAATATAACACATGACAAATCTGAGGCTCACAGAGGTATGATGCCCCAAATGAGGTCACACAGATGGGAGGTGAAAGAAGAGCTGAGGCTTAGGAAGGGCACAGTGTGGAATGTTAAGAGTCTCTCAAAATCTCACCGTGTGGTTTTGAGCAAGTAACTTCTCGTCTCTGGGATTTGATTGCTTAATTTTTAACAAGGGGAGGAGGATTCTGTAAAGTTCTTGCTGGTCCTAAGTTCCTGTGATTCTCACATTCTCCTCTACCCCATTTCCCAGTAATGGAAGGGACCTAGAGCCTTGCTGCATCAGCATCACCTAGAAGCTTGTTAGAAATGCAGAATCTAGGGGCGCCTGGGTGGTTCAGTTGGTTAAGCGTCTGCCTTTGGCTTGTGTCATGATCTCAGGGTCCTGGGATCGAACCCCGCATCGGGCTCCCTGCTCGGTGGGGAATCTGCTCTTCCCACTCCCCTCTGCTGCTCCCCCTGCTTGTGCTCTCTCTCACTCTGTCAAATAAATAAATAAATAAATAAATAAATAAATAAATAAATAAAATCTTAAAAAAAAAAAGAATCTTAGACCACACATCATCCTTAATTGAATCAGAGTCTTCACATTAACAAGATCATGAAGTCATCTGTATGAGCATTAAAGTTTAGGAGGCACTGCTCTAACATATTTGCCCAAGCTATTTGATCTGAAAGTCTATATAGAAGGCCCAGAGAGAGTGATTGGTGTTCCCAACAGCAAAATAATGCATAAAGGGTCATTGCTCTGCATAATCAAACACACATATCTTTAGGTTTTCAATTAAAGGGCTGTATAACTGTGTGTGAGAGCTATTTTTGAGATCCCAACATCTTTTCTTAAAACAAATGCTGCAGCTTCCCAGAGCTGAACAGGAGTAGGAAGGTAGGTCTGGTATTTCTCACCAGTAAAACGATTTTCTTATAATGATCCCTCCATCCCACATCCACAGAGCCAAATTTGGGGACAGAGTTGAAAGAGTGCCAATCTTGAAACTACTTGAATGAGGCCATGGCTAAATTAAATACCCAAACTGCCATCAGGGAAATATTTAGACCCGAGGAAGAGTCTAATTCAGTAGATGCAATATGATCATGTTTATTGTTTTTGCCCTTGGGAACTCTCCCCTTCCTCAGTTATTTTGAAAAGGATGAGGGCATTATGTAACAAAGGGGCTTTTGTTGAATGTGAGAAACTGAATAGACCTTTTTTTGAATGAGTAAAAAATGGGTTTCATTCTTATTATTAATAACTGACTGATCTATGATCTCTCCCTATAGGAGGTTAATATGCGGGCCTAATACTATCGATGTTAAAATCACACCAATTTGGAAACTACTCATCAAGGAGGTAATAGTACTTTCTCTTGGTGCTGGCTAGAGAATAAAGAAGTTTAGTTCTAGTCAAAAGATCAAGAATGCTACTTGTTAATACATAACTGTAATTTGGGATATTTTAAAAGAATACAAAGTGTAGTTTCTTCATATCTCTTTTCTATTCTTTTTCGTGGAGACCATCTTTTGAACACGTTGCCTGATTCAGTATAAGATATGATGCCCATGTATCTACTTATCCTTTTATAACTGAATGAACATACATCTCTTTCTTTCCTTTTTAATCCTATGTTTCCTAGTTTGTCTCAACTTTGTGAAACTAAAATAATCATTGAAAAGTTAAAAACTCAGAACTTTTCTTATGGGCAACAATGTACAATTTCTTCAGCATCTAAAATTATAGGAAGAAAAGCATCTGCTTGGACTTACTAGTTTTCTCGATCTCAGTGTGTATGTGGGAGGAAAAAAAGGACTTGACCATCATTTATTGAGTTGAATTTTTCCTCTTTGACTCTACTACTGGGCTTATTTTTCATTTTGCCATGATTATTATGAAACTATAACGATACAGCTGTACTCTGGGTCTTTTCCTTCACTTCACTACTTGCTTTATAAAAAGCATACTAAACTCAAGATACTTTCTCAATATTTCTAGTAAGCTTTCTTTCAGGCATGGAAGGAAGCAAAAGAGACTGAGGAAATGTTTCTGTGTGCTCCTTCCTTAACCAGAGGCAAGGATTACTGTTCCCATCCTAGACAAATGGAAATAATCTAGAGCGTATTGGAGTAAGGGCACAATAAGTCTTAAACCAAAACAGGCTAACGACTGTTGGGAGTTAGCCTCGCCCTTCTCCCACAGTGTTCAGTGACAGTTTCCCACTTTCAGCTTGGCTCCCTACTTGTGAACAATTGTAGTCTTCAGCTTAGCCATTAATCTAAAGTATTTTGATGGCTTTGAAGATAGCAGATAGTGTGTCATAGGGAAGAACAACGGACTCGAGAACATTTTAACTTTGTAAACCTGAAGTGTTAACTTCACCCTTCTGATGGCCAGTACATGTAAACTGCACCTGGTAACATCCATACCTTTCACCCCTGTGATGGTCAACATGAGGACCCATGAGACACTACTTTGTAAATGATAAAGGGCAGGAGTGATTAAAAGTGCTCCAGGGCCAGATTCCTTGGGTTTAAGTCCTAATCTGTGACTATTGCAACTGTGTGAACTTGAGCAAATTTGTCAAGGTCTGAGGCTCAGCTTCTCCATCTTTGCCGTGGTGATAAGTAATAGCTTCTGGGTAATAAGGTAATTATGGAAATTAAAAGAGAAGATTCAGGTAAAGTTGCTTAGTGCAGTGTCTGGCACATGACAATTGCTGAATAAATATAACAAGAATGAGAATATTGTGTGGGGTGATTTGTGTCACAGAGATGCCTATGAAAGCTAACAAGTCAATGAATAGCTAAACGTGAAGACTAAATACCCCTTTGTCTTTCTGTTTTCCTGCCAACAGGTTTTAAATCCATTTTACATATTTCAACTTTTCAGTGTCTGTTTGTGGTTTAGCGAAGACTATAAGGAATATGCTTTTGCCATCATAATCATGTCCATCATGTCCATAGCTTTGACGGTATACGATCTCAGAGAGGTGAGTTTTTTCCACCAATCTTGTGGCGGCAGAAAGGGAACAGTAGGGACTTTATTGAAATTTTGTTAGAAAGATGAATCAGGAAATACTCATTGCCCACTCCACAGTAAATTAGAACAAGTTTGTGAATATCTAGCACAAATAATGATGCCGAATAATGTTATTTCTTTTCCTTCCCTCACATCCCAATTCCTAACCTTCCAAGTTATTTTTTCCCCTCTTTGGTTTACTCAGGCTGATCAGCCAGAAGAATTTACAAGTATCTATGAATTGTGAATAAGTGAAAAAAATATATGCAGAGAACATTGTTGGATCTTGAAGACGGTAGAAGAGGGTGGAAGAGTCTATTTAATAATGACTCTTTTGCCCTTTTTGTTTGGTTGGTACTTATTTGTTAAAGTGTTAAAGTCCAACACTTGGCTTTCTTTATGCCCACACCAAGGGATCTAAGTGGTTTTGGGAAAAAGTCATGTAGAACAGATTGGTTGATCACACTCCCCCATTCTCAAAATTAAAGTTTCAAACCAATCTCTCCTCACCTTTTATGAGATGCCCAATTGCTCTTCTATCACTTCTCCTCTAATTCAGCAGATAATCTCACCACTTGTTCCACAAAGAAGATAGAAGCTTTAAGACAGGAATTTGCTCAACTCCCCACTCTCCAACTGCCAAATGACCCTGTCTCTGCCTTCCTCCCGCCCTGCCCTCTCTTTACAGAGGAGAAACGGCCCTCTGCCTGTGCTTGCAATAACACCCTTTCCCACCTGCTCAGTGTGCTTATGTGGGCACTGAATGACCTCCTCACTCCCTCCCTCCAGGGCCTTTCCATTAGCATTAAACATGCTCAAGGGAGGTAACAATCCCTTGACAAAGCTTCTACCTTTAGCTACTACTCTACCTCTCTTCTCCCTTTTACAGCAAAACTTCTTTATGCAGCCTCTCATCACTTACTCCATCTCTCTCTCACTTCTCACTATACTGACCTGATTTTCACTTTTGTGACTCCATTAAAAGACTCTTAAGGTCACCACTATAATCCTAAGGCCATAGGTAGTTTTAAATTAAAAAAAAAAAATTCCTTTTTTAAACTATTTTTTTCTTAGTGGAAGGAGTAATATATGGACACAATTTTTAAAAAGCTCAAATAGAACAATACAGTGTAAATAAAAAGTAAATATCCCTCCCACCTTGGTTCTCCCAGTTCCAGATCCCCTTTCTGAAGGCATCCACTGCGGCAATGTTCTGTAACGTTTAGCAGTATTAAACACATATGCACTAATTTGTTTCACACAAATGGAAATACACTATGTACACTGTTCTGCACTTGCATTTTCACCTAATATATCTTAAATATCTTTCCATATCTGCACAAATATGTTTTCTCTAATTGTACCATAGTTTTTAAACCAATCTTATGTTGATGGATAGTTAGGTTGTTTCTAGTCTTTTGCTATTAAAATAATGACAATTCTTGCACATACACCTGTTCACACCTCCACATATATGTGTGTTTATAAATACATATAAATTACAAGTATGCATAATTTATATTACATGTAGATATGTATATAACAGGTATATGTGTCTGCTTATATATAATTGGTATGGAGATATAAAATTTCTATACTTGAAATTACTTAATTATAAACTAGGTATATTATTTTAATAGATGTGGTCAAAATGCCTCTGAAACAGGGAATACTAATTTACACTCTTCCCAATAGTAGATGAGTGTTGGTTTTCCTCATCTTTGCCAATGTAAGTGAAAATAGAATCCCGTAACTTTAACAGCATGTTTTCCATTACGAGTTGAGCACCTGCTCATGTCCTAAGCTGCTTGTATTTTTTCACTGCAAACTGTATTCGTGTCCTTCATTAATTTTTATTAGATTGCTGATTTTATAGTCCCGCTCCCACAGTGGACATTTTTTTTCACATTGCAGCTTTCAGTAAACCCTCAGTTGCATTTGACAGTTAACTGCTCCATTGCTTCTTTTTGAAGTGCTCTTTCCTTTAGGCTTCAAAGACACACGCTCTCCATCCTCTCTAGTTGTTCTTTTTCAATCTTTTTTTATAGTTCATCCTCCTCTACCTGGCCTTTCTTTGGGGAGGGGTGTCTCAACATCAAAGCAATATGCAAACTATATAATGTATATTCTGTCTCATATACAATGTACGCTCTGTCTTCCTCTCCCCCTCCACTTGTGTACCCATGTTTATTGGTTTCTTGTTTTCTTCCAAAGAAATTTTTAGGCAAATCAAGCAAATGCAAATATATGTATTTTGTTTTTCTTTCTTTCTTATATAAAAGGTAGCGTCATTATGTTATTTCCTACCTAGTTTTATTATTACTACTACTACTAATATGTCTTGTTGGCCTTTTCATGTGAGTATATTGGGAGATTCTTCATTATTCTTATAGCTGTATACCAAAGAATTCTAAAATGACTTCTAAATTTATATGTATTTCAAATCCAAATATTTCTTTTGAGTTTGAGATTCATAGATTCAACAATCTATTTGATTCAAAGTCAATTCTTTAGGGAAGATTTCTACTGCTTCCATTGGCCATATATGCTCCAAAAGCACATTTTTTCCCCTTATTACTGATTATAATGATACATTTATGTTGGTGATTATTTGATAAACAATATTTTTTCCAGTGGGTTGTAAATTCCTTGCTAGTAAGAACCATATCCCTTTTTGTTTTTGTTTTTTTGGGGTTTTTTTGGCCATTCCATCCCCACCTCTTAGCAGAGTCCCTGGCACATAAAGGTGGTTTAATAAATGTTGAGTGGATGCAAAGATGACTAAAAGAATCAGTTAGGAGTAGCACACTCTGTCTTTTACCTTATATTATTCTACTAATCATTCTTAGGACATAGTAGTCAGATTTGTAAATGATTTGATGCTAGGAGATTTAGGGGGTGTCTTAAATGGCAAAATCAGTATAAAAAAATGAATACACTAAAGGATTAGATTTAACCACTAGAACCAGATAGTTCTTCTACACAACAATTTCTTAATAAATGTGAAATCTAATATAATTTTATTGTATTTTTCTTTTCTATCCTGTTATTGATTCACTCTCAGTCTTGTGTATTTCTTTTTTTTATTATGTTATGTTAATCACTATACATTACATCATTAGTTTTTGATGTAGTGTTCCGTGATTCATTGTCTGTGTATAACACCCAGGGCTCCATGCAGAACGTGCCCTCTTTAATACCCATCACCAGGCTAACCCATCCCCCCCCCCCCCCCCGAACCCTCAGTTTGTTTTTCAGAGTCCATCGTCTCTCATGGTTCGTCTTCCCCTCCGATATCCCCCCTTCATTCTTCCCCTCCTGCTATCTTCTTCTTCTTCTTCTTTTTTATTTTTTTAACATATATTGTATTATTTGTTTCAGAGGTACAGATCTGTGATTCCAGTCTTGCACAATTCACAGCGCTCACCATAGAACATACCCTCCCCAATGTCTATCACCCAGCCACCCCATCCCTCCCACCCCCACCACTCCAGCAACCCTCAGTTTGTTTCCTGAGATTAAGAATTCCTCATATCAGTGAGGTCATATGATACATGTCTTTCTCTGATTGACTTATTTCACTCAGCATAACACCCTCCAGTTCCATCCACGTCATTGCAAATTGCAAGATTTCATTCCTTTTGATGGCTGCATAATATTCCATTGTGTGTGTATATATATATACATATACACACACACACACACACACACACACACACATATATATATATATATATATATATATATATATATATACCACATCTTCTTTATCCATTCATCTGTCGATGGACATCTTGGCTCTTCCCACAGTTTGGCAATTGTGGATATTGCTGCTATAGACATCGGGTTGCACATACCCCTTTGTATCCCTACATTTGTATCTTTGGGGTAAATACCCAGTAGTGCAATTGCTGGATTACATGGTAGCTCTATTTTCAACTTTTTGAGGAACCTCCATACTGTTTTCCAGAGTGGCTGCACCAGCTTGCATTCCCACCAACAGTGCAGGAGGGTTCACCTTTCTCTGCATCCCTGCCAACATCTGTCATTTCCTGACTTGTTAATTTTAGCCATTCTGACTGGTGTGAGGCGATATCTCATTGAGGTTTTGATTTGGATTTCCCTGATGCCGAGCAATGTTGAGCACTTTTTCACGTGTCTGTTGGCCATTTGGATGTCTTTGCAGAAATGTCTTTCGTGTCTTCTGCCCATTTCTTGATTGGATCATTTGTTCTTTGGGTGTTGAGTTTAAGAAGTTCTTTTTTTTTAAGATTTTATTTATTTATTTGAAAGAGAGAGAGAGCCCAAAAGGAGGTAGGGTCAGAAGGAGAAGCAGACTCCCTGCTGAGCAGGGAGCCCGATATGGGACTCGATCCCAGGACTCCGGGATCATGACCTGAGCTGAAGGCAGTCGCTTAACCAACTTAGCCACCCAGGCACCCAAGAAATTCTTTATAGATTTTGGATACTAGCCCTTTATCTGATATGTCATTTGCAAATATCTTTTCCCATTCTGTCAGTTGTCTTTTGGTTTTGTGGACTGTTTCTTTTGCTGTGCAAAAAAGCTTTTTATTTTGATGAAGTCCCAATAGTTCATTTTTGCCCTTGCTTCCCTTGCGTTTGGCGATGTTTCTAGGAAGAAATTGCTGTGGCTGAGGTCAAAAAGGTTGCTGCCTGTATTCTCCTTTAGGATTTTGATGTACTCCTGTCTCACATTTAGGTCTTTCAACCATTTGGAGTCTATTTTTGTGTGTGGTGTAAGAAAATGGTCCAGTGTCATTCTTCTGCATGTGGCTGTCCAATTTTCCCAACACCATTTTGTTGAAAAGACTGTTTTTTCCATTGGACATTCTTTCCTGCTTTGCCAAAGATTAGTTGACCATAGAGTTGAGGGTCCATTTCTGGGCTCTCGATTCTGTTCCATTGATCTATGTGTCTGTTTTTGTGCCAGTACCATACTGTCTTGATGATGACAGCTTTGTAATAGAGCTTGAAGTCTGGAATTGTGATGCTGCCAGCTTTTCTTTTTGAACATTCCTCTGGCTATTCAGGGTCTCTTCTGGTTCCATACACATTTTAGGATTATTTGTTCCATTTCTTTGAAAAAAGTGGATGGTATTTTGATGGGGATTGCATTGAACGTGTAGATTGCTCTAGGTAGCATTGACATCTTCACAATATGTGTTCTTCCAATCCATTAGCATGGAACGTTTTTCATTTCTTTGTGTCATCCTTAATTACTTTCATGAGTATTTTATAGTTTTCTGAGTACAGATTCTTTGCCTCTTTGGTTAGATTTATTCCTAGGTATCTTATGGTTTTGGGTGCAATTGTAATTGGGATCGACTCCTTGATTTGTCTCTCTTCTGTCTTGTTGTTTGTGTATAGGAATGCCACTGATTTCTGTGCATTGATTTTATATCCTGCCATTTTACTGAATTCCTGTATGAGTTCTCGCAGTTTTGGGGTGGAGTCTTTTGGGTTTTCCACATAAAGTATCATATCATCTGCAAACAGTGAGGATTTGACTTCTTCTTTGCCGATTTGGAAGCCTTTTCTTTCTTTTTGTTGTCTGATTGCTGTGGCTAGGATCATATGGTTCTTGTTCTTTCTTTTATTAATGTATTGTATCACATTGATTGATTTGCGGATGTTGAACCAAACTTGCAGCCCAGGGATAAATCCCCCCTGGTCGTGGTGAATAATCTTTTTAATGTACTGTTGGATCCTATTGGCTAGTATTTTGCTGAGAATTTTTGCATCTGTGTTCATCAAAGATATTGGTCTGTAATTTTCCTTTTTGATGGGGTCTTTGTCTGGTTTGAGGATCAAGGTAATGGTGGCCTCATAAAACGAGTTTGGAAGTTTTCCTTCCATTTCTATTTTTGGAACAGTTTCAGAAGAATAGGTATTAATTCCTCTTTAAGGGTTTGGTAGAATTCCCCTGGGAAGCCATCTGGCCCTGGGCTCTTGTTTGTTGGGAGATTTTTGATGACTGCTTCAATTTCCTTAGTGGTTGTAGGTCTGTTCAGGTTTTCTATTTCTTCCTGGTTCAATTTTGGTAGTTGATACATCTCTAGGAATGCACCCATTTCTTCCAGGTTATCTAATTTGCTGGCATAGAGTTGCTCATAATATGTTCTTATAATTGTTTGTATTTCTTTGGTGTTGGTTGTGATCTGTCCTCTTTCATTCATGATTTTGTTGATTTGGGTCATTTCTCTTTTCTTTTTGATAAGTCTGGCCAGGGGTTTATCAATCTTGTTAATTCTTTCAAAGAACCAGCTCCTAGTTTCGTTGATCTGTTCTACTGTTCTTTTGGTTTCCATTTCATTGATTTCTGCTCTGATCTTTATTATTTCTCTTCTCCTGCTGGGTTTAGGCTTTATTTGCTGTTCTTTTTCCAGCTGCTTTAGGTGTAGGGTTAGGTTGTGTATTTGAGACCTTTCTTGTTTCTTGAGAAAGGCTTGTATTGCTATATACTTTCCTCTTAGGACTGTCTTTGCTGCATCCCAAAGATTTTGAACAGTTGTGTTATCATTTTCATTGGTTTCCATGAGTTTTTTAAATTCTTCTTTAATTTCCTGGTTGACCCATTCATTCTTTAGTAGGATGCTCTTTAGCCTCCATGTCTCTGAGTTCTTTCCGATTTTCCTCTTGTGATTGAGAAGTAGTTTCAAAGCATTGTGGTCTGAAAATATGCAGGGAATGATCCCAATCTTTTGGTACCGGTTGAGACCTGATTTGTGACCTAGGATGTGATCTATTCTGGAGAATGTTCCATGGGCACTAGAGAAGAATGTGTATTTTGTTGCTTTGGGATGGAATGATCTGAATATATCTGTGAAGTCCATTTGGTCCAGTGTGTCATTTAAAGTCTTTATTTCCTTGATCTTTTGCTTAGATGATCTGTCCATTTCAGTGAGGGGGTTGTTAAAGTCCCCCACTATTATTGTATTGTTGTTGATGTGTTCCTTTGCTTTTGTTATTAATTGGCTTATATAATTGGCTGCTCCCATGTTAGGGGCATAGATATTCACAATTGTTAGATCTTCTTGTTGGATAGACCCTTTAAGTAGGTTATAGTGTCCTTCCTCATCTCTTATTACAGACTTTGGTTTAAAATCTAATTTGTCTGATATAAGGATTGCCACCCCAGCTTTCTTTTGGTGTCCATTAGCATGGTGAATGGTTTTCCGCCCCCTCACTTTCAATCTGCGGGTGTCTTTGGGTCTAAAATGAGTCTCTTGCAGGCAGCATATCGATGGGTCTTGTTTTTTAATCCAATCTGATAGCCTGTGTCTTTTGATTGGGGCATTTAGCCCATTTACATTCAGGGTAACTATTGAAAGATATGAATTTAGTGCCATTGTATTGCCTGTGAGGTGACTGTTACTGTATATTGTCTGTGTTCCTCTCTGGTCTATGTTGCTTGTAGGCTCTCTCTTTGCTTAGAGGACCCCTTTCAATATTTCTTGTAGGGCTGGTTTTGTGTTTGCAAATTCCTTTAGTTTTTGTTTGTCCTGGAAGCTTTTTATCTCACCTTCTATTTTCAATGACAGCCTAGCTGGATATAGTATTCTTGGCTGCGTATTTTTCTCATTTACTGCTCTGAAGATATCATGCCATTCCTTTCTGGCCTGCCAGGTCTCTGTGGATAGGTCTGTTGCCAAACTAATGGCAACCATTGTGGGTTTCTACCATTGTGGGTTACATATCTCTTCTCCTGAGCTGCTTTCAGGATTGTCTCTTTGTCTCTGAGACTCGTAAGTTTTACTATTAAATGTCGGGGTGTTGACCTATTTTTATTGATTTTGAGAGGGGTTCTCTGTGCCTCCTGGATTTTGATGCCTGTTTCCTTCCCCACATTAGGGAAGTTCTCTGCTATAATTTGCTCCAATATTCCTTCTGCCCCCCCTTCTTCTTCTGTAATCCCAATATTTCTAATATTGTTTTGTCTTATGGTATCACTTATCTCTCGAATTCTGCCCTCGTGATCCAGTAGTTGTTTATCTTTCTTTTTCTCAGCTTCTTTATTTTCCATCATTTGGAGTATGATTAGGGCGTTCTCTCGTGTAAACCATATCACTAATTCTCTCTTCTGCCTCATTTATCCTAGCAGTTAGAGCCTCCATTTTTTTATTGCACCTCATTAATAGCCTTTTTGATTTCAACTTGGTTAGATTTTAGTTCTTTTATTTCTCCAGAAAGGGTTTCTCTAATAACTTCCATGCTTTTTTCATGCCCTGCTAGTATCTTTAAAATCATCATTCTGAACTCTAGTTCCAACATCTTTCTAACATCCATATTGATTGGGTCCCTGCCTCTTGCTCTTTTTGTTGAGGTGATTTTTTCCATCTTATCATTTTGTCCAGAGGAGAATAGATGAATGAGAGAACACAATGCTAACAGGGTAACAATGTGCCCAGAAAATATACACTAAACAAATCAGAAAAGACCTGAAACCAGAGGAAAAGAAAGGGAAAAAAAGGGAAAAGAAAAAGAAAAAGATAAAAACAAACAAAAAGAAAACAAAACAGAAAAACCCAGAGTATGATCAAATATGATCAGGCTGGTGCATTGATGAGTGCCACACACTAGATTTTGGGTGTGTTTTGGTCTGCTAGAAGAAAGTGCCTCCCAAAATTTTAAAGAAAGAAAAACTTATTTATGTACAAAAATAAGGGTTGATATGATGAAGGGATGGAATATAACTGTAAAGATGAAAAGTAGAAAAGATTTTATAAAAGGAATTGATAAGAAGTTGGTTGAAAAAAGAAAGAAGAGGATTAAAAAAAAAGAAGAGGATGTGATCAGGCAGGAGAGTAGGTCAAAACCATACACTAGAGATTTAGGGTATATTTTGATCTGTTAGTAGAAACTGTATTTCAAAATTTTAAAGAGAGAACAACTTTTATATATATATATACATATATATATGTATATATATATATATACCAAAAATAAGGGTAACTACTATGAAGGGATAGAATATTACTCTAAAAATGAAAAATAAAGAATATTTTTTTAAAAAAGTGTTTGATAAGATGTTGGTGGAAAAAGGGAAAAAGAAAAAATAAAAAAAAAAGACAGTTAAGAAAAAATTAACTTTGAAAGACTAAAGAATCATGGTAAAAAAAGCCATGAATTCTATGTGCAGTATTCCCCTAACGCTGGAGTTCTGCCGTTCTCCTTGATCGGTAAACTTGGTCTTGCTTGCTGGCTGTTCTTGCTGATCTTCTGGGGGAGGGGCCTGTTGCCGTGGTTCCCAAATGTCTTTGCCGGAGGCAGAATTGCCCCGCCCTTGCTTATCCAGGTAAGTAATCTGCTCAGGTTTGCTCTCCGGAGCTTTTATTCCCTGCAAGCTCTCCACACAGCTTTGGAGGACGAGAGTGAAAATGGCGACCTCCCAAACTCCGCCCCGGAGGAGCTGAGAACTTGGGGCCCCGCTCCTCAGTGCACCCCCAGAGAAAAGCAGTCAATCACTCCCGTCTCCCCAGCCTCTGGCCGCACTCTGTGCTCACCCGGCCTGTGACCGAGCGTTTCTATCTCTGGCACCCGACCCCGTGTGGAGTCTCCAAACCCAGCAGATCCCTGCAGTGTGCTCCCGCGCCGCTCCTCCCCGGGGAGAAAGGGGAGGCTCCCCGGATCTGCCACTTGTTGGGTCCCTGCTGGAGGAGCAGTGGCCCGACTGTACTGCGGATCACAGTTTATGGCAACCCTGAGCTGAGAGCCTGCTCCTCGGCTCTGTCTCTGCAGCCCGCTTCCCTGCTCCGATACCTGGGAGCTCTGCCGCACTCAGGCACCCCCGGACTTTCTGTGACCCCGAGGGTCCTGAGACCACACTGTCCCAGGAAGGGTTCCACCCCCCGCTTAGGCACTCTAACGATGTCCCTCAGCGGAGCTGACTTCTAAAAGTTCCGATTTTGTGCTCCACGGCTCTATCACTTGCCAGAAGTGGTGGACAGAGGCCCCCTCCCCCGCCGTCTATCCTCCCGATTCACTTCTCCGCACGTCCTACCTTCCAGAAAGTGGTCGCTTTTCTGTTCAGAGAGTTGTTGCTATTCTTTTCTTCGATCTCCTGTTGAGTTCATAAGTGTTTAGAATGGTTTGATCCCTATCCAGCTGAATTCCTGGGACCAGACGAAATCCAGGTCTCCTATTCCTCTGCCATCTTGCTCCTCTCCCTTCTTGTGTATTTCATATATTAAAACAACATATACTGTGAGAAATAGCAGGCACCACCAAACTCCTTATGAAGTTATAGATTAGGAACTCTGATGTGGATAACTCAAGGCTGAAATAATGCTTAGTTCTCAAAGCTATTTGGGTACAAACACATATCTCGAATGATTAAAGTTCTTGATGTTTTCTACTTAAAGAACTAAACACAAATTTATGGTTATCAAAAACTACTTTGAGTGAACCAAGCATGCTGGGAAATTCCTTTCTACCAAAGAACACATACTTCTTATTGTTGGTGAACAGCCCAGCAAGTTGGATGACTTTTCAGTTGACTGATAGGCTACTTAGTCTTTCGTTTTTAGCCAGTGTATTCAGTCAGGAATAAGACAGTGCTCCATCTTTAAAGAAACTAACACTTTACTGAATTAATACCTGGGGCCTATCCTCAAATAAATAAACCTTTTTCTAATTTCCATTCTTCTTTTTCAGCAATCTGTAAAACTTCACCGTCTAGTTGAGTCACATAATAGCATTACAGTCTCTGTATGTGGGAGAAAAGGTAAGTTTCATTATTTTAGATTTATGTGTGTTCATATGGAATCAAAACAGGATTTAAATTTGTTTCTCTGTTTCTACTATGCTCATCTTCATATGTATTTTTTTCTGTACATTTACTTAAAGAGATGAGGTGCTTGAGACATTTTTACCCTAGAAAAACTTTATTAAGGTAAAATTGACATATAATTAATGGAACGTGTTTAAAATGTACAATTTGAAAGATTTGGACTTATGTACATCCATGTAACTATCCCTGAAACTGTCACCACCATAAAGATAATGACTATCCATTATCCCCAAAGGTTGCCTTGTGCCTATTTGTAATCATTCTTTTCAACCTCTCTCTCCCCATCCCCATCCTCAGGCAACCACTTTACATGTTTAGAATTTTATATAAATGGTTGTACACTAGGCATTTTTTTGTCTTTTATAACATATTCAGGTTAATTTTACAGGGGTCAAAGTTCCTAATTATTTTAAAATGCATCCTTTTGTTAAAGTATGTAAATAGTTTATTCCTTTTTATTCCTGAGTAGAATCCCAGTGTATGGATAGACTAGTTTGTACATCCATTCACCGACTGATGGAAATTTGGGTTGTTCCTAGTATTGGGCTATTACAAAAGAATGCCTCAGTGAAAATTTGGGTTCAAGTCTTTGCATGGACATACACTTTCATTTTGTTTGGGAAAATACACAACTGTCGAATGGCTGGGTCATATG
This sequence comes from Callorhinus ursinus, assembly GCF_003265705.2. Lineage (NCBI taxonomy): Eukaryota > Metazoa > Chordata > Mammalia > Carnivora > Otariidae > Callorhinus > Callorhinus ursinus. Next base: position 64,929,912 of record NW_027397063.1, read on the forward strand.
GACAGGTAAATGTTTAACTTTTTAAGAAACTGCTAAACTGTTTTCCATAGGTTTGTACCATTTTACATTCTTACTAGTATGAGAATTGCAGTTGCTCCACATTCTTGTCTACACTTGGTATGGTCAGTTTTATAAAATTTTAGCCATTTTAACAGATGTGTAGTGGGAACTTATTGTAGTTTTAATTTGCATTTCCCTAATGACTAATGGCACTGACCATCTTTTCAAGTGCTTATTTTCTACTTATATATCCTCTTTGGTGAAGTGTCTGTTCTATCTTTTGCTTATTAGGTTGTTTTCTCATTATTAACTTTTGAGAAGTTCTTTCTATATTCTGAATCTAAATCCTTTATCACAAATATGACTTGCAAAGATCTCCTCTCACAGAGAGAGAACAGGAGAGCAGCAGAGGGAGAGGGAGAAACAGGCCCCCTGTCGAGCAGGGAGCCCCATCACTGCCACCTATTCCTTTCATGAGACTATTACTGAAGTCCTTGGTAGTTAGCTGATAACCGTGAGAGTATTGTTTCGTTTTTTTTCTCCAGGTATAAAAGGCCTTCTCCAGACTAGACATCATTAGTGAACCTTCTAATAGACAAATATACTTGCAATCTTTCAGGACAATTCTTTGCTCCCTACTATAAATTAGCATAGATCTGGTCTTCTAGTTATTTCTCCCTTCAGGCACAACAGTGAAGTTAATGTAATAGGTGGAGTTCTGCCCACTGTGAAGGTTTTCTTCTCCATAGTTATTCTGGGACTCTTTTAAGCCAGGATCTAATACCATGAAATGTTTGGGATTCCTTTTTGTCTATTAATGGCCATAAAAAACTTCATCTGAGGTCTTAGATGTACATTGAGAAAGAGACAACAGAATGACAGAATTGCGAAGACATGTTGGGAGGTGAGAAAACTGTTCTTGAAATTCACTTGGACTTGCAACATCTGTTTAGGTCTTACTTTGTGTATAACTCTTCTACTTGATAATTGAATGCTGTTGGGAACTCATAGTTTATATCATATTCCAAAATTACCTTGTACAATTCCTGCTCCAAACCTGGACGCATCCATTTTTCCAAAGAGCTCTTAGATATGGTTAGAGACCTCAACCAGAGCACTCAGAGTGCTCATTTCTACCATGTTAGTCGCTATTGCTTGGCCTTTTCAGAAGACAGACCTAGTCTTCTGACATTTCTTTTTAGAGAGGGAGAGAGAAAGGGTGGGGGAGGGGCAGAGGGAGAGAGAGAATCTTAAGCAGGCTCCATGCCCTGCACAGAGCCTGACACAGGGCTCGATCTCACAACCCTGAGATCATGACCCGAGTCATAATCAAAGAGTCAGATGCTTAACTGACAGTCACCCAGGACCCCATCTTCTGACATTTCTAATTCAAGTTTAGAACTATGGGCTTTTAACTTAACTTTGTTGATTGTACTTTTGTCTCTCCTTTATCTCAAAAGTTGCAGTTCTCAATGACAGCAACCAATTACTCATTTGCTCTATACCTCATACACGGTAATCTCAGAGTTGAAAGCCAAAACACCTGGGGGGGGAATATAATTCCTGAAGACAATTTGAGATTTTGTTGGAGTTCTTTTCCCCTGTTTGTGATATACCATCTGAAATGTGCAAATTATACTTTTTAAAAAAAACTTATATTTCAAAGTTACTCAAAATGGTTCTTCTCTCTATGGTTATGCCAGCAACTCAGTACGTTCATCTCATTCATTTTGCCTTAGATTTTTAGTGTTAACTTTTCAAATATATTTTTGTATTAGTTTATATGAGTATTATACACAAATATATATTATATAAAGTATATAATTATAAATTTAATAACGTTATATATTAAATATATAAAGTATTTAAAATATATACTATATAAAATCATATAAAATATCTGCATGGTTCAAAAGTTAAATCTGTAAGTCAAAACATTCAGGAGAGTCTTGCTCCTATCCCTCTTGTGCACTCACTCTCTCTATAAGAATCATTTTTGTTTGTTTTTGATTTATTCTTACATTTAAAAGATACAGAGAAATTATATATAATATCCATATCTACATAGTATATATACAGAATAGTGTATATATTTACACTACTGCTTAGATAACAGGGGTATACCATACACGTTTAGCTCATATTTGCTGGTATGTTTGCTTTACATGCTTTTTTTTTTTTAATATTGAGACATGGTTGACATACAGTGTCATATTAGTTCAGGTGTATTTACATACTTAACTATGTTTCCTAGAGATTCTTTCATAGCGGGATATATAAATATTTTTTGCTCGTTATTTCAGCTTTCTAGTACTTTCGTGTATGGAGGAACATTGTTTATTCAATCATTTCTTTATTAAAGGATTTTATTTTTTAGTTTTTTACTATTACAGATAGTGCTATAATAAAAAGGCTTGTGCATATATCTGTCTTTTCTTATTTGCACCAGTCTATCTTTGGCATAGATTTCCAGAAGTAAAATTGCTGAGTTAAAGAATAAATGCATGTATGTACTTTTGCTAGATAGATATAGCCAAATTTCTTTCCAAGGAGATTGTACCAGCTTGCATTTGTGCCAGAAATGCATGTTTCCTCACAGCCTTGTCGACAGAATATGCTGGCAAACCTTTAGGTTTTTCTAATTAGCTAGGTGGGCAATGTTAGATGTATTTCCTTTTTTCTTTTTTTTAAGAAATAACTTAAAACTTACAGAAAAGTTGCAAGAATAATTCAAATAACTTTTTCCCTGAGCCATTTGAGAGTAAGTTGCCAACATATGGCTCTATGACTCCTACATATTTTAGTGTATATTTCTTTTTTTTTTCTTAAAGATTTTATTTATTTATTTGATAGAGAGAGAGACAACGAGAGAGGGAACACAAGCAGGGGGAGTGGGAGAGGGAGAAGCAGGTTTCCCTCTGAGTAGAGAGCCTGATGCAGGGCTTGATCCCAGGACCCTGGGATCATGAGCTGAGCCAAAGGCAGACAGGTGCTTAATGATCGAGCAACCCAGGCGCCCCTTTTTTGGTATATATTTCTTAAAGACAAGGACATTCTCCTACATAAATGACAGTGTAGCCATTAATATCAGGAAGTTAATATTGACATATTAATAGCAACTGATGCTCAGACCCCATTCAAGTTCTGCCAGTGGTCTTAATAATGTTCTTTATAGGAAAGGATTGGGAATTACACAATAGTATTGTTAGATACATGTCTTTAATCTTTCATCTTTCCTTGACTTCATGACCTTGACTCCTTTCACTCTGGTTATTTTGTGGAATGTCTCTCAATTTGGATTTGTCTGATATTTCCTCATAGTTAAATTCAGGTTACGCACTTTTGGCTGGAATATCATAGATATTGAGTGATGCCGTGTCCTCATTGTTTCCTCTCAGGTGATACATAATTTAAATTTGTTATATTACTGGTGATGTTAACTTGGATCACTTAATTAAATAATGTCTGCCAGGTTTCTCCATTGTAAATTTACTCTTTTGCCCTTTGTAATTAAGTTATTTTGTTGAGAGATACTTTGAGACTATATAAACAAGCCACCCTCATTAAATTTACCCACTAGTTGTACATTGCTATTTCTTGGCTAAATTATTACTTTGATAGTTGCCAAATGGTGATTTTCTAATTGTATCTTTTCTCCTACATTAATTGTAATTTTACTGTAAGAAAAAGCTATCTTTTCTCCCCGTTTATTTATCCATTTACTTATGTCATATGGACTCATGAATTCCTATTTTATTTTATGGGTTATAGTTCATTTATCATCATTTACTATGATGCTCAAATCATTACAGATTTAGGCAGTGAGAGCCCCTTAAGCTGGCTTTGATGTTTTTTTCTATCTGTCTCCATCTTTCCTTGAGCACTTTTTTACTTATGGAGCAACAAAATGTTATAGCTTATATGATACTTTTCTTGGCTCAGCCTTGTAATCAGCCATTTCCTTAAGGAACCCTGATTCTTTTTTGGCGGGGAGGACTAGAATTTAGAAACCAAAATTTGGGCACTAGATATGCACATTATTATTTGGGTTTCACTGCTCCTAGGCCCTCTCAGACAACAGAATTAGCGAATCTATGTATAAAAAAAGACAAGCAATCATATATGTGTGTATTCGTACATACATTTTCATTTACATCTATATTATTTTTCTATTTATCTATTGAAAACCGTCAATTTACATTGTTGTCTCCAATTCTGATCCAATACAACAGAGTTCAGTCTAGTTTTATTTCCATCTGTATTTGTAACTTTCTTTCTTCATGAGAAACCTGGCTCTCATTAACCTCATTATACTACTTATTCTATCGATCCCTGCTGAGTGTAACCTGTCATCTATCATTACTGATGCTTTCCCCCACTTCCATGTAGACATATTTTTCACTGCTTGGACTCCAACATCCCACACCAGGCCACTGTCAACATGGGGGCCCTTCTCTCCCTCCTTGGGCTCTGACACCCTGCACCATGCCATGTGAACATCTGTCCATCCTTATTAGGCTCCAAAACCTGCAGCAGGCTGCCACCCACATCCCTAGCCTTCTGCAAGGATGCCTAGCTTGTTTAACCTCGATAGCTTTGGGACGGAGTAAGGAAGGAAAGAAATACAAGAAGGCAGACAGGAAGAAAGGAAGGAGGGAAGGCAGTTAGGAAGGAAGGAATTTTCAGTTTTTAAGTTCAAATGTTTAATATGTTGCTTGCATTGTGTGTGTGCATGCACAGGTGTGAACTTCTAACATCTCTAGCAATTTTGCTGTAGCCATTTGCTATACATCTCTTTTTTTAGGAGTTCTTTATATATTAGGAATATTAATCTTTTGTAGTGTAAGTTTCAAACATGTTTTCTGAATTTGTCTTTAGTTCTTTTCTCTGTTTATTTATTGTTTTACCATACAAAGGTTTTAATTTTATGTAATCTGTTCTTTTTTTCTTATTGTTTCCAGATTTTGAATCGATGTTGAGGGACAGCTTTCTTTTTAAAAATGCCCTGGTTGCTTTTTCATTGATTTCCAATTAAGGTAGTTGTTGGACTATGTTTCTGTGGGGAAAAAAAAAAATCTGACTTGACTCTGCCATCTCACACTTTCAGCTGGAGTCCAAGAGCTGGAATCACGCTTCCTGGTACCTGGAGATCTATTAGTTTTGACAGGGAACAAAGTGCAAATGCCATGTGATGCCATCCTGATTGACGGCAGCTGTGTGGTAGATGAAGGCATGCTGACAGGTACGGTTCTGTCTCATGACTTAGAGCCTCCGTAAGCTCTCCTGGGTTCCTCCTCTATCTGAACGACAATGGCAAAGCATGGGGTTGCTGTGGGACCTTCCCACTCCCCCAAGTCTTACTTAACTGTCCTGCTCTGGATGGTTCTGAGGGTTCAAATTAAAGCTGCTTTCTATGTGCTAAGTTTGATACAGTTGTAACTTTCTGAGAGCTTAGCATTTTCTTCTTGAACAAAGGGTATTACCGCCCTGTCATTTTACCTTAAAAGGTTGTGGAGGTCATTAGACGTTTCAGAATCATCTGTGACTTTTATGTTTAGTGTTTTCATATAAAATATATCTTCAGATAAACTTGGAGGATGATGACATCCTGTTGATGTCATCTAGAAACCCAGAAGGTCAAGTCCAAGCTCTTTCTGACTTGGCTTGACCATGTTGAAAAGTTCATGACACAAGATTGGGCACATCTGCTACTATGAAAATGCACAGTGGGAATTTTGGACTACCTGTATTTCATTTTTAAATAGCATGCTGGAGCTAGGAGGGACCTTTAGAGGTCACTGCATTTCATGGATATGGAAGCTGAGGTCTAGAGAGGAGAAGTGACTTGTTCAAGGTCACAGTGCTTTGAGTTCTCACGCATACATATGAGGAGATGTTTTGCCAACATTTCTGTAAGATAAAGAAGAATCATAAAGTCTTTTTCACAGGTGGACTAGGGGGCTGAGAAGACACATTGACATACTGTGGTTCCCATGAAAGCCCAAATTGAATCCATTTCTCCTGGGCAGCCCAGGAAGGCATGAAATAAGAGACAAGAACACACATCTTTCTTCTATTAACTTTACCAAAATTATATTTTTAAGAATATTTTATTTATTTATTTGACGGAGAGAGAGAGAGAGCAAGCGAGGGGACACAAGCAGGGGGAGTGGGAGAGGGAGAAGCAGGCTTCCCGCCAAACAGGGAGCCCGAAGTGGGGCTCGATCCCAGGACCCTGGGATCATGACCTGAGCTGAAGGCAGACGCTTGACAACTGAGCCACCCAGGCGCCCCCCAAAATATTTTTTAAATGTGTGGCAGGCCAGGTTTCTTCCTATAAGGAACACATAGATTTGTAAAAATCCCTTAGTGCTGGGACTCTTGCAATACTAAGGACCATTTTCCTGCAAAAGTGCGGAATATATATCTGACTTTGTACTGCCCACTCTGCAAAGACCAGTGGAAGGTTTACAAGGTTTGTTTCTCAGAACAGGCCCTAATTATTTCCATAACTTCATTCACCACCTTGTATGAGCACTTCAACCTGTCCCCACTGCATGGTAAAAGTCACCCGTGTCCCAATTGCCAAATCCAAAGGATTCTTCAGATTTCTTTTCTTATTGCCCTCTCTGCTGCTTTCAACTATTCTGACCAGCCCTTCCTTTGGCAAACGCTGTTCTCCCTAATTTTCCAAGACAGCACTGTCTCTCCAAGTTCTCCGACCACTCATGACACCACCCAGTGTCCTACGCTGCTTCTCCTTCCCCAGACTCTTGACTGTTGGTGCTGCTCAGAGCTGTGTCCTGGCCCTATCCTCTTCCGCCCTCACATGTGGTCCCTAAGTAATCTCATCTCTCCCATGGCTTTAATCATAGTCTGCAAAGTGGTGAATCCGACTAAATGTCTCTGGTCAAGACCTCTCCCCTGAACTCCAGACCCAAATAAATAAACATAAGACATCTCAGCAGAGCCATTCCACAAGGCATCTCCAACTCATGGTGACCACAAGGCAATTCTTCCTTCCTCCTATAATCCCTGTGGTGATGACTAACACCACCCTCTGCTCATTCTCCCAAGTTGGAAGCCAGGAAGCCATTTTGAATTTCTCTGTCCCTATGACCTGCCAAGATAAAAAACTCCCCAAGTTTTGTAAATTCTTGCCTCCTTATTTCTCAAATCCAGCACTTCCTCTCTACTCCCACTGCCAACTGCCATAGTTCAGCCCTCGTTCTCTCCAACTGGATGTCTAGCCTCCAACCTCACCAGACTTCAATCCACTCCCACGCAGCAGACAGAGTGCTCTCTCTTATACACAGATATGATGTTAGTCTCCTGAATAAAGCAGTGAAATATCTCCCCACCCCCTTCTGCCACTAATGCCTACAAAAACCATTTAAACAATTAAATATGTGCACTTAGGCCCTCCATGCTTTGACTCCTACACAGCTCTCATGGCCACTCACTCCCCAACACCCCACGTTCTGGATTGCACAACTTGCTATTCCCTACATAGCTATTTCTAGCCTTTTTAAGCATCCATGTGTGATGTTACAAAACGTATAGTATTTGTAATACATTATACTTATTTGCCTGGACTACAAATCTCCTAAGAACAAGAACCATATTTCTTTCTCCTTGTATCCCTAAAACCTAGGGTTGTCCTTGCCTCCATGGCAAGCTTATAACAAATGTCTGCCACATGCTGAGTGAGGGCATGCATGATTTAAAAGAGTGAAGGCTCCTCACCTCACAAAATGAGATGCTCGTTTTCTATAGGAGAAAGTATTCCAGTGACTAAAACTCCATTACCCAAGACGGAGAGCTCTGAGCCCTGGAAAACACAGAGTGAAGCAGACTATAAACGGCATGTCCTCTTCTGTGGGACAGAGATTATCCAAGCCAGGGGAGCCTGTTCTGGAACCGTGAGAGCGGTGGTGCTGCAGACTGGTGAGTTACCAGCTCTTCTTTTGTTTTGTTACTTTAATGAAATATTTCTGCTTCATTTATCTAGTGCCTTAAATTTACTAGGTAAGGAATAGTCTATAGGTAATAAGCCAAATATACGTAAATTCATGTATTTTAAGTGGGAATTGCACTATGGTGTATGCCTTTTAGTAAAAATAATACTGAAGACAATTACTACTTATGTGTTTTGTGGTTTATAAGCTATTTCCATATATCAAACCAACACAGCAAAGATGCCTGTTCCCTCTTTGTACATAAATAGGCTGAGCTCAGCACAATCCAAGCAAGCTTAAAAAAAAAAAAATTACACAGCCAGTTGCCGACAGAGCTGGACCTAGAACCTAGAGCTTTTAACCCCAAATCCCAAGTTCTTTCTAGGCAGGGCTAGAAACTGAAACTTGACACTGAAAAGTATTAGAAATTAAGTCCATCGGTATTTACTGGGCCATATGGTTTAAATTCAAGTAACATGAGTGTGTGTGTGTGTGTGTGTGTGTGTGTGTGTGTGTGAATGCTCATGAGTCATTTCCTTAAACTGAAATTATACTAGGGAGTGCCTAGGTGGCTCAGTCAGTCAAGAGTCAGACTCTTAATTTTGGCTCGGGTCATGATCTCAGGATCATGAGACTGAGCCCCACGTTGAGCTGGGCACTCAGCGCGAGTCTGCTTGTTCCTCTCCCTCTGCCCCTAACTGTTCTAGAGCATGCTCTCTCTCAAATAAATAAAATCTAAAAAAATGAAGTTATACTTGGAAAAGCTGTGTTCTGATCCCAGTGTGGTGGTTTCCTTGCTCTGGGATGCATTGAAATTGAAAGTAGAGAGAAAAAAGATCAGAGAGTAATAGACTCTGAAATAGGCATGGTGAGATATTTCCGTTCAGCACTCAGGTATTTTCCCAATTATCCTTTAATTTTCTTTGGGCTTAAGAACTGTTTAAATATCTCTAGAAAAAAACAAAGGCCATGTTGAGGCTTAGAAGAGCACTAGCAGTAGGATTTGTCATCCTGAGAATGTGGAGTGTGTGTTTGTTATTTCAGGATTCAACACTGCAAAAGGGGACCTCGTGAGATCCATTCTTTACCCGAAGCCAATGAATTTTAAGCTCTACAGGGATGCCATCAGGTTCCTCCTGTGCCTTGTAGGAACAGCAACGATCGGGATGATCTATACTTTGTGCGTCTATGTGCTCAGTGGGGTAAACTGCTTTTGTTCTTTTCCTACATGCACATATACGCTCATCTATGTATAATTTATACTCTGCATGTTAACCTTAATCTCAGGCATGGTTTACAAACCTGGGAAACAAAGCCAAACACTGAAAACCTGCCCATATACTCACAGCTCCCCAATATCAGCGATTGATCACCAAGTAATATAACAATCAGATCCAGAGGGACAAAACACCGTTTATTGAGCTATCAACATGCTTCTCGTCTGGTACACTTCTCCTTACGCTATTTTTTCATTTTCAATCTGAGAATATATTTATTCCAATAATGTAGTGTTTTGTAGTTATTAAATAAGGAATTTAAAATAAAAGCCAGATACCCAATGTTGGTGAGGTCATGGCAGACTTGTACATTGTTCTCTGCTGGTAGTAGAAGGAAGCATTACAAACTTTTTCATTGTACTTTGGAAAATTTATGAGAGCCATACTCTTTGACCCTCTCATATCATTTCTGGGAATTTGACCAAGGAAGTAAAAAAAAAAAAAAAAAAAAAGAAGAAGAAGAAGAAGGAAAAAAGCCACATGCACAATGCTGTTCAGGACTGATTGACCTGTAAGAGCTAAAGAGTGACTTTTTGTCCCAGGAATCTCCTGAGGAGGTGGTGAAGAAAGCCCTCGATGTCATCACAATTGCGGTTCCTCCTGCTCTGCCCGCTGCTTTGACCACGGGCATTATCTATGCCCAGAGGAGGCTGAAGAAGAGAGGCATCTTTTGCATCAGCCCCCAGAGGATCAATGTATGTGGACAATTAAACCTTGTCTGCTTTGACAAGGTATGTGTGTTTCTTCCTCATTCTCATCGCCATTTTGTCATCATTGTCACCGGGTGGAGGTGCTTTACACTCCTCTGGAGCAGGAAACAGAGGATGTGCCATCTGACTTCACTTTATCTCTGGTTGGGTGTGTGATCTAGGAAAGGCACATCTCTTGAGCTCTCAGATTCTGGGGTTTAGAGGAGGGAGTGTAGATACTGAATAGGTGTATCTTTTTACAGTCCTTCCAGCTCCAATATTCTATAAAACACAGTTAATTAAGCTAGCATTCTGTCCCTCCTCAGTCAAAACCCCATACAAAGAACAAAACCGAAACCCTTTACCATGGTCATTGCTATATCCCTAATGCTAAGAAGCTTGCCTAGTGTATAGTCCGTGCTCAGTAAATATTTATTGAGTTAGTGAATGAATAGAAAAAGGAAGAGTTTATCTGACTGTGTTTTACTTGGGTAATTGGACTTGGTTATAGGAAGACCCCAGTCAAATCCTTACTGTATTTTCCCATCTGTAGTATATTGCTTAAGATTATCCTTGATTATATGCCAGTTATTCCCAATGAGCCTTTTATTCTATCTTCTCTTGAACATATTCTTTCGGTCTGTGCCTATACTGGGTGAGTGTGGGAGCTGTGAGAGGGGAAGATGGAGAAGATGGGCTGTTTTGTGCCCAGGTCTTCATTTATAAAGATGACTGATGACTGCAGAGAGAGGTCATTGCCTCTGAAAGAAGTTTGACATTACTCACAGTTCTCCTGGTAAGGAGAGGCATGGCTCGCCATGTGGGGCCACAGGAGGAATGCCAGTCTTTGATGAGGTAGCAAAGCAGGAGCGAGGGGAATGCTCGGGACATGGTCTTTATTGGGGTCTCTCCAGGGAAGGCGAGTCAGGCCATAGCTTATGATTGGCTAGTCTGAATGATTTGGGTGAGCTTTGGGCTGTAGGGTTGTATCTGGCACTTGGCCCTGGGATGATGAAGGCAGAGAACTATTGCCTCCTGAGGAGGAGGGGCCACGTAGAAGATTGGTTACTTTGCATGTCAAACACAGGCTGAGTCCCTTGCTACCTCTGTAAGAATTGACTAGCCCGAGAGATGCAGTCTTTCCTTAGAAAGGTTTTTTAAGATGTCAAATCATTATAATACAGAGAAAGTTAATGCAATTCAAGGGTATTAGAGGCAGGTGAACATGGGCACACAAATGGATTCAGGAAAGCAATAGAGCTTGTGGTTTTGGCCAGAGCAAGACATTAGTAATGGGAGGCACCTTTAACGTCTGGCTAAGAAATTTGTACGTACTCTTTAGGCCGTGGGGAGAGTTTGAGGTGTTTTTCTTTTTGTTTTTGCTTTTTTAATTGTTGTTCTCTTTTTCCTTAATTTATTTCTTATTGTGGCAAAATGTACATTAACCATTTTAGCCATTTTTAAGTGGCTTTAAATACATTTACATCGTGCAATCATCACCACCATCCAGCTTGAGAATTTGTCCATCTTCCCAAACTGAAACTCTGTGCACATTAAACAGTACATTGGGGTTTTTGATGACAGAGAATTAAGGGGATCAGAGTGGTATTATATAATTACTGGAATATCAGAGAGATCTACCAAGATCAGAAGGTTAACATGGCTCTTGCCAGCATCTCAGTATTATTTTGTGATCAAATTAGCATAACAAAGAAAGTTGTTCAATTTATGGGATCATCTCCTCGTTGGGCCTGGCAAAAGAAGCAGGGTGGGAAAGACCATTATGACATGAATTTGAATAAAATAAGTAATAATTATGAGTAATTATCATTACAATTCGGTCCCACTCTATGCCAGACATTGTTAAGCACTTTGTATTACCTCATTTGATGTTCATGACAACCTTATCTGATTATAAGCATGTTATAGGAAAGGGTTCTGATGTTCACAGTGATTAAATAATTGGCCCAGCTGGTGTTTTAAATGAACCCAAACTCTTCATCATTATCCTGCACTGAGAGAAATACCAATAAGCACCTTTTTTTTTAGGTGTCAAATAGCAAACCATCTGTTTAGAGCAGGGCCAGTCTACTCCTATTACTTAATTTTTGATGACATACTTTTATCTTCTGCTATAAAAACTGGGACTCACCCTTTTTAGAGCTCTTACAGGCTTACGGAGGCTTTCCCATCCATTTACTCTACCATTAGATCCTCAAGACCAGCCTCTGGAGTATGTAAGACAGATACTGTTTCTTCCTTTTATCACCAGCTTGGCCAGACAATTGGTGTGAGCTCATCAAAGCTTTTGCCCAGGACCCCCAATACCCACCTGATTGTGTCCTTCCTTGAAGTGCTGATCTCAGTAATGCATTCTTGACATATATTTCCCTGTTAAAACATACCTTATGGGTTGTCATTATGGGGCTGCCGAATCTTCAGAGTAAACTGAGTGCTTGTTTCTGTTTAGACAGGCACCTTAACAAGGGATGGTTTGGATCTCTGGGGAGTCGTGCCCTGCGATAGGAGTGGGTGAGTACTCTGGACCGAATGCCTTGGCATTTCTCTTTTCCCAGAAAAAAATACTGTACATTTTCTCCTGAAAATTAATAATGAAGACATTTTTGACTTTGGCTTTGGAGCAGTAGCTGCCATAGTACCTTCATGTAATTTCTCTTTTTGAACAATTCCAAGTCTTACTAAAACATGCATATCTCCCTCCACCCCACCCCCTGCCCTGTGCTACTCACAACCCTAGGAGGATGGGTTTCAAGTCCTTGCTAAAATGTAATTTGCAAAAAAAAAAAAAAAATTTTTTTTAATACAATGTAATTTGCTGTCAGCATATTAGCCAGGGGCCTGAAGTTGACTCAATGTACCTAATTAGAGAATACCAGGACATGGTCCCTCGGGGAGGTACATTCCTGGTACAAACTGAAACCTTTAGGTGCGCCAGGAGGAAGAACACTGCACGGACTTGGGTACATTGAATTGCAGGAGGAGGGCCACCTGTGGAACCGTAGCTAATGCACTCATTTTCCTTGGTACCGTAGTTCTGGAAACTCCACCTTTTGGTTGCTGGAAACTCTTCCTGTCCTGCCAGAAAAGACAAAGTTTTGGCAATTTTCTGCTCCGGGTGGTAGGATTTGCACAGCTCTCTTGTGTGGCCCTCTTGTGGCCAAGTCTGACTTTGCAGCCCTGCCTGATTTTCTCACCGCTACCTCCACTTGTGATCAGAACAGGAAACATTTGATGTTTACATTTGGTTTTTTTAATGAAAGTGTTTCCCTCTCACACTTACAACTTCCACTACAAATCACCTATTACATAAACGGTACATTGTGTTTTTTCTGTGTTATACAGATGACAGAATTTATCCATAAAAGATTTTAATTACGTGTGTTTAATACATTTTCATATTAAAATGTTATTTATAAACAAGTCTCTTTCCTGGGTTAAAAAATAAATCTTGGTGCTTCTAGTCACTTTAGTCCACAGGAGAAACCTCTTCTAGGTATTAAATGTTCTAAAGTTCTTTCCATTTTCTCTCAAAGATAGATTTAGGTATATACCTGGTCTTCCTGTTAACTAGTAGGTTTCTACTTCAGCTTCTACAAAAAGTGTATGCATTTATTCCAACATGCGAGCATCCTGAGAGCAGTGTGTTTCTTATTTACATTTGTGTTCCTAGTGCTGTGGCATTATACCAGGTAAACATAGTACATGCACAGCAAATGTTTATTTTATTAAAATGAACTTACTGTGTTCCATCTTTTGAATGCTTTTCTACTTACTGAACTGACATCATCTTATTCAAAAACCTTTCTATTTCTAAAAGTAGCTTGTCAAATTTAAATAAAAACAATTGACATAATGTTTAGGTTATTGATTGATTAATTAGGCCTGCCACTCTTTCTTCCCCTTTTCCTTCCTTCCCTCAAAAAGGTCAAAGTTGGTTTTAAATGACTAAAAGGGAAATTTAAAATTTGAAAAATAATTGATAAATTTAATTAATAACATCAGAAAAAACCAATTCAATACTAGGTAAGGAGTAAGCATCTGACTTACAGGCTATTAAATATCTTCTTGTAAAAGGTAAGCTCATCTTTAATACTTCTTATCTTTTCCCAAAAGACCTGCCCAATGTGCCCGATACTTCCAGAACCATCAGAAGGCTACCTGGGCTATTTGAGTGGGATCAATCATAAACATTCAAATAAGAATACAAGCACAAGGATGAGAGAGAGTTCTATTTATTTGTTGTACAAACCAGGGTTTGGCCCAATCCTCAGGAACTCAGAATTACATAGTGATGAGAGTATGTGTGCCGTATTAAAAATAAGATTTTCTCCCCCCCCCGCCCCCGTCCCCCCGATCTGTATTGGCTTTTCAGTGTGAGCTTAAGCTTCTGGGTTAATCACACTGCTGGTGATTGCTTAATGTTTACTGAAATACTGGGGGATTATACTGAAAACCACTAAGACCACTTGAACTTTTGATATGTAATCATAGGTAAAATCAACAGGGTCAGTAGTCAGCCAAGAGGTTTTTGAACTTGTAGGGAAGCTTGAATGAGGAAGCCAGGAAGAAATATGGCTGAATTATGAGCTAACACCGTGATGTGGTTGCTTTCAAAAAGAAAAGCCTAGAGCAACCTAAGGCCATATTTCATGAGAAATAATAATCTGAGACCGCATTTGAAGACAAACTATGACAAATAAAAAGAAAGATCTTGAAAGAACCTCAAAGACCTTTCCCACACTTGCTGAACTTATAGAAGGATGATGACTAAATGAAACCGTAGTGATCTGGGTGGGAGGGGATTAGAGAATGAGTACTAATGTAACAAACCATGTTAAATTAATTTTTAAATAGATATTTACTTCCAGAAGCTCCGTTTTGGCATGGAGGGAGAGGACCGAAACCCCTTTTCTTTTCTCCTTTAGCTTCCAGGAGATCCACAGCTTTGCCTCGGGCAGGTCTTTGCCATGGGGCCCGCTGTGTGCAGCCATGGCCACCTGCCACTCTCTGATTCTTCTCGATGGGACCATCCAGGGAGATCCTCTGGATCTCAAGATGTTTGAAGCTACCACCTGGGTAAGACCCTGCTCTTCAGAGAAGCTCAGAAGCATCTTCAATGTCAGGACAACATGGATTTCATAGTTATTCAGTGCTTACAAATGTGAGGTTTACAATAAAGAGTTGCATGTAGTAGTGACAGGCAAACTAATCTAAGCCTCTTTTCCTCATCTGTAAAATGCGACTAATAATAGTATCTCCATTGTAGGGTTATTGTGAACATTAAATGGAATAATGCTAAAAAAAAAATCCCTGGTAATGTGCTTTGCATATTATGGGTTAATAGGATTAATGTAATTATGATTATTATATATCTTCCAACTTGAGACAATATAATTACTGTGTAATTATTTTCCAACTCTTGAGCAATGTCTGATTTAAAATTTTTCTAGAACATGGGAATTAGGGGATGCCTGGGTGGCTCAGTTGGTTAAGTGTCTGCCTTCAGCTCAGGTCATGATCCCTGAGTCCTACATCTGGCTCCTTGCTCGGCGGGAAGCCTGCTTCTCCCTCTGCTTGCTGCTCACCCTGCTTGTGTGCTCTCTCTCTCTCTCCGACAAATAAATAAACAAAATCTTAAAAAAAAAAAAAAAGAACATGGGGATTAGGAAATAGCACTGTCTCCTGTGCTTAGGATAACTCATTGTTACCAAAAGTTTTATTCCTAGTCATTGAATAGTGATTTTGTTTCTAAAGCTAGAAACAATAGAAAGGGAAACCATGAAAGAGCTTTTGCTGAGACTCTGAAGTAGATTTAAGAACAAATGGTGTAGTTCAGGACTTCCCAGTTCTGGTTTTGGCTCTGTTCTGACTGCTCGACCCTGTGAAGTCAAGCTCTCTTGTTGGGGCTTCGGCTCTCATGACCTTAAAATGACGGGACTGAATTAGATCAGCAGAGTTCTTACAAAACAAATAAATAAAACAAAACAAAACAAAGCAACCAAGCTGGAATCTTTTCTTCAAAGGAAACCTTATTTGCATAGTTGCGCATAACACCCAGTGCTCACCACAACATGATGTACTATATGGTGGCTAACTGAACATAGTAAAAAATAAATAAATAAATAAAAGAAAAAATGCATCTGTCTTCTTGGAAAAAAAAAAGAAAACCTTATTCAGAAGCATTCTATAAAAAAAAAAACAAAAAACAACAGTTGGTGTTGCCGTGGTTGAGATAGAAGACAGGGAGTACCACGTGAAGTGCAGGAAATGCCCTCCACCTACTTAGCCACAAGCCCACCTCCACCCCCTGCATCCTGCGTCAGCTCTAGACCCCTATAAAACACGTGTTAGCTCCGCTGAAGGAGACAATCTCTATAGAGTCCCTTCCAGCTCTAGTGGGGCATGGTTCTGTAGTAGGCTGGGGTAACTTTGCCAGTCCCCCATCCTTCCCAGGTTACTGTTTCTGTATCTTTAAGTAGGAACTAAAATTTCTTCCCTGAGATTTTTTTCAGCTGCTGGATGATATGATTACAAAGCATTTTGACATCTTTGGGTATAATTTAGGGTTATTATTTCAGCAATTACTAAGTGTTTACTGAACACTAGCCATGTACATCACAGTCCCTGCCCTGCCTGGCCCTGAGGACTATCGATTCAAATTAGACAGAGAGGGAAGGGCAGAAACAGCCTCAAACTCCAGGAAAACAAAGACCCTCACACACAAGTCTGTCTCTTCATTCTCACTATTTTCAAGTTAAGCTCTTCGGAAGTGGAGAATGAACATTTATGCAGCACATTCCAACAGAGAAAGCAGGATAAATTGCATGAATAATTCAGAAGTATCTGCCCTTCAAGTTCTGCTGCATTTCCAATGCACTTTTCTTCCCCTTGTGGTGAAATAAGTCTGGTTCACCTCCATCTAGCTGAGGGAGGAGACACCGAGAATACATTGAAGTGGTCTGAGGATTTTCTCAAGGGGCGTGTTTGAGCCTGGTATTAGTAGATGAACAATAAATAAATACATCTCTACAATGAAATATCTCATTTGTGAAATAGGAGATGGCTCTTTCTGGGGACGATTTCCATATCAAGGGAGTGCCGGCACATGCTGTGGTAGTTAAGCCCTGCAAAACAGCCAGCCAGGTAAGCCTTGCCTACTATCTGCCCCACAATGCTCACACTCAAAGGGAAAATCTCAGGCCTACAATTTTGAAAGGACACAGATGTGTCTTCTTTGAATTCCATATGTGAAAATTGCTAAGACCTTGCTTCCTGTATTTGCTAAAATAAGGGTTGAGGGAGGAGTAATCAATTCCTAATAGCTAGGAGCTGTGTCGGTAAGTCCCTCTCCATTCCTCATCTCTCAACCAGGTCCCAGTGGAAGGAATTGCTATCCTGCATCAGTTCCCATTCTCATCAGCATTGCAGAGGATGACAGTCATTGCCCAAGAGATGGGGGGTGACCGGCTGGCATTCATGAAAGGGGCACCAGAAAGGGTGGCCAGTTTTTGCCAACCTGAGACAGGTAAGTGAATAGACTTGTAGTACAACTGACAAATCTTTATTTCCAGCCCAAATGTGTCCCATCGGCACTAGATATATGATTCTAATTGCCTACTGGTCATTGCTACTGTGGTGACTCAACTGGCATGCTAAACTCAGTACTTATCTTTCTTACTTCCTATATTTTCCATCTTGGTGAATGGTACTACCAATTTACACTACTACCCCTAGTTTAGGATTTGTCCCCGATTCTTGCCTCTCTTTCAGAACCTCTGTTTTATCACTTGCTAATCCATGGCCCTGTCACTCCATCAGCTCAGGCCCTCATCCCTCCACTGGATCACTTCAGTATTTGGTGAATCAACCTCCAGCCCCCAGTCTTCCCTACTCTGATTCACCTTTTATACTGTGACCAGATTGGTTTTTCCACCACATAGTATAACCATGTTGTTACTTTCTTTCTTTTATTCTTTCCGTTGCTTCCCACAGGCTCCAGGATAGTCTCATACTCTTTTAGGATCATATATAAGTCCTTCATGATCTGACTCCTATCATACTTTCCAGATATGCCTTACCACTCCTATCCCTACTTCTTGTGCTTCCTTGAGCTGAATTCACTGTCTCGTTGTCTTGTGTTTCCATATCTGAGCATATGATGCTCCCTTGGCCAAAATGCCTTTCCTCTTCCTTAGTCTACCCACTTTCTGCCAGTATGGCATAAACCCCTTGCAGTGTTTCCACGGCACATTGCGATTGCTTGGATCTCACTGGAACGGCAATGATCTCGTTCTACTGGTTGTTACCCTCCTAGAGAGATCTCTAGGGCAGGGCCTGCAGTTTACTTAGTCTCTGCAGACTCAACACCTGACACATACAATGTAAGAAGACTCTCAATAAATGTTTTTTGGTTAAACTGGAGAAAAAAGAATTACATGCTTTCCCCATCTTTTTTCTTTCCTTCCTTCCTTCCTTCCTTCCTTCCTTCCTTCCTTCCTTCCTTCCTTCCTTCCTTCCTCCTCTCCTCTCCTCTCCTCTCTTCTCCTCTCTTTTCTTTTTTCTCTTCTCTTCTCTTCTTTTCTTGAATGCTTTTTTCTCATTTCAGTTTCACTGGATCCCAAGAGGTCAATCTTGACAATGTAATTATGTTTAGGGTTCCCACCGACTTATCTGTGTATCTTTTTAGAAGTGTGTTTTCTTGGGAAAGAGTTGGATCTGTTTGTAGAGAATTTCTCCACCAGTACTGGCTAAATGTTGCGTACTAATCTTGCATTATTTTCTGAACAGTACCAACTAGTTTTGTTAGCGAACTTCAGAGTTATACAACACAGGGCTTCCGGGTCATAGCACTGGCCTACAAGAAGCTGGAAATGGATCATCACAGCACTGCCTTGACAAGGTATGTGGGGAGGATTTGATAAAGCAGGATGGTTTGCTGGGCAGTGGACTGAGCAACATAGCTTGCTGGAACTGTGTGCATAAAGTGTCTCTGAACTTGGTAAGCAGGGATACAGTCATCCCTGTCTTGCCTCAATCACAAAGCTGAAATGAACAGTGGGAGAATTTATGAGAAATAGCTGTATAAACTATAAAATACGACATAATTGTACAGCTTTGTGAAAACAGATATGAATATAACCAGTGTTTCAGAGAGTTTGAAATTATGGTTATGACCTCATTTTGTACCAGATACAAGTAGCTATTTTTTTTTTTTTTAGAGTTAGGGCATTGGTTGAGAGTTAGAAAACATAACATTTGTCTGAAAAAAATTCTCAGTAAATACTCAACTTAATGAAACAAATAAGTAATGCTTAGATTTAACACATAATCCAGGTAGCAAGAAAAGCTTCAGAGGAGCTGTTCTAGAGAAAGTTTTGATATATAAAAGCGGTGCTTACAAGCTAAAATGGACTGGAGTATTTATTAGTTCAAATTTATTGTTTTATTTTCCACGAGTTAGAGATTACTGTGTTTATTTTGCCTTCATTGCCATGTCCAATACTCTGTGTCAGCTTCTATGGGTAACACTGCTGTGGAGATAATCAAGGCTTATTTTGTTATTTTGGATTTTAAGTTCAGGAGGTCTAACATAATTGTGTTCAACTCTATCAGATTCAGAGTACTGTAATTATATTTTGTACCATTTCCTTTAAGATAAAATTCGTATGTAATATGATCTGCACATAATCTCTGTAAAAAATAAGTATAACGCCCTCTTCTATAGTAAAAATAGAAGCAAAAATACAATTCATGACAAAAAGTAATAATTCAGTATTTGCTCAACTGACTCCACGAAATCAAACTGAAGCGAAAAAAACTGAAGCGAAATCAAACCGAAGCGAAATCAAACTGAAGCGATTTGTTGCTTGCACCTGTGTGTAGAATCACGGTGGGGGAGGGGTGGTGGTGGGCTGCAACAGCTAGGGGTGCAGACTGATACATGTGTGTTTACATACTGAAGTCTCAGATACCACCAGCAGTCCTGTGGTCAGTGAGATGACTCTGAAATGGTTACAAACTCTTGGTTAAACTGAATAAAACAGTACAATCTCTTTTCAATTTACATGGTAGTTGCATTCCTGAAAAATTCATCAGAATATCAAAAATGTGAAAAATACTTTGTGTTTATATGTAAAATACAGCAAGGGGAAGTATAAGAAATTTATATTTGTTTAAAATAATATTAGTAGTATTAGATGTATTATAATAATACAGTGTATTATATAGTATAATAATAGTACATTATAACAGTATAAGCCTAAACTGGCTTAGGAAAGTATAAATGATTTTTTAATGTTCATGAATGTCCTGTAAAATAATCAAAAGGCATGTGGGATGCAGGGGAATTCTTCATTGTGCATTGGTCATTGCAGAAAATCTTTCATAGATGCCTAAAAGATTTCCAAAATGTCCTCTAGTGGCAGTACCACTCCTGTTGAGAACCTCCCAAATGCCCTAACTCAGTCACTTTGTGAATGGGCAGAGAGGGAAATAGCTCATTGAAAATCACTGAGTATTGGATTCCTGTGGCCAGCTTAGAGCAACCCTTAAAACTCTGGCTCTCTTAACTCTTTTAACCCTTAAAACTCTGGCTCTTTTAACTCTGGGTATTTGTTGTAATTTAATCGATGCAGGCCATTCAAATTACTCAAGTCAGAGAGCTAAAAGTGAACTTTGAGATTGGATCTCACATTTTAAAGAAAAGAAAACTTGGGTCCAGGATGTTGCAGAATGGGGAATCTAACTTTGTTTCCTGAGAATCTGTTGACAGATATATATCAAGATTCTGGCTACTATGCTGCTACTTCTGATTATTATAATAAAATATTTGCATATCTACAAGTTTCAAAATCATGGCTTTGGGGCTGGTGCAGATAACAAAGCACTAACGGTGAAGGCACATGAGCAATAGGGAATGGTGAGGGCTGTGGCACACAGGAGAGTACATGCTCTGGCTAACAGCATTGAAATTCCAACTTTTCAGTCTGGTAAGATCTAAACACTTGTAGGATCTAATAGGATCTAATCTTAGGTTGTCAATGTGCCTCTCCTCTACATCTATTCTTAGCTAAGTTAATTTACCTAACCTTTGCTGATCCCTAATTAGAGCAGAACATTCTTTCTTTCTTGGGGGGATGTGTGTGCGAGTGTATATGTGTGTGTATATGTGTGTGTGTTTACTCAAAGTGCTTCCAGCACTGATATCATAATTTCTTTGAGTATTCTTGGCCCACTTTTTGCATATTTCAACCTTTGAAAATTGCATGGATTTTAAGAACATGAAGTTTAATCTCGTGGATGGCAATGCTCCCTTTGTATCATATTCTCCATTCTTTATTATTTTTGGATGTTTCAGGAGGAGGTATAATGTCTGTGCAGGAAGCAGGAAAAGAGAGCTCACTATTCCAAGATGCAAAGCTTGAGAATCCCTCAAGAGACCACTTCTCTTTACTTCTTGGTTCATATTGAAGCTCATGAAAAGAAGAATCATGTAGTGTTAGAGCTAGAAGAGATCTTGAAGATTAGTTTTACCACCTTCTTTCACAAAATAAGAAATAGAGTACCAGACAAAGAAAGTGATTTGCCCATGGCCAGACAGCAAGATAGTGGCGAATCTGAGATTAGAAGTATAGTCTCCTGATTATTGTATATTGAACCCTATGAACACCATGTGCCAGAGGAACCAGGAATAGGAGTGCCAAGGTAGGCTGCAGATTATGTCAGATGGTAGACCCTGTGGCCATTTTCTTGACCCAGTCTGGTGCCTTGTGGTTGGCTTATGTCATATCATCTCTGAAAATATCTAAAGCCTGAGGCGTGGATACAAGCCTATAAAGGCTTTAGATATTCAGAAAGATTGGAGGACCTCAATCAGGGATGAACTAAGTTATCGTTCAAAGAACAGCTCAACTATCTTCTGTCCAGGAAAGTTTCTCCAATCACTCTACCCAAAAATGATTACATCTTCCTCTCTGACTCCATAGGACCATTATTTGTACATCATGGTAATTTCCCCAGTCTTCCATACAACTGAGGTTGTCAGGTCTAATGCTGTCCTGCTGGTTAAACATGAAATCTCTGGAGTTAGGGGCTACTGTAGTTTCTGCATATTCTCTTCCCTTTTTCCTTAGTCCTGTTCCTTTCACCTGTTTAGATATTTAGTCAACGGTCAATCACTTGACAGACTGACTGGCTTTGCTTTCCATGAGAACCCTTTGGCAGCAGAATTTCTGAAAGAGGAAATAAATTTTCCTAGGCTGCCTGTCAAAAAAAAAATGGTCCCATCAGACACCAGAGCACTTCAACTAAGCATACCCTGGCTGAGCACTTCCTTGGTGTTGGGCACCACGTGCATGTTGTTGAGCCTGTTGCTAAACCAGGCAGGCTTGCCCTCAAGTTGTTGAGACAGATCAGATAGCGAAGAATGGTGAGTGATAAATGAACAAATAAAATGCATGCTACTCTGAGGTAGAGGTAAGATGCAAAGAAAGGAGCAATTATTTCTACCTGGGGAGGTTTTTATGGGGAGGTACATGTGAACTAGCCCTCAAAATGTAAATAGGAAGTTTAAATGGTAGATCATGGGGGAACTTATAACCTTTTCCATGAAATAAGAAAGAATGTCTTACGGCAGTCCAGAGCAAATGTTTTGAGATGGTTGAGTACAGACCATAGCATGGTGGCTGGGTCACCTCGTCTGGAAGTTAGGGTAGTTGAAGAATTTAGTGATAGAGAAAGCTGGAAAGATAGTTTGAACCAGATTATGCAGACTTAGTGCCAGGTTCAGAAGAATGGGGATTTCCTGGGGCGAGTAGTGCAAACTATGCCCACTTCCTTCCAGACACTCTGGTGGAGGTGTTAGCAGTGTCCTTGGAGCATGGCTAACTCTAGTCCCTGCCCCTGGCCGACACGAGGCCCAGCACTGAGAGACCCATGGCAAGCGAAACCAGATGTTTTCCTGGCTGCTGCTTTCATCCGTATTTCAGCCAGAATTAGGCAATGCTGGTGTCTTGCTCTTTTGTCTGCTAGAGGTGTCTGGGTCTCAGATAAATGAATCATGGCAGAATTTTGGGGACCCCAGCCCCAAAAGTACTCCCCTGCACTTAATCCTGTGGAATGTCGTGGTAATGTTCTTGTGGTGAATGGGAGCCTCAGAGGTCCCACTTCCTTGCAGAAACATTTACACTTTATGCAGAAGAGCAATGCTGCCTGCTGACAGAGGAAGTGAAGGGAGGGGCTTGGCTTTAAAAGAGGGGCTGTTTTTTGAGCCTCGTATCTCCTGGGGCTAAAGTAGTATTGCTTATAGGCTTGGATTCTGGAGAAACTGGTATTTTGTTGTTCTTGAGCCTCACTTACTTTTCATGATGTTCTGTACCAGAGCTGGAACTCCTCTCTGGTGGTTGCTAACAGGTGAGGTGCTGGAAATCAGATTAGCCACAGCAGAAAGAAGACTTTGGGTCATTTAATTCGTTCTCTATGAAAGTTAAAACAAATCTTTTGCTTGGGGCACCTGGGTGGCTCAGTCGGTTAAAAGCATCTGCCTTCGGCTCAGGTTGTGGTCCTGGGATCCTGTGATGGAGCCCCACATCAAGCTCAGCGGGGAGCTTCTGAGCTTCTCCCTCTGCCTCTCTCTCTCAAATAAATAAAATCCTTAAAAATAAAAAAGCAAATCTTTTGCTTAATAAATACTCTCTCTTCCAACTGATTCAGTCAGAGTAAATATCTCAGTGTCCTTCATGTCCCCTCCTGTCTTCTTTCTGGGTATTCCCTGGCACGTATTCAGTGGTTCAGGAATGGTGCTTGAGTGAGTAAGTGGGAACCACTCTGATAGGAACATATTTGCCTTTGTTTTTGTCTTTCTTCCCTTAAGAAAGACCATAATGTGCTATTTCTGCTCAATTATATGTATATATTTCCAGGGACAAAGTAGAATCAGACCTGATATTTCTGGGATTGCTAATCTTGGAGAATCGGTTGAAGGACGAGACAAAACCTGTTCTGGAAGAGCTCATCTCAGCCCGGATAAGAACTGTAATGGTCACAGGTATAGAGCAAAGTGTACGTGAAAACAGAAAGAATTTGATGTGGAAATAGACAAAATTCACTCATTTCCCAAAGATTGTTGACTACCTACTGTGGGTTGGACACCATTCTAGGTATTGGAGATTAGCAAAAGAAAAGGCAAAGTTACTGCTCTCACCAAGTTTCTATTCAGGTGGGGTGAGATAGAAAATCAATCAATTGATCAAATAAGCAGCTAGCAATAAGAGTTATGAGGTACATGAAACAAGACAGGGTGATGTGGTAAAGTATGTTTGACCAGCTAATTTATATGTGGTGTCCTCTTGGAGAGGGGCCATTTGAGATAATACCTGCCTGATAAGAAGATGTGAGCCATGCAAAGATGATGATTTTTGTTGTTAAATGTTAGGGGAAGAGAAATGCTTAGTCAGCGTGGTTTGCAAACTACACTGAAGGCCCATCAAGATTGAGACCTATGATTCTGGTGGTAAAAAAAATGCTATGCCCGTACTTCTCTCAAACCCGAAATCACACAAACAGGAAAGTGGTGAGAAAGGATCATGCAAGAGAAGTGTGTGGAATTTCTTAATGAATGCTTCTGAGTGGAATAGATGCTTTCTTTTTTTTTTTTTTTTAATTTTTTTTTATTGTTATGTTAATCCCCATATATTACATCATTAGTTTTTGATGCAGTGTTCCATGATTCATTGTTTGTTCATAACACCCAGTGCTCCATGCAGAACGTGGGAATAGATGCTTTCTTAATGCATTTATTTATTTGAGTGCATGCCTTTCTTTCCCTGCTTTTAACTCAGGTGCATTTAACTCTGATAATTGTGTCACCAAGACATAATATTTCCCCACTGGAACCCATATTCCCCAGCCACTTCCCCTGAACCCAGTGTCACTGCAGGGAACTCCAGGATACTTCTACTTTCTCCTCTGTACCTCTCCATCCCCCATCCTACCCCCACAATCCAAGAGACTTTGGGGTCACTTTTACCCTCTCCCTTTTTAGTCCCTCAATCCAACTTCTAGGTATTGCTGAGTTAATTTACTACTTAGAATTCCCTTTACATTATGACCCTTCTGTTTCAAAAATCTTTCTTTAGCACTTATTTGACACATTCTCACAATCTATCCTTAGTATTAAATAAGAATACATTATTCTGTACCCTACCTCTTCACTTCTGCCCTCACAGAGGAATTTCTGTTCTGTTTCTTGGCTTGCCTGGTTAAATTTTTCTTTTCTCAAGAGTTGTCCTTGGATAGGATGGAAGGGTGATATGCTCTCTGATTTCTTACATATACCAGATATCTTTCTTTGCTCTGACAGGTGAATGATATCTTGTCTGGGTATAGGACTTGGGGGTTATAGTCCTTTCTTTTTCTTAATGATCTCTAGGTGTTATTACAGTTCTAATGACAGTCCACTGTAGGCAATTTGTTCTCTTCTGTATATAATCCTTTTCTTTAATTTTGGAGTTTAGAAATACTGCTAGGGTATGTCTATATGTTTGTCTTTTTTTCATTAATTTAGTGTGGAACATAGTGAGCACTTTTAATCTATCTTCTTCCTGTCAGGAAAATTTCTTCTATTGTTCATTTTAATTGTTGCCTTTGTTCAGTCTCGTCCTTGTTCCCTTCTGGAATTTCTATTATTCATATGATACGCTTCCTGGATCTATCCTCTCAGTCTCTTATCTTTCTTCTTGTGATTCTTGTATCTGTTATAATTTTGCTTTGTGCTTTAAAATTTTTTTTTTGCATCCAGTTTTTCCAAACCACAAACTCAGGTTCCAAAAATGACCATTATCTCCCTCAAGTCACCTCTTAAATGTTAAGTTCTGAAATCATGTTTTGGGGTGGGAATGGCCCTTAAACCCCCCCCTTTTTTTTGGTGGTGGTGGTGGGTAGGGAGAAGAGGGCACATTTGAGTTTTCTTTTTCTTTTTTTTTTTATTTAGTTATTTGACAGAGAGAGACACAGCAAGCGCTGGAACACAAGCAGGAGGAGTGGGAGAGGGAGAAGCAGGCTTCCCGCGGAGCAGGGAGCCCGATGTGGGGCTCGATCCCAGGACCCTGGGATCATGACCTGAGCCAAAGGCAGACGCTTAACGACTGAGCCACCCTGGCGCCCCACATTTGACTTTTCTTAAGTGCACTCATTATTTTTAATGTTTTAATGCAGGTTTCATCTATCTTCAGCAACTACTCTATTTTGCTTGTCGTGTGTTCTGGTTGTTCTGCCTGATCTTTTCCTGTTTAGCTTCTGGGATTTCTTAAATAGGTTGTTATATTTCTCTGTCAGATCATTGAGGTTCAGGCCTGGGCTGAATATCCCAAACAGTTGAACTTCTGGGGTGGTGGGTAGCAAAATGGTCCTGTGTTGCAAAGCAGCCCAACTCTTGGTGCCCTGCTGAGGCATGTGGAGGATACATCTTAGCTCTCAGGGCTCTAGCCTCAGAGTAGAGAAGCTCTTGCCCACTAGTTAGCTCTTCTGGAGATTCTTATAAGTACTTTGGTAGAAACCTGAAGAAAGCCATATTAGGGATCAGCCAGGTGTTATATTATTTATTGTTTAGTGGTTGCTCTAGGAATCACAACATCTGTACCTACCCTTTCAAGAACGCTTACAACCATAAAAGTCCTCTCTGCCTTCTGTCTTTTAAGTTACAGTTGTCATGTAT
Source organism: Callorhinus ursinus (assembly GCF_003265705.2). Classification (NCBI taxonomy): domain Eukaryota; kingdom Metazoa; phylum Chordata; class Mammalia; order Carnivora; family Otariidae; genus Callorhinus; species Callorhinus ursinus. The sequence continues at coordinate 64,956,568 of NW_027397063.1, forward strand.
ATGCAACAAATTATTTTAGTTTCCCTTCCTCTAAGGATGTCTTTATTTCTCTTCATTTCTGAAGGATACTTTCACTAGCTATAGGAATCTGAGTTGACTGTTCTTTCTTCAGCCCTTCAAGGATATTCCACTGTCATCTTGCCTCCATGATTTTTGATGAGAAATCTGTGATAATTTGAATAATCATTCCCTAATATATAATATATTGTTTTCTCTAGCTGCTTTTAAGATATTTTCTTTATCTTTGTATTTAGAAGTTTTTGATTATAATGTTTCTGTGTATGGTTCTCACTGAATTTATCTTGCTTGGGATTCACTGAGTTTCTTAAATTTATAAATTTAAATATTTTACCATATTTAAGAACTTTTCTGCTTTATTTCTTCAAACATTTTTTTCCTGTTCTCATTTCTTTCTCCTCTCCTTCCTGGACTCTAATGAGATGAATGTTGTTGTTCTTCCATCTCTGTTCTTTCGTTTTTAAATTTTTCTCTCTCTTTTTCAGATTGTATAACTTCTATTAATCTAGCTTCAAATTCACTGACTCCTTTTCCTGTCATCTCCATTCTGCTTTTGAGAGCATCCAATGAATTTTTTATTTCAGCTATTATATTGTCAATTCTGAAGTAGTCATTTGGTTCTTATTTATAGAGTATATTTTTTTCTCTTGAGAACTTCTATCTCATCCTTTATTTTGAGTGTTAACCTTCACCTCATGGAGGAGGCTTATAAGAGCTGCTTTAAAAACATTGTCTGGTGCGCCCAACATCTGGGTCATCCTAGGATAAGCAACTGTTGATTGTTTTTTTTTTTTCTTGAGAATTGACCATATTTTCCAGGTTTTTTTTGTATGTTGAATACCCTGAACATTTAAACTATTATATTGTGAGACTTTAGATCCTGTTAAAATCTTCTGGAGAATGTTGAGGTTATTTTTGTTTGTTTGTTTGTTTGCTTTAGCAAACAAACTCTAGGACATGAGAGGTGATTAATATCATAGTTCACTTCTTGAGGCTTCTGCTCTTTGGGTTTGTTCTGCACATGCACAACTCTGAGTTGAGTTCATATACTGAGTTAGTCTTTTGTCTAGCTGTCTCCTTGCTTGGGTCTGCCCTATAATTCTTCAGCCTTCAGGCTCTTTTTCTTCTGGTTTCTCTGGCCAGAAAGACTAAGATTCTCTTGGAGTTTTAGCTTCCTTCACAGCTCTGGGACTGGGGTTCACACTCAGGTCAAACATGTGAGAGGAAAGAGAGAGAGAGAAAAAAAGCCAAGAATATATCACCACCTTGTAGATTGTTTCTCCAGATTCGATTCCCTTCCACATTCTGCCTGCTTATGTTTACTTTTCAAAAGCCTTGGATAGTTGCTTTTTGTATTTTGCCCATAGTTTTCTACTGTAATCAGCGGGAGAGACAGATTTTAGTGGTTTTATTCCAGTTTGGCTGAAAGTGGAGCCACCTGATACTGTATTAAATCAGTGGGATTTTGCCAAATGTTTACCAAGCTAACAAATGATGGAAATAGATTTGAAATTTGCCTTCTTATTTTTTCTTCCCACTCTCTGGAAAAGAATATACTGGTAGGCTATGAAGTAACCAGATGAAAAGCAACAAGAATCACAAAAGGGATCATGAATCCATGGAGAATTAGAGTGAGAGAGACTTAGAAATCATTTCTTTTCACACCTAAAATAAGCTCTGAACTCCTTACTCTAGTTTTCCAGGCCATACATGAATTGATTCTATTTCTTCAACCTCATCTTGCTATACTCCTCCTTTCTTGTAGGTGACAATCTTCAGACTGCAATAACAGTGGCCAGGAAGTCTGGAATGGTTTCTGAAAGCCAAAAAGTCATTCTCATTGAAGCAAATGAAACCACTGGGTCCCCATCAGCATCTATGACTTGGAAATTAGTAGAAGAAAAGAAACACATTGCATATAGCAATCAGGTATACTTAAAAACAGACCCTCTGCCATATTATGGCTCACAGTGTTGGCTACTGAGAAGCTTTGACTGGCGAGATGTACAGGTCAGTTAGGGTCAACGTATTTCTCTAAATGTCTAACACATATGCAGTTTGAAGAACTCTTACCAGTTTCTCATACTGTCCTACTGAGCTTTAATGTATAGTGCTTTCCTGGGTGCTGGGAAGAATCCATTCTTTTAAGTGTAATAAAGTTGTTGTCTCTATATGAGAAAGAATGTAGTAAGCAGGACTGTGAATCTAATTTCTCATCTTCCTCTTGCTTGCTAGTCATCCCATTGGGTCCATTTTGTATAGAGGTTCTCTATCAAAAACCAAGGGAGATTTAGTCCCTGGGAGAGAAACTGCTGTGTGCATTGGAAAATTAGACTATGTCTTCAGGGTGGGAAAAAAGTTTTATACATTTATTCCCAATCTTGTCAGTATCTTATCTCTATTGTGTCCTTGTGGAACAATATTAATTCTATAAGAAAACAAATTGTAAGTTCTCACTTCAGGGAGAGATTTGTTAAGCTGCAGCGCTTTGTATTTTACACTTGAAATGTGTGAAATGTGCTCTTCTCTGGGACTCACCAAGATCAAATCAGGATGAGAACAAGACATGAGTAAGTGTTATTTTCCTATTCACTAGAGGCTGTGTTGTGCAAAGATTGATCCAGCAAAGAGAAAGCGCTTCTCTGAGGAATCAGAGATGTAGTGTGACTCTTAAAGAGAGACCCTAGACTGTCATCATTGCCTTCTCTTTGATATATTTGTGGTCCTTTACCACTCTATCATGTGTCTAAAGTAACTGTGTCTTGCTTTGCAGAATAATTACATTAATATCAGGGAAGAAGTCTCTGATAATGGCAGAGAAGGAAGTTACCATTTTGCCTTAAGTGGAAAATCTTTTCAAGTTATAAGTCAACATTTCAGCAGCCTACTGCCAAAGGTAAGTTCTAAGAGGCTATCAATCTCCCAGTAAAGATGCTGATGGTGTCCCAATAAAGATGCTGATGATGTCACTTACAGAGCATGTTCCTAAGTAATTTCAAGCCTCTATAGGTAATACATATCTATTGAATATATCATAAAAGAGGCAAATATTTTTGTTGTCTCGTTTCTTACTAGATTAAAATTAGTAAATTTAATTAGCCAATTTCTCATCATCTATAGGAATAAAGTATTAGGGACTTTTCAAGTCATAAGGATTGCTTTTGGGTGGCTGTCTTTATATTGCCATGGTGAGGGGTCTCCTAGTATAGTGGAAATCCAGCAATTATACAGGAAGGCAGGCCAAGAATAGAGGAATTCCATTAGGTTTTTGATAGAGAACCTCTATACAAAAGAGAGACAAACAACACTTTTCTGATGAAGAACAAACTCATAGTGGGGGAAGATAAGTTTTATATATAACATGTAGACAAACTAGAAAAAGACTGTATCCAGTGTAATGCAAAGATAAATTGTTTTTATTCTTTTTTTAACTCAATTGCTTATCCTCTTAGGTACTATTTAGGGGAAAAAAAAGAATAAAGACTTTGAGACTGATCAAACATTAAGCTGAGTTACTGCCAAGAAGAGCAGGGAATATGGAGCTTTAACACAGAAGAATTTAGATTCTATAGGATAAAGTTCAGGTGGATGGAGCTGGTATATGTTTAATATCTCCAAACCATCAGTATTCCATAGCCCAAATTAGGCTTGGGATATCAGCTGAGCTTCACAATTGGTCAAGTCCAGATGGTCTGGTTAAATCAAAGACCACAAATTGTCACTATTTCATCATTAGGCTGTTTTTCTGCTAGTTCTGAACAATTTTCTGAGAAGCAGTTACTTCCTTTCCTTTTCCTGGGATGTTAACCTCTGGATATCCTGCAATTTCTCCTATTCTACTGGCTCAAGATTCCATTAAGCTCAGGATTTTTTTGACCACATTGTCTATGGCAGCTCAGCTAATTCCTGAAGATCACCATTTTAATCAAATATTTTTATTACGTCTTTACGGATTTTTGGTCTCCTTGGTCACTTATTTTATAACCAAGTTCTCAACATCTTAAAATCCAAAAATGGACTTCTTGGAAACAAACTGTTTTTGCCACTCATGGATTTTATTACCCAGTCAGTGTTCTGAGTATTATCAATTATTTCATGTATGCCTAACTGACATGATAAAGTTTCTCTTGGATTCCTTACAGATACTGATCAATGGGACCATCTTTGCAAGAATGTCTCCTGGGCAGAAATCCAGTCTGGTGGAAGAATTTCAGAAACTGGAGTAGGTTCTTTGCCATTTCAGGTGGTATGAAGTGCCTGGAGGCATGACAGTCAGGGAGAGTATAAGAGGTACAGGAAGTCACCTACATTGGCTAAGGCACTGGTTCTTAACCTAACTGTATATGACAGTCACCTCAGGAGTTTTGAAAAAGTAGCAATACCAGGACCCCTTTGTCCAGAGATTCTGATTCAGTTGCTCACTTGAGGCTTGGACGTCAGTGTTTTCTCAAAGCTCCTCAAATAAGTCAATCTTGCATTCAGAGTTGAGAACCACTGGACTAGAACATATGGGGCATGAAAGTGTATGGTGAGAAATGAACCTGGAAGGGTAGTTTGAGTTCAGCTCCTGAAGGTACAATGAGAATTTAGACTTTATTTTTATAAGTTATCATTACAGTTCTGATATAAGGAGATTCATATAGCAAGAGATTCACATAACCTTAAAAATATTAAAACATTTATATGACAGAGCATCCTTTCTGTCCTAAATCAGAAAAATAATTCTCTTCTTCTGTAAAGGGTCTCCATTACAGAATAGACAGTTCAAATAATGTGCCCATTACTTAGGACCCTTTATTTCTTGTTAATAGAACCCATGGAGTCCTGGAAGATTTCTTTACTTCTGGTGCTAGACCACGTAGATGTGACTCCTACTCATTCCTACTTCATCCTCCTACTTGATTTAGTCACTGGGCAAGCTTCTTGATTCAGAAAGCCCTGTCTTCTCCACATGGTTGACAACCCAGATAGTAAACGAGTATGACAGTGTGGAAGAGAAGTATAGCCAATTCTGTAAATGCTGTGAGAGTACTCCTACCTTAAAAGGCAGACTATCCATAATGTTTGTCAACGGTGAAAGCCAGGAGTCTGTACTCAACCTCAAAAAGTGATCCTGAAGCAGGGATGTGTTTTCTTTCTTCAAAGTCTGGGCCCGGCACTGCATTTTTTAGTAGAGTGACTGCTAAGATGGCAGATCTCCTCGCCTGTTACTATGAACAGTATCAAGTAATTTTTGTTTCTTGTTTTAGAAATTATAAGGCACTTTTCCATACAGCACCTCACTGAATACTTATAACACTTTGTAGGAGAGAAAAATCATAGCCCAAATGGCCAAGAGATCAGGTCAAAGATCTCAGTCTGGTTTCAAATCCGATGCCCTCTTCACTGTGCCATGGTGTCACATCATCTAACTGTCAACATCCCACTTTACAGCCAACAAAGCTGCTTCCTAAACAGCTATGTGCAGGGTCTCGCTGAAATGCTTGGAGTCAGGAATGATGCGCTAGACTGCTGAGTCACACTTTACTTTTAGTCAAACTAGACTTTTAGGGAAACTCCCTTAAAATAAATAATCAGTTCGAATCCTCAGTAATGAAGTTCATCTTATCTTTTTAATTAGAGAAATTAGCAAGTAAAATTGCTTTGATATCCCTTACATTTGACATGGTTCCCTTTTAGTTACTTTGTAGGTATGTGCGGTGATGGGGCCAATGATTGTGGGGTAAGTAGCTGCTGGTGTGTGGGGTCATAGTTGCACTAGAACAGACCAAGACTTACGCTTGATTGTGCCTGCCTGGAGTTCTTTAGAGATAGTATCCCTGGGATATACACTACCTCCATTCTTCTTGATGGGGAAACTGATATGGAGGGTTTGGGAGTGTTTTGATCAAAGCCACACAATGACTCAGTGGTTGGTATAGACCAAATGGGGTAGAATATGGCTCTGGACTCCCCACTTCTTTGGCTAAGTGTCCCAGTGCTATCTTTTTCTTACACAGTAGGCAGAGCAAAATCTGGTCATCTCCTGGCTAGTGCTTGGGTCCACAAACCACACTGGCTAGCTTGACAGGCTCTTCTTATGTGGCCTCAGGAGAGATGTATGAGAGTGTGTATGGAGAGTAAGCTGACCCTTTGCTTTCAGGCTTTGAAAATGGCTCACGTGGGCATCTCTTTATCAGAGCAGGAGGCATCTGTGGCCTCACCTTTCACTTCGAAAACTCCAAACATTGAGTGTGTACCTCACCTTATCAAGTAAGTAGATGCTTTCCACCAGTATTGTTTTAATCTCTTTTGACTTTTAGGTGCAGATCCCATTGTTCTGCCAGGGAAAGAGCAGGGAAACTTTGTGTCCCTGGGTGGGGAGCGTGCTTTGCAGGACAATGCAGTCAACCAATCTACTCCCAAGTGGACTTACCAGGAGTTAAAAATAACTGGGAGAACAGTGGCATTTCTAATGAAAATCACTCAATAGGTTACTTTTAGAAAATTAGAATCTGGAACTTGTTACTGCTTTGAAAGTGTCGATCATACTCTTATTATTGTTATTTTTACACGGATCTCCTTAGATGTTTTATGACGGGGGGATGGACAGAAATGTTCTCTTCCCCACTTTTGCCCTCTTTCCCTCTTGACTCTTTATGCTTCTTTGGAATATCCTTTCCATCCCCAGTTTTCAAAATATTTACTCATCTTTGCTGCTCCTACTAAAATTTCCCTTGATGCTTTATCTCCACTTCCCAGAATATGTCCTTCAGCTGTATTTTATTTGAATGTTAAAGACGGTTAGCACTGTGGCCATTTTGGGCTGTTATAACTAGCATGGATTTACAGTTTGTGAAGTGCTTTAAAACATACTATCTTATACTTCAAAACAGCATGGAGATGTAGGGATGGTCATTTTTTTTTTTTTTTTGCAAATAATGAAATTGACATTCAATTGATGTGCCCAAGCTCAAACAGCCATATAGGATTAGAAATGCTTAAAATTGATTTTATTTAAATATTTTTTTTCTACAAATATCATACTATTCCCACCACATTACAATAATAATGATTTGGCTAGCTTCTCCCAATTTTTAAGAAATTTATGCATGTATTTGACAAATATTTATAGAGTAGGGCACTTAGTTCCAGGGACTGGCGGAGACACTGACGGCCCAGAAGAAAGTAAATCATACATCCCTTGATCTCATAAAGTTTTCTTCTGATGAAGAAGTCGGGTAATAAACACATACACGGATAAATCAAGGGTAATGGGAAAGGAGGAAAGGGACTGGGGGGGCGGGTGGAATTGGCTGCTGCAGGTGGATGGTATGTGAAAGCCTTTCTAAGGAGGCGAGAGATGAAGAGAAAGTATGGTCTGGTAGGGCAAATGATAGCAGCAGAGCCCCCAAACAGGAAAAAGCCTGTTTTGAAATCAGGTTTTGGAATCCCAGGAAAACATTATGACCAGAAGGAAATTTAAACTCTCTTTTCTTTCCAATGAAAGAGATAAAAGTGACGTTTCATAAGTCATCTATTTTATGCTGTCAATATATACTCTTTACTCAAAGTCAATCAACAGTAACAGAAACAAGCATGCTCATTGTTCTCAGCCTATTTAAATTCCCTATATGACTAATTTGAGTGCAGTATTGTTCTAGTCCAGTTTCAGAAAAAGCTGGGATTGCCAAATGAGATTTGAATGAAGTGAAACAACCTGCGCGAAAATAGCCCCCAAGCTGCAATCTTATTTAAATCCCTTAGTTCACAGATGAAGAAACTGTAACAGAAGGAAACTGACCTTCCAGGTGACATCAGTGTGTAGGTGTGAGACCTGGGACTAGTTCCCAGGCCCTCTGACTCTGGACTGACATAGTCCCCACAGAGAGGGCAAGACTAACACGCAGCCTGGGCTCCATGGCTGGACCAAGCGTGTGGACCTTGGCCTGGAATCAGTGTTTCCTGAAAATCTAGTCATTTAGCATATCCTGACAGCCAGCTCCGACTGGCTCAAGGCTGTCCAGTCGGTCAGACAAACAGTTGAATAATCAGGGTTTTGATTTTTTTCTCCTGAGCTCAGCTGAACAGCACAGAGTAACTGACCTCATTTTTTTTCTATTCCTTTCACTTCCTCACGTTTTCATTTCTTTTCTCACACAGGGAAGGCCGTGCAGCTCTGGTTACCTCGTTTTGCATGTTTAAGTACATGGCTCTGTACAGCATGATTCAGTATGTTGGTGTTCTGCTGCTCTACTGGGTATGACTGGGGACCTGAGCTCTTGGTTAGTGAGGACCAAAACCAGTGATGGTGCCCTCCTAATCAGCAATGCCTCTTAAGGAACAGTGCGTGTGGGGAACTTCGAGCACCAATAGCCCCTCTAAAACTACCTTTATTTATTTTTTTTAAGTATTTTATATTTTTAAATTTTAAAATTTATATTCAATTAGATGAATGTACACAGGAAAAGTTGATGGTGTCAATTCTTTGACTCTCTGACATTTTTTAATGCAGTGGTTGCTGAGGATCAGAACACAGCACTTTCTCGCTGTTGCTTCTGCCTCCTTGGACCAGGTCTCTATCTTCCCTGTTCCAGTGTGACTCAACCCTAGTGTACCATTCATTAGAGAGATGATTCTCTGATTGGGGTTGCTGGTAAATGTTTCATAGCCGGCTCTCTCTGGAAAAACAAGCCCTGCTTATTAATGTTTGCCAACTTTCATGGTGTTAATACTCCCACCATGGCTGGTTTCAAGCTGTCTACCTGCTGTCACTGAACATGGAGTTGGGAAGAGATATACAGTAGCTTGCCATTATGTAGTATTTGCACCACAGAGATACAAGAGTTGTAAATATCTTAAAGAGCATAGGTAATAGCACAATGTAGGAAAATGGTTAGGAAGTGCTGGGTTTTGGGTATTTATTAGCTTTGTTTTTAGCACAATGTATTTAATGGTAGATTTGTATGACTTAAATTTTTATAATGACCGTGTTTAACAACCAGTTCAAAAAGATCCCTGAAAACTTAGCAATTAACTCTCATAAGCTAGTACAAGTAGCATATTGCTGATTCCTTAGATTCATCTCTATGTCCTGCCCTCTTGCTTCTGGATTGAAAGGTTTTAGTTCTGTTATTTTAAGATTACCTATGTCTTTCCCCACTCATTAATGAATGAGCCAGAGAAGGAGAAGCTATGTAGGTAAAATTTTGTAAGATCACCACATGCTTAACACTTGTTACTCCTGGGAACCCACTCTTCTATTGTGCCAGACCAAACCCTGACTTCTCTGCTAGCAGGTAGAAAAGAGATCAGAGATGAATGTAGTACAGTGAGATGTCCCCCTCAACAAGGGGATACTGATTCGCAAAGGACCGAGGCCGGAAAGCACACGAAGGTGGCCTCCTGGCTAGGGAGGTTTTCACAGCCTTGTCTTTGGTACTCTCACCAACACGGACAGGACCCTGGCTGCACCATCTCCTTGTAAAATCCTGTGTTGCAGTGACAAAATGAATATAGTTGATGTCAGACTTCATCCAGAATGTCATAACTTTTTTGAGCCGCTTTCCTTTTTATTTTCAGGAGACAAACAGCCTTTCAAATTACCAGTTTCTGTTCCAGGATCTGGCCATCACAACTCTTATTGGCATAACAAGTAAGAAAAACTTTCTTTGCTCCCCTCAATATACCTTCCCTCTGCCCCAGAAGGTCCACCAGAAGAGACACCAGTTGTAGCCTCGGGGATGCGGGACTTATTCCCGTTTGTACATACAGAGAGGGAAAGAGGACGTAGGACCCCTACTTTTGAGTGTTGGGTTGAAAGAAAAGTGTTAGCAAAGGAAAATATGGCTAGTTCTTTTGCTGTTTTCCACAAAATATGGGGCTTCCATAATGGTCACTAAACATTTAAGATGAAAAATGAACTTTGAAAATCAGGAATGCTGACTTCAGTATGCTTTCTGTTATAATTACAGTTGAAATGTACCCAGTTTATAGAAGCTGAATGGTTTTTATGTTTCCCAACTTTAAGCCCTAGCCTTTTGGGGTTTTGAATGGAGATTGAAGATAATCTTTCCATCAGGCCACTCCCACTCCCACCTCTGAATTGTCTCCCCAATTTTCCTGCTGTAGGATTTCCCCCCAACCCATCCACTCCCCGTCATCTTTACCATATTCTCTGCTTTCCTCTCTGTTAAATATAAATGCCAACAATTCCATCTGTACTTTTAGTCCTACCTCCTACCTTCTCAAGGATTTTGTTTCTGTAATAATCTCTTTCTCCATCATCATCAACTTTTCTCTGATCTGCTGGATCATTCTCATCAGCATATAAATATATTTTCTTATCTTCTACCAGATCTGATATTCAACAAAATCATTAACTACTGACTGAGTGCCGAGTTTGTACTACTTACTGAAATAGGCACCTTGAACATATCGGTGAAAGAAAAAACAAATAAAAATTCCCTTCCTTACATTCTAGTAAAATAGCACCACTATCTACCCAGTTGTTCAAAGACCTGGAGCCATTCTTAGTTTCTCTTTTCATTACCCTTCACATCCCATACCTTTGAAGTTCCGGTTGGCTCTACCTGCAGAAGCTATGCTGCATCTTTCCTCTCCATCCGCAGCTCTGTAGCCCTGGTCACCGAGCAATGTCAGCTCCCTTGTGGATTCCTACAACAACCTTACAACTGATCTTGCTTTCCCTCACCCCCATTTACCTTTCCAAGGGTAGTAAGAATGTTATTTTTAAGAACTAAATTTTATTGTCATCCACTTGCTTCAAATGCTTTGGCCCCTGCCTGCTTCTCCACCTTCACTTCCAACCACATTGCTACTCACTTGTTCCAGGCAGCCTGGTTTTTCAGTCTCTTGAGCACTGCCAAACTTGTGGTCACCACAGTACCTTTGTTTTTGTTATTTCCTTTGCCTAAAACACTCTCCCCTTCAATCTTTATATGGCTTTGAATTTTCTTATTATTCAGATCTCAGCTCAAAAGTCACCACTTCAGGAAGGTCACTTTAAGTAGTCACCAAGCCAATTATTCTCTATCACACAACTGTGCTTTTTTATTATTTTATTTTATTTTATTGGTTCCCAAGTTTTATTCAAGAACTCATACAAATATTCCAGATAAATGAGTTTTAATCCTCATCTTCCTCCTCTTCCTTGGCCTGGTTAATCTGGAAGTATTGCAATTTGTAATTCTCTTTGCTGTTAGCAACTACACTCAACCAATCACATAGATTATTCTAATTCAGTATTTTTTGAAGAGATATTTCAAATGCCTTTTGGAAAAAGTCACCTCAGAAGTTACCATAATCTTGCTCTTGCTCCTCTCAGTGGCTACAACCTCTCCCCTGAGATTCCCAGCTTTTCTATTCATTTTGATTCTCACCTGAAGAAACTGCTCAGAATTGGCAGCATCTCTGATTCTCGCTTCTACAGGGTGGGTGCAGTCAAGGGCAAATTTCAGAACTTGCTACTTTTTTTTTTTTCGCTTCCCTTTGCCATAAGCTTTTTCACAGGGGCTTGGTGGCAATGGAGGCAGGAAGCACAACTGTGCTCTGTTTTTTTTCGTGTATGGCACGGTCTAAAATTATGATATTTATCTACGTTTTTATTTGCATTTTCCTGCCTCCCCTCTCCCGGAGTGTGTGCATTGTGAGAACAGCACCTTGTCTATCTTGGCTACTGCTGTGTTCCCAATACTATTGACAGTGCCTAACATATCTGAGGGGCTCGTGAAATACTGGTCAAATCTCTGGAAAGTACACCCTCGGAGAGTCCATACTGTTAAGAGAGTTCTCCTTCATTTCAAGGCAAACCTATCTCTGTGTAACTTCCACCCCTCCCAGTTCTGCCATTTGTGGTGGTACAGGGTAGTCTGGGTTTTCTCCCCAGGACGGTCTTTCTTCCAGATTTTTGAAAACACCCTTCATGTCTTTCATGATTGTTCTCTGCTCAGTAGAAAGCATCTCCAGGTTTTCCTCTGTTTTTTGATAAATACTTGATTATTTTTTGTTCTTATGATTATTAATATATATTCATTGTGAAACGAAGATTGAAAACATTGCAAGATATCACAAAGGAAAAAAAAACACTGTTATTCTACCATTCAGAACTAACCAATTAAAGGGTTTTGATATATACGTGTAAATGAAGAAATTTGAAGTACGTTCTCTATATAGTTGTGCATACATTTTTTCATTTAACTTTATAAGTACTTTTCTTTAGGTTTTATTTAAATTCAGGTTAGTTAACATATAGTGTATTATTAGTGTCAGGGGTAGAGTTCAGTGATTCATCAGTGGCATATAACACCCAGTGCTCATTCTATCAAGTGCCCTCCTTAAAGCCCATCACCTAATCACCCCATCCATCCCCCCACCCACCTCCCCTCTCACAACCCCCAGCTTGTTTCCTATAGTTAAGAGTCTCTTATGGTTTGCTTCCCTCTCTGTTTTCATCTTATTTTTCCTTCCTTTCCCCTGTGTTATTTTAACATCATTAAATAGTTTAATTCTTTCTTATTTTGGTAAGATGTATATAACATAAAGTTTGTTGTTTTCAACATTTTTAAGTATCTAGTTCAGGAGCATGAATGACATTCACAGTGTCGCGCAACCCATTACCACTATCTACTTCCCAAATTTTTTATCACCCCAAACAGAAACTGTACCCGTTAAGTAACAGCTCCCCATTGTTCCTCTTCCCAGCCTCTGGCAGGTAACCTCTAGTCTACTTTTGGTCTCTATAAATTTGCTTATTCAAGTTATTTCATATAAATCAAACCATACAATATTTGTTCCTTTGTGTCTGGCTTATATCAATTATCATAGTGTGTTCAAGGTTTACCTATGTTGTAGCATGTCTCAGAATTTCATTCCTTTTTTATGGCTGAGTAATATTCTATTCCATGTGTATACCGCATTTTGTTTATCCATTTATTTGTTGATGGACTTGAGCTGCTTTCACCTTTTGGCTATTGTAAAGAGTGCTGCAATGAACATCTGCATAAAGTATCTGCTTGAATCCCTGTCTCTATTTTGGGTATAGGAATGGAATCGCTGGGTCCTATTGTCATCATATATTTAGCTCTTTGAGAAACACCCAAACTATTTTCCAGAGTGACAACATCATTTTCCACTCTCACAATTGTTGCATGAGGATCTCAATTTCTCCAGTCTCATCCACACTTGTTATTTAACTTAAAAAGATTGTTTTCACATCCTAGTCAGTATGGAATGGTATCTTATTATAGTTTTGAATTTGTTTCCCTAATAACTAATCATATTGAGTATGTTTTCATGTACTTACTGGTCATTTGTATGTCTTTTTTTGAGAAATGTTTCTTTAAGTCTTTTGCTCATTTTTTAACTGGATTTTTCTCTTTTGTTGTTGAGCTCTAGAGTTCTTCAGATGTTGTGGCTGTTAAAACCTTCTCAGACACACTATTGCAGAAATTTTCTCCCATTCTATGTTGTTTTTTCCTTTTCTTGATAATGTCCTTTGATGTACAAAAGCTTCTAATTATGATTAAGTCCAATGTATCTATATGTTTCTTTTATAGCTCATGCTTTAGCTGTCATATCTAAGAATCCATTGTCAAATCTAAGGTTGCGTAGATTTACCATGTGTTTTCTAAAAAGAATTTTATGGTTTTTGGCTATTATACTTAAGTATAATAGTCATTGATTTGTGTGTGTGTGTGTGTTAATTTCTCTATATGGTGTGAAGTTGGGGTCCAATTTCATTTATTTGGCATGTGGAAATCTAGTTGTCCCAGCCTCATTTGTTAAAAAGACTCTTCTTTCTGCCATTGGATAGCCTTAACACTCATAATGAAAATAATTGGCCATGGATGTATGGGTTTATTTTTGGACCCTCAATTCTCTTCCACTGGTCTATATGCCATTACCTTATGCTTTTACCACAGTGTTCTGATTACTTTTTTTATAGTAAGTTTGAAATCGGGAAGTGTTGAGTCCTCCAACATTGTTCTTTTTCAAAATTGTTTTGACTATTCAGGGCCCCTTTTAATTCCACATGAATTTGAAGATCAAATTTAATATTCTGAAAAAAAGTCATTTGAATTTTGATGGAGACTGTGTTGAATCTATAGATCACCTTGGATAATATTGAAATCTTAACAGTATTAAGTCTTCCAATCGATGAACATCTGATGTATTTCCTTTTGTTTATGTTTTGCTTAATTTATTTCAGCAAAGTTTTGTGATTTTTGGTGTTCAACTCTTTCTCCTCTTTGGCTAAACTTATTCCTAGATATTTTATTGTTTTGAATGCTTTTGAAAATGGAATTGTTCTCTTAATTTCTTTTTAAAATTGTTTATTGCCAAGGTATAGAAACACAACTGATTTTTATGCATTGATCTTGTATCCTGCAATGTAGCTGAATGTGTTTATTAACTCTAGTAGCTTGCTTTTTTCCCTTCTTTCTTTCTTTCTTTCGACAGCCTAAGTAGGAGTTTATTTTTTTTAAGTAAGCTCTATGCTCAGTGTGGGGTTCAAACTCATGATTCCGAGATCAAGACTACATGCTCTCCCCACTGAGCCAGCCAGGTGCCCCTCTAGTCATTTTCTTGTGTATTCTTTAGGATTCCCAATATACAGGATTATGTTACTTGTGAATAGAGGTGGTTTTACTTCTTCCTTCCAATTTGGATGACTTTAATTCTTTTCCTTTTCTAATTGCTCTGGATAGAACTTTCAGTGCAATGTTGAATAGCAGTCATGAAATGGGCATTCTTGTCTTGTTCCTATCTTAGAGGGAAAGCTCTCAGCCTTTCACCCTTGGATATGATGCTAGCTCTGACATAACTTGTAATCATGGGCATTTCATGTAGCATCCTAAAATAATAATAATCTACTTTGAATTGATACCTTAACTTTAATAGCATGCAGAACACTGCTACTTCACAACTTTGTCTCCTCCTTTTATATTGTTGTTGCCACAAATGACATCTTTATCCATTGTGTGCCCAACAACATAGATATATAATTATTTTTTATGTGTTGTCTTTTAAACCAGGTAGGAATAAAAAGTGGAACTAAAAGCCAAAAATAAAATAATACAGTCTTTTATATTTGCTCAAATAGTTACTTCTACTGGACAAAATGAAGTGTCAATGAAGAAGTAGAAATTGTAAAAAAGGATTCTTTAAAAAGACTTTCTTTTGGCTCTTTTTCATATTTTCTGTTTCTTTATTGACATTTTCATTTTGTTCATACATTGCTTCCTGATTTCTTTAAGCATATTTTAAACAGTTGTTTTAAAGTCTTTGTCTAATACGTCCAATGCCCAGGCTTCCTCAGAGATGATTTCTGTCAATTTATTTTGTTCCATTGAATATTATAGTGTGATAACTCTGGAAATCAGATTTACCCCCTTGCCTAGGGCTTGGTGGTTTTTGTTTTGCTATTTTTTGAAGACTATCAGAGTCCATTTGTTTAGTGACTTCCCCAAACTATTTTTGCAGACTGTATCAGTTATTAGGTGTGGTCAATGAAATCTCTGTTCCTTTGGATTTTGCTCAGGCAGTGTTTTGATTGAGATTTTTCTCGACCTCCATGAGTTTAAAACCATGAACAAAGAAGAACCTTTGCAGACTTATTCTGTGCTCGGGCACTTCAACACTTAGCCAGGCTTGCACTGAGTACGAAGATCATCCAGAGCTGAAAACTGAGGGGCTGTTCTGGTCTTTTCTGAGCATGTATCTTACCTTAGGGGTGTGCATGGCTTCCTGTAGTCCCCCGTATACACAGGTGCTTTTGAATGCTGTAATTTCCCAAAGAAACTTTCTTTAGCTTTTCTTTATTTTGGCTGTTATTTTATGTCTCAACTGTAATCTTTTGCCCCAGGTGATTGTGGGTAGTTGGTTAGGCTTACAATGTTTTCAAGCAGTGTATGTTGCTGTCCTGAGTTAAATTTTGCATTAGGTGAGAGAGATGAGCACCTTGCACCGGTCCTTCAGGTAACCCTCAACAGATTAGAACAGACCTACACAATGATTTGTGATAAAGTCTGCTCTTTTCCTCCTGTGACCAGACACCAGAGTCCTCTCTGGTGTGTGTGTGTGTGTGAACAACACAACTTTGAGGTTGCCACTGAGCTGAAGAAGGGTGTGGCAAGGGCAAGTAAAAATGACACAGAACCTTCCTACCATTTTTAAGCTGCCTTTTTTTTTGATTTAGCATATGTTTGATTGCTATAAGCCTTTGTTTTTCAGAGTTATGATGAAGTTAGTTTTGACCGTTTCTGCTTGTTTTTTGATGTTTCTGTGGAAGGATGGGAACTTGGAGCTGCTTACTCTGCCATTTTTCTGACGTCACTCCTCATTTTGTCATTGAATATTTTAAAGCATTACTTCTAAGTGACTGTATGTTGTTTCATTATCTAGAAGTACCATAATTTACTGTACATGATGCAGTAATGAACATCTTTCTATATCTCTGCATTTTTTAGCTTAGGTGAATTTCCAGGAATGACCATGTCAAATGTTATGAACAATTTTCAATCTTTTCATATTTACTGTCAAATTGCCTGGCAGAAGGTTTGTGTCAATGTACATTCCCATAAGCTGTGTACGAGAGTATGCATTTCATCATGTCCTCACCTCTAATTTGATGGCCTTTTCTCGTTTAATAGGCAAAAATAAAAATGTCTCATGATTGTTCTGTCTGCTCTCTTAGGAATTTCTCATATGACTTGAGTTGGAGTCCATTTGTTATTTTGTTCCCTCAAAAAAATGATGTACTCCAGTTTGTCAGTTTGCTTGGATATGTGGGCCCAAGAAGTTACACTGTTCTTCTGATGAGGAATAGAACATTTTCCTGCTCTCACAAATATAAAACTCGAATTTATTTTGTAGTGAACTTGAATGGTGCCTACCCCAAGCTGGTGCCTTTCAGGCCTGCAGGACGGCTGATCTCCCCACCTCTGCTGCTCTCTGTGATTTTCAACATTCTTCTCAGCCTGGCTATGCACATTGTGGGCTTCATTCTGGTTCAGAGGCAGCCTTGGTATTCCATGGAGATGCACAGGTACTACTATCAAAGCCCCGATTCCAGCATCTCACATTCCAATTTCTATCAAATATCATCTGGCCCTTATGACAGGAAACAAATGGTTCTTCATTCTTCTAGAAGCATTGGCTTCTTTAAGTCCCTTGGGAAAATTTCCAGTGATCTTCTCTTCCCTGTAGCACAGTTTGAGGATATCATTCTTTGGCACTTACCTTGGCCTGTCTTGTGTCATAATGATCTATGACCATCTTTTATATCTAGGGTGACCATACATTATAGTTTGCCCAGTCAGCCCCACTTTAAGCCTGATATAACAATGAACTTATGTATAATTAATTAATTAGTTACTGAAGTATAATTGGCATACAATGTTATATTAGTTTCAGGTGTACAAGCTATCGATTTGGCAATTCTGTACATCATTCAGTGCTTACCATGATAAGTGGTAGCCGTCTGTCACCATATGTTACTATGATATTAGTGATTATATTCCCTATGCTGTACTTTGCATCCCTGTGACTTATTCGGTTGTAACTGGAAGTTTGTACATCTTAATCCCCTTTATCGATTTTCCCCATCCCCCTCACTCATGTCTCCTCTGGCAACTACCAGTTTTTCTGATGATATTTGTCTTTTCCTTTCACATTCAAATCTGTGCTTATTGTATGACAAATTATATGGTCACCCTATTTATAAATGTTTAGAGATCTTAAGCGATGAGAGGGAAGAATTATGACTTACTCACGTCTTTCCCACATAGCCAAAATACACATGATGGGTGTCCGATTTATTGAATATATAACTTGCTTATCTAGCTATCCTCTATCTATCTATCTATCTATCTATCATCTATCTATTATCTATTTATCATCTATCTATCTTTTATCTATCCATCTATCCAAAATATAGATCTATCTGTGCTGGTTTCCTTCTCCTTACTTTTCAGTATATTCTTTGCCAAAGTATAAGTAATTACACGGAGGGCATGGAGTCCTGTAGATACAAATGTTCCATAAAGACCAGTCATCTTACTTCATTACCTTTTTGTTTCCTTTTTAGTGTCTGCACACTGCAAAATGAAAGCATCTCAAAGTTAATCATTTCTCCAACTGCTCCAGAAAAAATTGGAAGTAATGGTGCCTTCACAAGCTTTGAGAACACTACCATATGGTTCTTGGGAACAATCAACTGTATCATTGTGGCTCTTATTTTCTCTAAAGGAAAACCATTTAGGCAGCCCATCTATACAAACTGTGAGTAGCATTGTACCAGATCAGAAGTGAGAGGTCACCAGAGGGAACAGATATCCCTAGGTCACTCAGGGAGCAGCTGCAGAGTTGATACTTATCTTGGGTTTGCTGACTTCTACTCTAGGGCTCTCTAAAACACATTGTGCAGCCTCATTCTTTGCTCCTTCCCTCAAAACTACATTAAATTCTAGGGTTTCTTTCTCTACTCTTTCCTTCACCAGAAGTTTGTATCTAGCTGTCTTTTCATGGCGTCACTCCAAATAGGGATGGCTCATTTATTTCCTTACTTGTCAGTACGTGTCAGAGTTCATCCAGGAGGAGGTGGAGAGAAGTGTCACAGCACTCAGTTGGAACATATCTCCTGCCATTAAGACAATGGTTAAGATGGCATTGTGTGGTTGGCAGGCTGGATGTGGGTCCCTCCTGAAGGAACCTGGCCATAGTGATTGTGGAGGTTCTTGGCCAAAGTACCTGCCACCGCCTTACATTCTGGGCTGGGGTGGGAATGTGTTAGAAGTGGGTGACCGGATTAGCCCTTGGAACATTTATTTGTATGCCCCACCACTGCCTCTCTAATTGGGAAAATTTAGAAGCACAAGTTGAAGAATCAATATCCTCATAAGAATTTGTTTGTTCAGAGAAAATTATTTTGCCCTTCTCCTTCTTAGGATGAGAAAGCAGTCAGATGCTGACCTGTACATGACTGAATTTAAACATTTGATTATTTTTTTTTAAATTTTTAAAGATTTTATTTATTTGAGAGAGAGAGAATGAGAGATAGAGAGCACAAGAGGGAAGAGGGTCAGAGGGTCAGAGGGAGAAGCAGACTCCCCGCTGAGCGGGGAGCCCGATGCGGTACTCGATCCCAGGACTCCAGGATCATGACCTGAGCCGAAGGCAGTCGCCCAACCAACTGAGCCACCCAGGCGCCCTAAACATTTGATTATTTACAGCCCTCCTTTTTTTCCAGAAAAGGATTTGAGGCAGGTGTTTTGCATTAAAGAAACTCAGATACTTAAATGTCTTCAAGGCATTTTTTTGAAAATATATTATGTCAATGTTGCTCTCTCTCTATTTCTTACTTTTATTAATTGAAGCTTACAACATGCATGTGAAAATTTCCACTCGCCTCAAGGACAGGCATAGAAATTGTGGAGGTGAGACCCATTGCATAGAAATGAGTACTTTCCATTTATTATGCTGTGTTTGGATGTAGGAATCAAGTAAATTTAGTCAGTGTTAATCTAGACTATGTCTATCAATAGATGTGACACTCTATACTCTGATTTCTCTAAATGACAGCTTGTGTTCTTATTTCCTCAGATATATTCGTCCTTGTGCTGGTCATACAGCTGAGTGTGTGTCTCTTCATCTTATTTGCTGATATTCCAGAACTATATAGGCGTTTGGACGTAAGTCTTATCTCTGGGATATGATGATGATGGTTTGTAGTTTTATTACATCCTGACTTCAAGAAGCAGGTCACAATTGCAGTTGACACAGATTCTTGACACTGATTATTCTTTTTGAATAGTAGAGTTAAAAAGAATACTGGCTTTATTCATATTTTCTATTTAAGCTGGCCAGGAAATAAGATTCAATCTAGTCTTGATTTCCAAGTATTTCAGAAACACTGAGCATTTTTCTTTTAAAAGATCCCTGTAAGAATAGAAAAATCTATTTATATATATTCTCTTTCAAGTGTGAGAGATTTTTTCCTAAATGCTTCTGTTTTGAAGCTGTTGAAAACAGTTTGCCTATAACATGCATCTCGTTAATTCTCAAACCTGTATTTACATCTTTTTAAAAAAAACTCTTTAAAAATGTGTTTGTCTATAGGTTCATATTTAATGTCTGCAAAACTTGCTTGCAAAGAGCCATAACTTACCTCATGAATTGTCTTATATTGTGTAATTTTGGACAAATTTCAAGCTAAGAGACAATTTTTACATATCTGAGCAAGGGAAAATATATATTTCTATTCCTTTAGCCTATACTTTCGAATTAGAAGTTCATTATTACCAAATGTCCTTTAGACCAATAAGTAGAATAGAGAAGAGATGGTAAAAGGAAATGAGCTTTTTTACTTAGTGCTGCGTGAGCCTGCCTGGCCGCCTCTCCATCTCAAAGACAGGTTTCACGAAGGTCAAGATCCTATCTTGTTCATTCTCATATTACCAGTGCCTAACATAGCCCATGGCACATAATGGCAGTAAATGACTGACTGACTGACTGTTGTAGATTAGGTTCTTGCATGGAGATGAGCACTAGGAGCTCACAGTTCATCACGAACCAGCAAAACCTTCACAAACCCTTCTTGACATGTGACATACAAACTAATGTTTACATTTGGTTTTCATTTTGATAATTGTGTCACTGTGGCTAACACTGTAATTGCCACTATTGTTAAATATTTCCGTGAATTAGGGTGAGTCCTCATGAAGATAGTCTTTGCCCACTAGTCTTCCAAGTGAGTTAAAACTTCTTAATCCTGCAGAAGTTAGGGTTACGACATGTTAGGTTCAGTCACACTCTTTAAAAGCAAAGACTCTTACGGAGAGGCTGATATCTCCGGTACAAGAAAATAGGGATTCTGTTTAGTTTAGGGGGAACCTGTGTGAGGTCATTGCCAACATGACTGCAAAGGAGTCTGCAGAGAATTATTGCTCATCTTAAAAATAATAATTTTTTTTTCTTATTACACAAAATTGTGGGTACATTTTATAAAGTGAATATGCAGGCAAAGAAAATTGTAACATTATTTACTATATCCTTCCGTCTTTGAAACTTGAAACTTCATATATTATAAATGTGCATTGACTGATTTATGAAGTTTATTTTAAATGGAGTCCTGCTGTTTTATAGCTAGTTATTCCTCATTTTTTTAAGAAGTTGCTTGAATTTTTTAAATAGAGAACACATCCACACAGTTTAAAATTCAAAAGTTAGAAACCCTATAGCCTCACATCCTTTTCCCGCAGCTGCCAGGTCCCCTCTCTGGAGGCAACTGATGACACCACTTTATTTTATATGCTTTCAGGCATATTTTATACATATGCATACACAGATATATATCATTTTTACACAAATAGTAGCAGACTATTACATTTGTCCAGGTCTTCTGAGCTGGAGATGGCAAGGTGAGATGAGATGTGTAAGCAAGCTTTGGAGGAACTGCCTGTAGGGGAAAGAACATTAGGAAGCCAGAAAAGGAGCGGGAGGGTCCCACACTATGATGTGGGTCTGACCCCCATGAAGGCAGGAGGGAGGTAAGGAGGGCCAGATGAGCAGGGGTTCAGACTGCAGTGCAGGTCTTTTTTTTTTTTTTTTTAAGATTTCACTTACTCATTTGAGAGAGAGTGAATGGGGGGCGGGGAGAGCACAAGGCCAGTGGGGAGGGGAAGAGGCAGAGGGAGAAGCAGGCTCCCTGCCGAGCAAGGAGCCCGATGCGGGGCTCGATCCCAGGGCCCCAGGATCATGACCTGAGCTGAAGGCAGACACTTAACCAACTGAGCCACCCAGGTGCCCCAGCTGCAGTGCAATTCTAAGAAAGCCCAAACACAGTTGCCCATCAGAGGTGTCTAATGTCTCACAAGAATGAGAGCAGTGAGAAGGCCTGCCATCCTTAGTTATTAACTATGAGCAACCCATGGGAAGTGTGGCCTCGGGGTGGACATGGTGGGAGATTCCGAGTGTAGCACTGGAGCGTCTGCCGCTTATTCTCCCAGTAGGACACCTGCATGGAGCGTGTTCATGGCTGCCCCAACCACATACATGATCCCTCACCTTGTTCTTTCATGAGACAGTGTATTTTGGTAATTGTTCCATAGCAGTACATAAAGCTTCCTCATTCCTTTTTTATGCTAATATAATTATTTCAATCTATATATGTACCATAATTTGTATGTAGTCCCCTACTGATAGACATTTAAGTTGCTTCCTATGTTTGCTATTACAAACAAAGCTGCAATGAAATAACCTTATACCTATATCATTTCAGGCATGTACAAATATGTCTCTAGGATAAATTCCCAGAAATGATTTTGAACTTTTAATTTTAATAGCATTGCCCTCCACAGAGTTGTACCAGTTTTTAATCCCCCGGTGTAGAAGGCAGTGTATGAGGCAGTGCCGGGTCCAGCAGTGTGCACTTGGCTTCATTTCATCCATCCATCCATCCATCCATCCATCCATCCATCCCTTCATTTATCCAGCCAGCCATCCATTCAGTATACATATCTATTATATATATCATGTACCTGGGGAGGGATTGGGAAAAATGCAGAGAAACTGGGAAGAAAAGGCGTGAAGTGCCAGCTTGAGTTCAGCCCTGCTTGCTCCATTGGTGAGTACCCTCATCATGGCACTGTCTGTGCAGCTGGGTACACACAGTCCTGAGCGTGAAGCCCTGACTTGAGGCTCAAAAGCAGGGCTCAGCTGAGGGGAGATGTGGCACCAGAGAGTAGAGGGCAACACTGCCCATTTTGGAGGTTTGACACACGTACCCTCAGAGCCTTCTGGGAATAGGGCCACATTCCTGTATTCCCTCGCAAAAGCAAACAATGGAAGCAAACAAAAAACACTTACCAAATTTATCAAATTTTGATCAAATTTATTTTAGGACATTTAGAAATTACAGGGGAACCAAAAAATAAAAAGAAGAAGAAAGAAAGATAAGAGAAAATAAAGCAACAATCATAGTTTACAAGTCATTGGAATCATTGGGTATAATCCTTCCACATTGTTTGATACATGCATAAAAATATGTCTTATATGTATTATGTATGTATGTGTATCTAATATGTACATATATAACATACACATAATGCATGTCTATTACATCCATGATCTATAACTTATGGAAATGTACACCATGAACATGTGAACATTTTTCTGGTGTTTATTTGTCTTCAAACTAACAGTGATTCTCCATCTCCCACCAGCTGCTCTGCACTCCTATTCTGTGGAGGGTCTACATCATCATTATGCTCAGTTCCAATTTCATTGTGTCCCTTGTTGTGGAGGTAAGTGCCCTGGGGCTGCGGATCATTTGGGGCAGAGATGGGCAGGGCATTCTTTGGGAGTCTGAAAGAAGGAACAGCTTAATTGGTAAGACTCAGCAGTGCAAGGGGTTCCATTCCTCAGCCACATAAGCAATGGTGCTTTCCTCTGGTGAATTCCAAACAAGGTGTTAGTTTTCCTGCCTGCAGAGTGGACCTGGAGGGAAGGGAATTATGATGTCTAAAGTCCTGTTCATTTCTAAAATCCACAAATAGAGAACCAACTCAATTCATTTTTTGAAATTAAATATGATTCACATACTATAAAATCCACCTTCTTAAAGTATGCAGTTCAGTGGTTTTTAGTATATTCACTGAGTTGCGCAACCATCACCACTAATTCCAGAACATTCTCATCACCCCAGAAGAAATCCTGTACCCATTAGCAGTCATTCCTCATTTCCCCTTTCCCCTCCTTCACCCCTTGGTAAACACTAATTTACTTTCTGTCCCTATGGATTTGCCTATTCTGGACATTTCACATAAAGGGAATCACATAATATCTGGCCTTTTGTGTCTGGCTTCTTTCACTTATTACTTTTTTTTTTACAGATGGGAAATAAGATTCATAGTGAGCTTTTCCTGGCTTTTATTCTTCATCTCCCAGTTGCTCCATTTCTTCAATAAAATGTGTCTGTGCCCCCTCTTTCTTTGGCTATGGTTCAGTCTCTCCTCCTTCAGTGCTATTAGACAAACTCTCCACTCTTCAAAGCCTACTGAAGAACAGGGGGCATCCCTAGAAAAGGCATCTGTGTCAAAGGGGAGGTGAGCATCAGGATTCAATCTGTCCCCCATTCCTACTTCTGGTTGCAAACCCAGCCTTGTTCCAGTGAGGGGGGGATTTGTGGTAGGTGGAGAGTACCTGGAACTTGACTTCCCTGCAGAACCTTCCATATTAGGCAGGGTAAAAACTGATAGTTTTTCTAGGACATTTGTTTGCTAGGGCATACATAGGCTGCTTTGCTAGGGCATAGAATTAAGGTACTGGAGCCTCTCTCTGTATGCAAAACCAGGGCCTCTCAAACTTGAATGGGCATCAGAGTCACCTGGAGGATTTGTTAAAACACAGGTTGTCCAGGCCTTCCCCTAGCATTTCTGATTCAATAGGTCTAGAATAGGTGCAAGTTTTTATTTCTAATAGGTTGTCAGTTGATTCTGATACTGCTGGTTGAGAAACTACATTGAGAAGTACCATGCTAACCCATATGGGTCTCCAAAGCCACCAAATTAATAAAAGAGCATCACATGAGTGTCCTCATACCTAGTTGCAGAAAGGTGAGCTTTGTCCTTTAAGGGATAATCATGTATGTGCCTTGTCCCTGGCAGCAATCACATTATTTCCTCTGTAGTACATCTGCCCTCATGTCTGCATTTTGAAGTGCTATTCCATCCTCTATGGCACATCTGTAGTACTCTCCTCTTCATGAATCTTTCCCAAAGCCTGGATAGGTTAGGCAAGTAACAGTGGCTTAAACAGTAAAAATAGTTATTTCTTCACTTAAGAAGATAGGAGGTAAGTGGTTTCAGGGCTGGTTTAGTAACTCAGTGGTGTCATTGGGGATCATCCATCTTTCACTTTTCAGTCTCTCCATCTTTAGATATTGGCCTTTCACGTTTGTGTGTATTACTTATGTGTCCAGATCACGTCCATGTCGCTGGGCATTATCTCTGTTTTAACGCAGCAAGAAAATGGAAGGAGAGGCACCAGCAAGCTTTTTCCCCTCAAGTAGGACCCTTTTATGAGGAAACAAAATAATTTCATACAGCCACCCTCCAGACTCTCTCTTATGCCTCATTGGTTAGAACTGTGTCTTATTGTCATCCTGAGTAGGAAAGGATTCTGGGAAAGTAGAACTATGCCAAAAGATTAGACAGATTGGCTTAGACTGTGTTTTTTCCTTTTAGGTAGGCAGTAAAAAGTTGGGAAGAATGTGCTGAGCAACAAAGTAGGAGGACTTCTCCAGCCCTTTCCCTAGCATTTCTGTTTCAATAGGTCTGGTGACAGGTGACAGGTAACTGAGCAATGAAGTTTGCCATAATCCCCTAATAGGAAGCCATTCAACTGCCACTATATTTGCAGTTAAGAGCATAAGCCAGAAATAGTCTACCTGGGTTTGAATCCTGGCTCTACCCTTTCTTGCTGCCTGACTTTGGGCAATACTTGCTATTCCACTCCTCTGTGTCTCTGTTTCTTCATCTGAAAAATAGTGATAATAAAGGTACCTTATCTCATCGGGTTACTGTGAGCATGAAATGTGAACACAGAAAAGCACATAGCAAATATTTGATAAATATAAACTATTATTATTGTATTATCTCTTGTGGTACTTAGTATTTCTGACTTTAAATCTATCAATCATTCAGGCTTTCATTTATTCATTTGCTCTTTCCACAAGCATTTGTTGACCATGTGCCATGTCCTAGGGCACAATGTGAGATGGATTCTGATGACCTTCTCCATTGCTCACAGTTTAGAGTAAGCAAGAGGAAAAATGCTACAGTTATTTGTGTATAGGTTGTGTATGGATATAAACTGTGCTGGCAAGAACTCATCTCAGTACCTACAGTATCTAAGACCCTGCTTTATTCTAATAGAAGCTGGGTAAAGTTTTGTTCGGTTATGAAATGTAAGAAGTGATGCTGCTCGCTTGCAGCAGATGGAGAGGGTAATTTGATACTCATGAAAGATTAAGTTTCTCCTCTGTTTCTTGTGTTGAGTGAGAAATGGAGACAGGCGTGGATGTTTAGTGTGGGTTCCCAGCAGCTTTTGCACTGAGAAATAACACTGTAAGGTCCCAGCTCTCGCCTCCAGGCTCTTCCACTGCCGTCTCCAGTTATTTGAAGTTACCCTTCTGCTGTCAGGGGGCACTCAGGAACAAACCAAAGCCATTTGAGTCTGTGGGGAAGGCAGTTGTAATGGAGAATTATGGACACTTAATTTCTTGCCTTATGAGGTGAGCCTAGCAGAGCAGGTAAAGACCTTAGACGGTCATGGATGCAGCAAGATGTTTTTCTCAGGTAGTTGTAGGGATGTCTGACAGCAGATGCTAAAGATTCCTGGGATGGGCATGCTAACTCCATACTCCCTGGATAGTCTGTGACGGAGATGGTCCAGAGAGGTTTTGGGGGACAGGCATGAGGGATGGCTGGCCTCCTTTTGTATAGTCCTGAATATTGCCTGGTCCACTAAGAGGTCTAACCCTACCCCTAATCTTAGAACAGCCCAGCAAACAGTTTTGAATGGAACCTATCCTCACTTTGCTTCCTCATGATGTAACCTCCAACTGAAAGGCAGAGGAGCTAATGTGGGTAGCTTTAATTCTCCTCCCCCCTTTTTTTATTACTTATGTGTTTATATATATATGCCATATATATGAATTATTTTAGTAGCCAATCTGAAGAGCTTGTGTGGTGAAGTTCTGTTTTTTAAGAAATGGTATTTCATAAAGGGGTGAAACAAAAAAAGTTTCTAGTTCTACATTTAATTTGCAATGTAGAGTGACAGGACAGATCACTTCTTGGTGCTTTTAGTTTCCCTTTCCAGAGCAGCAGAGGGATACAGGTATCAGAATTCTACATAATTCTAGAATTATGAAAACACTCTGCATGGCATATAACACTAAAGTCTGTGTGTGTCTGTGTTTTGCTTTGCTTCGTTTGTTTTGTTTAAAACCTGCTAAGATTTCCCAGAGGTAAGTTAAATTTTAAGACCTTTAATTGGATACTATGATCCTGCCTTATTCCAGCTCTAAGGAGAACTACTGTTCTCTTGTTAATTGGGAAGGACCAAAAAACCTTGGTATGGGAAAGTAGAATCACAAATCTGGCTAGGTAAGCCCTGAGGTTTGCAAGATACTCGAGATGGCTGTGTGGGTGTTTAACAGCCTGTTAGCAGATGATCCATTTTTAGAGAACAATTCAGACTAGCTGTACCCATTATTTCCATGGGCAATGGGACTCAAATGGCAAAGATGGGTGAATTTTAGGAAAACTGCTACTCTGGCAAAGTTCCTTGTAAAATCCCATAGAATTGACTCTTCCAATTTAGCAAAGATACCACTGACAAACACCAAAATAAATTTTAATTTTGTGGGACAGCAGGATTTTCATATTTTTCTTTTTGTTTCTTTCATGATAACTTCTAAGATGGTTAGCTTTTATGGCTAAATATGATAAAAATGAAAAATTAAAAAATAACCTCTCATGCATTCTGTGTTGTAAGTTATAATTTGGGCTCTATTTGAAGCTCAGTCTAATTCATGAAATAAAATGGCAGTCTAAAATGTTTCCAAAGAGACATATCTTTTGTAATTTTAAAAAAATGCATTGCAATGAAATATTTGTAGGTGAAGGTCAGAGGTCACAGTCAACATAGTACATAACCACTTGTTAAATAGTTCAGAAGGGTGGTAAAGGGAGGCACTTATACCATGCCACGTCCTGCATTATAAGGAGAGTTACATAATCTTTATGAAAAACCTAACAGGAAGGAATTATTATTTCTGTTCACTGAGGCTCAGAGAAGGTAATTAATTTGCCCATAGTAGGTGTCAGAGCTGGAACTTGAATCCACATCTGTCCAAGTCCAAGACTGGTGCATATTTCAACTTTACTGACCTATGTTCATAACTATGCATTTAAGTGCCAGGGCATACCAAAGCCACATCATGCCTTTGGCACATCATTCTATAGTGTAATTCCATTTGGTGGTAAGTAATTTTAAATATCATTTTGTATTAAATCAAATATGGGTGTGGCATGGAGTGATCTGCAGAATTTGAATGATTTTAAATTTAAATTATATACAAGATTCAGAAGAAATTTCATCCTCCAGGCAGACTACTTCAAGCTGTTTCCAGACTCTTGAGACTATGTTCCTCTCTCTTCTCCCAGAAGAGTTCCTTAAGTGGAAGAGTTTGAGAGGCTGAGACCTAACCCAGGAAACCACATTGGAATTGTTTGTCCAGGTCTCACGTTTTTTGTCAAGCTGGATCTAAGCAGCCAATGTGGTGGTTCCTTCTTAGGGTCTATGGAGGGCCATAGCCTGGAAATATTTTACCTCTGGTTGTAAAGGGTAACTCTTTTTTTTTTTTGCAGGAGGCCATCATTGAAAATCGAGCCCTGTGGATGACATTCAAAAGGTGTTTTGGCTATCAATCAAAAAGTCAGTATCGGATATGGCAGAGGGCCTTGGCAAATGACCCTAGTTGGCCGCTGCTAAACCAAACATCCTTCTCTGACATGCCAGGGTGTGGAAGGGGAGTGTCTTACAGCAATCCGGTGTTTGAGAGCAATGAAGAACAACTCTGAAGCCAGTGTGATATTCAAGTTGACAAAACATAGAAATGATGACAAAAGAGACCAGTTTCAGTGATTTTCAAGCAATGAGACTCTTCTAAAATCAGCTGGAGTTTTTGGAATCAAAAACCTATCCAATCATGGTGGTAAATTAAAATCTACATGATAAAATACTTTCTACAGAGAACACTGCCCCAGAAGAGTGTTTTCCTCTTGGCTTCTGAGAATATTGAGGGTGTTAGTGAATCAAGAATGGGCCAAGGATGGCAATTGGCCAAGAGATTGGGAGGCTAATGGACAAGGAGAATATATAATCTTTCTTCTTAGATAACATATTTTTTAAATGAGTTGAGAGAAAATAGTACTATGTGTAGTCATAGAATTGTAACATGTGAAAGATCACTTTTCAATTCGTATTTTATTGGTGGAAAAACAAATGCATGGGAGCCATCACACCAGTTTTCACTGTCCGGTTCCTTTGTAGTACTTTCAGAGTTGAGACAATTCCTTCTGCCTCTGGCCTTCCCCTGTGTATTAGTAAGGATGGGCTGAGCTGATTCTGCAATAACAAACAACTCCCTTGTCTCAGTGGCTTAACACATAAGAGCTTCTTTTGTGGTCCAGGTGACTCTGTAGGCTCGCCTTCCTCACAGTGCTGGCTGCTTCAATCTTTTAGCCCCACTGACTGAAAACAAGGACTCCATGTTCACTGTGATGGGAAAGGAAGAGTCTGGAGCTCACACAAAGGCTTTCCACTGCCTCACTCCAGAAGTGGATGCATCTCTTCCACTACTCATATCTCATTTATCAGGGATTTGGCAAAGAAGCTGGGAAGTACAGTCACCTGTATTTAGGGCTGGTTTCATGGATGTATGACCTATGCAGTCACCTAGGGCCCCATGCTTAGAAGGGGCACACCCTTATTTTAATGCTTTGCTGTTGCCATCTTGAAATTCTAAATTTTGAAATTCCCACATTTTCATTTTGGATTCAGCCCCACAAATTATGTAGTTGGTCCAGCTTGTGTTCCCGGGAAAGAAAGGAAAGTAGCACATATCAAAGAGCCCAGGCACTGTCCTCTAAGATCTGCAGCCCCTTCCCCTGTGAACATTTCCTATATTTTAGGAACTCCACATCTCACATATCCAACTTCAACTATTTCCACTCCTCTTCTCTACTATTTTTGAGAAAAGTTAGTCATGTGCTACAACATTATATGTTATCATTGACGTAAGTCCTTACACAGTCTACACATTTCTTAAGTCCGAGGCTTCAATTTTCTGAAAATAAAAATAGCCCTTATTTTTATCACTATAACAATTTTGTTATATTGGATTCATTTAGCATAGAAAACACCCAGGTTTCTGTTAGCTCAGCAGACAACTCTCAGTTCTAGGACAATATCCACAAATAGTATTTTAAAGCAAAAGCAAAATTTTCATTACAAACATCAAATGCTAAGTGAATGTTCTGGGTAGGGGGTGGGTCCTAGGCTGGGTTTGTTACTTTTTTTTAAATTTAATTTTATTATGTTATGTTAATCACCGTACAATACATCATTAGTTTTTGAAGTAGTGGCTTTGTTACTTGTTGATAGCATATGCAAGCATTGCCTCTCCTGGCTGAATTCCTGAGGATGGTTGGAGGCTCTGTGACTATAGATAATACTGGGAACATGGTTTTTCTCGGCCATGAAAGTACCTTGTTGCTTCTGGTTTTAAAATAGGGTGTGAAGAATCATTTAAATAGGGTGCAGAATCATTGTCTTCCTTGATACAGGAAGAAATGCTTTCACAAAGTTAGTCTCAGCAGTGATATGGTAGTTCTGAATGTCTTTTTCTAAGACTCATAGTTTACCCACTTTTTAAGAGTGGGGGGTTGTGGACAGGGCAAGCTGGAGATGGTCTACAACCTGGTGACAGGCAAGAGCAGCATGTGCATTCACACCTAGAAAAGCCCCTTACCAGGTGCTGTCACCTCCATTAGCTCATTTGAATTGCATGATTCCCTCCGGACTCAGGCAAGGAAGGACTTAAGATCTACTTTTACAGGTGAGAAAACTGAGATTCAGGGTAAGGCAAGCAGACCCTGGCCTCAGACACAGATCTTCTGAGCCAACTTTCTGTTGTGTCCAAATACCTCCTAATTACAAAGCTCCAGCAGGGCAGGGTGTTTGGGGTGATCTCACAGTCAAACAAAGAATGAGTTTCTTATTTGCCAGGTGGAAGGAGGCAACCCTTTGCTAATACCAGGGCCTAATGTTCAAATGAGTGCTAGGCATCCTGCCAGGCTTGGGCTAGAAGTATGTTCAAAACAAAACAAAACTAAAACCCATGAGTGTCTGTCTGAGACTCTGAATTGCTCTTGCCATGGTCCTAAGTGATTCAATCACTGAGGATTGAATCTAAAATCTTTGTCAAAAGGGACTTATTCTGAAGACTGTACTTGAAATTAACTATATCTTAGAGGTAGTGAGAAAATGCTTAACTTGGAAAAGCAGGACTGGTGGGGTATTGTCAAAGGATGTAAGAATTGTTTTTCAAATACTTGAAGGGTTTCCGTGGTAGAGAAGGCTCCCACCTGTGCCAGGTGGCATGATCAGTGGGTAAAGGGCATGGTGGGAAAGACCACTATCCCAATGGCACAAACAGAAGTGGAATCTGGTGACCTCATGAAGTGTGTGCTCTGTGACATTGGAGGTGCAAGTGGATATTCAAAGACTAATTAGAGATGGAAGTCAAATATCAGATGGAATTCAATTACTTGCAAGATCCCTTTCAGGCTTGATATGCACATGTCTCAGTTTTATGCTATGATGTGAACCATTACTTGTCATTGCCCACATAGAATATCAGACTGCATATTGTGGGGAGATGAGCTGGGGGGGACAGGCTCCCAGCCATGTGGGGCCCGCAGTGTGGACAAATGGGCTTGACTGCTCTGTGCTTTGGAAGGTGGCTTTTGATAGAGATAAGATTCTAGAAAATAGGTGTCCACTGATGGGTCCTGACTGCCAAACTGACAGCTGGGGAATACTTCTGATGTATGTATTTTTCATAGGAAGAGAAGTTTGAAAATTTCAGTAAAAGAACATAGGAGAGTGCCCCAAACTCGAGGACAGAGCTACCTGCACCCAATACGCTTATCTGACCAGGACTTGGAGCAGAAAAGGACATTCATCTGATCCAAATCATTTAAGAGGTTCACCATATGTTCACTCCAAGGTACACAGCTCTGACCCACAGAAAGGAACCCTGGCTCTGGGCTCTTCTCACTAAACAAGCAATGATCTGAGAATGGAAATATGTCTGTGCCATCTGTGTCCTTATGAGCTCATAGGAGTGTGCATGTACACACTTGCAGATGTGGTGACTGGGGAAGTGATTATTTATTCAGAGCCTTGTATTTAGTTTATGCTGTAATAAATTATTCTTTACAAAAGAGGAAAGTATAATCTATAACTCTGGTGTTCTAAAATCAATCTTGCTCCTTTATTGCAGTGGAGTCTTTCACTCTGGCTAATAAAATGGTGTGGTCTACTCTAGTAGTGTTGGAGCAAAGAAACATCTTTAAAAAGTTCCAGGAATTTCCTAACAGTATAGACACTGCTATTCCCTGCTTCCCTCCCTAACAGGGCACTACAGTCTACAAAATACTTTCATACTCATTCTCTTGTTTAAGCCTCATAACAATCATAGGAGGAAGGCAGGGCAAGGATTATGATCCTCCTTCTTTTGATGAGGTACCAGACCCTCCAAAAGTCTCATTAATTTGTCCAAGAGCATACTGGAGCATTTCAGAACTCATTCTACCAATGAGTTCCCTGCTCTGTCACTCTCCCATGTTGTTTCTCCTAGATGAAATGTTTGTAGCACTGAAAAACAAGAAGGCAAGCAAGGCAAGGCAACTATGCAATGGATTGCCATCACAATGTAATTGCTTCCAGAAAGAATTTTTAGTTCTCATAGAAGTTCTCTTGAATTTGATCATTGATCACAGAAAAGGTCAACTCCCATAGCTAAGGAGTAGAATCATATAACCAGAGCCCTTTGAGTCTATTTCATGTGAGCAGATATAGCTCTGGTTTCTGACTTCAGTCTCCGGAAGCAGAAGCCTGTATCTGCTTGAAATTTGCTCAGCCTCTGCTTTGTACAGCAGTTTAGGGTCACATGGATTTTGTCTTGGCTTTGTGCTAAACTCACTTCCTTACGCAGTCAGTAGCTCACTCATTTTGCCAGCACTTAATAACTCACTCATTCCAGGCGTACAGGAACTTACTT
Source organism: Callorhinus ursinus (assembly GCF_003265705.2). NCBI lineage: Eukaryota > Metazoa > Chordata > Mammalia > Carnivora > Otariidae > Callorhinus > Callorhinus ursinus. The sequence continues at coordinate 64,989,503 of NW_027397063.1, forward strand.
TCTTAACTCAATACCTTGGCTCATGCTGCTTTCTCTTTGGGGGCATCAATAATTATTATTCTCATCTCCACACACCCAAATCCCATCCATTTCTCAAAACTCAATTAGAATGCCACCTGGTCTGCCAAGCAAGAAGGGGGATCTCTTTTGTCTACACAGTGCTCACACTCCACATATGCAACTTTTGTGTGGCAGACAGCTCTTTTTACCACGTATTACGTCCTGTAGTGTTTTGACTTATTCCAAGTCTCACTCAACCCCACTTTAACTAGAGATCACATTCTCTGAGGGTAGGGACCAAACCTGATTCATCCCACCTACCACTCTGCACCTAGCACAGGGCAATAGTTGGAGCTCAGCAAGCAGCTGTGGCATGATTGAATAAAAAATATAATCACTGGGATATTTTGTTGATTTATTTTTCCTCTTTTGTCTATGAACATCTGTTTTCTATTCAGTACAAAGAAGCTTAACTGAAACAATAGAACTATGAATAAAAACAACAAAAAGTACAAAGTATAGTGATTTCAACTTTGAACTTAGTTTGGCTGTCCATTTATATGGTGGGGTGTGAAGGTGTGCTGTGGAGTTAGAGTTGGGTATATGCTGCAAAGACTCTCTCAATATGTAGGGGACCCTAGAGATGAATTTGTGTGCAGCTACAAAGGCTCTCCCAGGCATATACTAAATCCAAGTGGAGGGAAAGTTGAGGCAAGCAAACTTGTTTAAAAATCAAACATTGGGGGATAGAGAATAAGGGAAAAGTTTGAGTACAACTGGGTGTGTATTTTTCTATCTGTTCTCTGGTTTCATCCTAACTTTAGGATCTTTTGCAAGGACTTGAGGAAGAGAAAGCTATGGTGGAGAGAGGAGAAGGGCAAAGAAAGGCCCATTCCGTCAGAGAGTGTAATGAAGGAGGGCAGAGGGAATCCACCTGTGGCCTCTGTCACCTGGCAGTGATGAGACTGTGGGAGCACAGGTGGAAGGTGCATGTGGCTAGTGGCTGATGGTGTCATGCAGAGACACATAGCCGACATAGACAGTCTAAGCATGTCTTCAAATGGCTAGAGGAGATAGAAAGTAGCTGAAGAGGATGGGGTATGGCCAGGTGATAGAGAGTGACCATGCAGTCATAGAAATCTGGGTTCTCTGGCAACCAAGCTCAGGGTTAGGCAAGGCCCACAGAAGCCTCAGATGGTAGCAGAGATCATCCCAAAGTGGTAACCTGTGGTACATACAGACAATCCAGGTTGCAGGAGGAGAGAGCATGCTATAAGCGCGAGCCCTGCATGCAGCATGACTTGCAGGGGGCTTCCGTGAAGCTTCTCAATGACTCAGGACGGCCTTCAGAGTGGTGGGCCTTCTATGATCCTGTTTTGGACTATTGTTCCAGGTTTATGTGACCAGGGAAACCTAGATTCTAAAGATAGGAAGGATTCTCTTTCCATCTCTCTATTCTGCACAGCTGGCTGGATCCTCTTTCCTGAAAGTGCACACAGGAACATTTAGGGAAAAAACACTCTGAGAAAGCTCCTCAGAGCCCTAAGGCCACTCTGTCCCTGGCCTGCTTAGGGACAGTGCAAAGCATAAGAGGAGGTGACTGCACAGCAGGCTGGATGGTCTTTCCTGAAAGCTGAGCCAGTTTTCTCCCTACCCAACACAAAGCTAGCCTTGAGAATTTGGTGAACTTGATAGTCTTAAGAATCTAGCCACCATCCATGACTAATTGGAAACCGGTTTGATCTGGGGACAATTTCATAGGTTTGGATCCTCCCTAAATGGATCCTGGAAACTGATTTGGTCTGGATGCCAAGATTTGTAGTTGGGAAAGGCCAAATCTTTGTATCTGCCCATACCTCACCCTAGCACAGGAGGGAAAGTTCACAGGGTTCCCAGAGAAGTGTGAGTGGCTCAGGCCAGCAGGAGTCTGGGCCTGTACCTGGGGCCTGTGTGAGGGCAGAACTGGCTTTTGTTGGCACAGCAGTCATGCTAGCTGAAGTCATTGGCTCTTAGCCAGTGCCCCATGTCTGACCACATTACCAGGAGCCACATGGCACACGGATAGATAAAATCAATCTCTAATGCCCTTTTGGGCAGTGGCATATGTCAGTTAAGAGTATAAGCTTAGGAGTCTGAACTCTAATCCAGACATGTTGAGAGCATGGAAAGGTGAAATCTGTTTATATAGCAGGTGGTTTCCCTGCCTCAGAAAGAAATGGGTAGATGGTGTCTACATGGATTCAGAGGGTACAAATACAGGAACTCTTAGTTCTTTTCTGAGGTTGGATTCCCACAAGCAGACACTGAGATACCTACCATATCTGCCACTCCCTGAATTAAGTGCTTGGATTTGAAGAATGGTCCTTTCCCATGAATGTGATAAGAGTCATTACTGACTAATGTATGAAATGCTATGGGAATGGACCCCAAAACAAAGTTGTTGGACCCATGAGCAGTGCGGGCTACCAAGCGTGGACATATAAACCACTCAGAAAATGTAATTGACTCTATAACAGGTGAAATCAATTAATATTTATTTAATGACTGAAAAGATGATGTTTTTACAACCCCAACATAAGCAATTAAGTGAAAAAGAATAGTTGCTTCAGTGGTCCATAACAAATTACAGTATCTGCAATGCACTGGAAGATAATTTTATAATAAAGACCAAGTAGTGCCTAGGATTTGATCCAAGTTTTGATACTTGACTCCCATGAGGGCCATGGAAGAGCTAGCTCAGTTACCTACAGAGGGTAGTTGGATGGGCAACCAGGCCTAGAATAAGAGTAGAAATGAGAACCTCGGGCAAAAGCCATTAGCAGAAGAGGGGGAGACGTTCCCTCATGGATCAGGAGTCAGTTGTGAGTGGGTGAGGTGGAATGTTTTTTCCTTTTGCTTCACATGCTCTAATCAGAAGTCCTTGGGCTGGCTTGTTTTCTATTATAAGTTCAGATATTCCAACAATCAATCACTTCCAAACAGTATAACTTCTGTCAACAGATTCTGAATCATCCAGTTTCTACAGGAAGAAGATTCCTCAAAGGATCCAGCTGAGCAGTGAATGGTTTACATATCCGTGAAAGATGAGTTTGTCAAAGCCCTTTTGTGATTTGGGGCACAGGAGCAGCTGGAGGAAAGTAGACAATACAGAAGATTTAGATTCCTGAGCATGCCTCCAGTAGGCTGAGATCAAGGGCAGGGTTAGAGCCTCATTCATCTCTGGATTCTCATTTTAGGGCCCAGAAGAGTGCACTGCACATGGAAGCTTTTCACATGTGTGAGCAGAATAGAATGCAGGAGAGCTGGACAAGTCTATGAGTTACTACGCATCTCCAAGGGATGATTTTTGCCAACCATATAAAATCTAATTCCCTAGACAGTTCAGATTTCCATCCCCTGGCTCCAATTTGGTTATCTAGTGTTTTTTTTTTTTTTCTTCCAAGGCTCTTTCTCAAAAAGAATAAAGCAAGGTACACATGGTGAGTTGAAATACTTTTGTATACTAAGCGAAAATTTTAGTTCATACTTGAAATATATTACCGACTTTGAATAACCATCTTTAAAATTGAAATTTATTTTTCTTTTCAAATTTTAATTGTTTTATTTATTTATTTAAGTTCAATTAGCCAATATATAGTACATCATTAGTTTGTGATGTAGTGTTCAATTACTCATTAGTTGTGTATAACACCCAGTTCTCATCAGAGCATGTGCCCTCCTTAATGCCCATCACCCAGTTACCCCATCCTCTCAGCTCCCCTCCCCTCTGCAACCCTCAATTTTTTCCCCAGAGTCCAGAGTCTCTCATGGTTTGTCTCCCTTTCTGGTTTCTCTTCCCATTCAATTTTCCCTCCCTTCCCCTGTGGTCCTCTGAGCTATTCCTTATATTCCACAAATTAGTGAAACCATATGATAATTGTCTTTCTCTGCTTGACTTATTTCACTTAGCATAATAACCTCCAGTTCCATCCATTTTAAAATTAGAGTGGGTCAAGAAAATAAAATGTTACATCAGTAGAACAATTTGATAATTGCCTGAATTTTACTTTTGCAGGTGTTTTGATTTTATGAAAATTCATGTATTAGTTACTGCAACATTAACTATTAATTACAACATATGTATTTTTCTCCTTTTGTAAAAATATATTAATATAATTAAAAATATTAATACTTTACTTCTTTATGTACAAAAATATTTATTTTATTTTTTAAATTCTTTTTACTGGCATAATTATACACACAAAATCCAATGAAAGGCCACTTTAGTGTCTATGTTTATTTTTTAGCCAACATTGTTGTTTTTTTATAAAAAAAATTAAAAGTAATAAAAATATAAAAGAATCAAATAAAGGAGAATATATATTTTATTTTATAAAGAAAATTAAAAGTAATAAAAAATATAAAAAGAAGTAAATAAAGGAGAACATATATCATGTTAATGAATACAAAAACTTAATATCTTAATTTCTTCAATCAATCTACATAGTCACTGTAATTGGCAAAGTCTTAGATTCTGACAGAAATTATTTTAAGTCAATTTTTAAAAAGTGGGACAACAAAGAAGGACTTGATTCATCTCCTATCATATTTTAAAGCCATATATTAAATAATACTTATTTATTTTTTTTTTCAAATTTTTATCAAAAATGGATGCTATATTTTGTCAAAGGCTTTTTCTTCATCTATTGACAGGATTGTATGGTTCTTGTCCTTTCTTTTATTAATGTGGTGTATCACATTAATTGATTTGTGAATACTGAACCACCCCTGCAGCTCAGGAATAAATCCCATTTGATTGGGGCAAATAATTCTTTTAATGTACTGTTGGATTGGATTTGTTAGTATCTTTTTTTTTTAAAGATTTTATTTATTTATTTTAGAGAGAGAGAGAGAGAGAGAGAGAGAGAGTGTGTGCACCAGTAGCAGGGAGAGGCAGAAAGAGAGGGACAAGCAGACTCCTCACTGAGCAGGGGCTCCATCCGAGGACCCTGAGTTCATGACCTGAGCCAAAAGCAGATGCTTAACTGACTGAGCCTCCCAGGTGCCTCATATTTGCTAGTATCTTGTTGAGAATTTTTACATCCACGTTCATCAGGGATATTGGCCTGTCATTCTCCTTTTTAGTGGGTCTTTGTCTGGTTTTGAAATCCAGGTAATGCTGGCCTCATAGAATGAGTTTGGTTTTCTTTCTATGTCTATTTTTTGGAACCGTTTGAGAGGATAAGTATTAACTCTTCTTTAAATGTCTAGTAGAATTCCCCTGGAAAGCCATTTGGCTCTGCACTTCAGTTCATTGTGAGATTTCTGATTATTGATTCAATTTTTGTTCTCATTCAAATTTTCTTTTTCTTCCTGTTCCAGTTTTGGTAGTTTGTATGTTTCTAGGAATTTGTCCATTTCTCCCAGATTGTCCAGTTTGTTGGCATATAATTTTTTATAGTATTTTTTATAGTATAATTTTTATAGTATTCTTTTTAAATTGTATTTCTGTGGTGTTGGTTGTGATCTCTTCTCTTTTGTTCGTGATTTTATTTATTTGGGTCAAAGGACCCAAATTTCTTTTTGATAAGTCTGGCTAGAGGTTTATCAATTTTATTAATTCCTTCAAAGAACTAGCTCTTAGTTTTGTTGATCTGTTCTACTGAGGATTTTTGTTTGTTTGTTTCTATATCATTTATGTCTGCCCTAATCTTTATTATTTCTCTTCTTCTGCTGGCTTTAGGCTTTATTTGCTGTTCATTTTCTAGCTCCTTAAGGTATAGGCTTAGGTTGTGTATTTGAAATTTTCTTGCTTCTTGAGGTAGACCTGTTTTACAATACACTACCCTATTAGGACCACCTTTGCTGTATCTCAAAGGTTTTGCACTGTCATGTTTTCTCTGAAACAAATAATGCAATATATGTTAGGAAAAAAAAAGAAGAAGATAGCAGGAGGGGAAGAATGAAGGGGAGTAAATCGGAGGGGGAGACAAACCATGAGAGACGATGGACTCTGAAAAACAAACTGAGGGTTCTAGAGGGGAGGGGGTGGGGGGATGGGTTAGCCTGGTGATGGGTATTAAAGAGGGCATGTTCTGCATGGAGCACTGGGTGTTATGCACAAACAATGAATCATGGAACACTACATCAAAAACTAATGATGTAATGTATGGTGATTAACATAACAATAAAAAATTTAAAAAACCTCATTTTCATTTGTTTCCATGTATTTTTTTTATTTCTTCTTTAATTTTCATTCTTTAGTAGGATGTTCTTTAATGTCCATGTATTTCTGGTCTTCCCCAATTTTTTCTTGTGGTTGACTTCAAGTTTCATAGCATTGTGGTCTGAAAATATGCATGGTATGATCTTGATCTTTTTGTACCTTTTGAGGGCTGATTTGTGACCCAGTATGTGATCTATCCTAGAGAATGTGGAATGTGCACTTGAATAGAATGTGTATTCTGTTGCTTTAGGATGAAATGTTCTGAAAATATTTGTAAGTCCATCTGGTCCAGTATGTCATTCAAAGCCATTGTTTCCTTGATTTTCTGCTTAGATGATCTGTCCATTGCTATAAGTGGGGTGTTAAAGACCCCTACTATTACTGTATTATTATCAATGAGTTTCTTTATGTTTGCTATTCATTGATTTATATATTTGAGTGCCCCCAAATTTATGTACCCAGTTGAAGACATAAATATTTACAATTTTTAGATCTTTCTGATGGATAGACTCCTTAATTATGATATAATGCCCTTCTTCATTGCTTGTTACAGTCTTTGGTTTAAAATCTAGATTGTCTGATATAAGTATGGCTACTCCAGCTTGCTTGCTTGCTTGCTTGCTTTCTTTCTTTCTTTTTTTCTTTCTTTCTTCTTCCTTTTAGAGAGAGAGTGAGAATGAAGGGGGTGATGATGGGGGGGAGAGGCAGAGAGAGAAGGGAGAGAGAATCAAGCCCCAATGCAGGGCTTGGTCTCATGACCCTGAGACCATGACCTGAGCTGAAGTCAAGAGTCAGATGCTTAACTAGCTGAGCCACCCAGGCACCCGACTCTGGCTTTCTTTTGATGTCCATTAGCATGATAGATGGTTTTCCACCCCCTCACTTTCAATCTGCAGGTGTCTTTAGATCTAAAATATGTCTCCTGTAGGGAGGCAACATGGTCTATAGCTCTGTAGGTGGCACATATATGGGTCTTGTTTTTACCCATTCTGATACCCTATGTGTTTTGATTGGAGCATTTAGTCCATTTACATTCAGAGATTATTGAAAGACATGAATTTAGTGCCATTGTGTTATGTGTAAAGTTGGTGTTTCTGGTGATGTTCTCTATTCCTTTCTAGTCTTGGTTGCTTTTGCTCTTTTTACCCCACTCACAGAGTCCCCTTTAATATTTCTTGCAGGGCTGGTTTAGTAGTCACAAACTGTTTTAGTTTTTGTTAGTCTGGGAAACTCTTTATTTCTCCTATTCTGAATGATAACCTTGCTGGATAAAGTATTCTTGGCTGCATATTTTTCCCATTCAGCACATAGAATATATTGTGCCACTTTCTTATGGCCTGCCAAGTTTGTATGGACAGATCTGCTGCAACCTCATCTGTCATCGTGTAGGTTAAGGACTTTTTTCCCTTGCTGCTTTATGGATTATTTCCTTGTCTGTGTATTTTGTGAATTTGACTATGATATGTCTTGGTGATGGTCAGCTTTTGTTGAATTTAATGGGAGATCTCTGTGCTTCTTGGATTTTGATGTCTGTTTCCACCCCCAGATTAGGGAAGTTTTTAGGTATAATTTGCTCAAATAAACCTTCTGCTCCTCTTTCTTTTTCTTCTTCTGGGATACCTATGATATGAATGTTATTATGCTTTAAGGATTCTCCACCTTCCCTAAGTCTACAGTGGTGATCCAATACCTTTCTTTCCCATTTTTTCAGCTTCATTATTTTCTGTAATTTTATCTTCTATATCACTGATTTGTTCCTCTGGTTCATCTATCCTCATTGTCATTTCATCCATTCTGTTTTGCATTTTGGTTAGAGCATTTCTTATTTCAGCCTGACTAGTTTTTAGTTCTTTTTATCTCTGGAGTAAGGGATTCTCTAGTGTCTTCAATACTTTTCTTAATCCTAGGTAGTACTCTTATAATTTTTGTTTTAAATAACTTTTATCTGGGGGCACCTGGGTGCCTCAGTCATTACAAGCATCTGCCTCTGGCTCAGATCATGATCTCAGGGTCCTGGGATCGAGCCCCGCATCAGGCTCCTTCTCAGCGGGAAGCCTGCTTTTCCCTCTCCCACTCCCCCTGCTTGTGTTCCCTCTCTCACTGTGTCTCTCTCTGTCAAATAAATAAATAAAACCTTCTAAATAAATAAATAAATAAATAGCCTGTATCTGTATTGGTTAAATCTTACTTGCGTCTGTATTGATTAAACTCCTGACTGTGAATTCTTCTTGTTCTTTTTTTTTTAAGGCAAATCCCTCCAACTTGTCATTATATCTGGGTCACTGTTTTTTATTTGTGTGTGTAATTGTTAGTAAAGCCTATTGTATTCCTGCTCCTGAGAGTAATGGCTATATTAAGAAGAGAAACAAACAAACCAAAAACCAAAACAAAAACCCAAAAACAAAACAAAACAAAAAAACAAAAGAAAAGAAACTAGATCCTAGTATGTTTTGGTCTGCTCATTAAAAGAAGCTAGATCAGGGGCGGAGCAAGATGGCGGAGGAGTAGGAGACCTGGATTTCATCTGGTCTCAGGAATTCAGCTGAATAGGGATCAAACCATTCTGAACACCTATGAACTCAACAGGGGATCAAAGAGGAGAGTAGCAACAACTCTCTGAACAGAGAAGCGACCACTTTCTGTAAGGTAGGACGTGCGGAGAAGTGAATCCGAGGCGATATTTGGGAGGATAGACAGCGGGGGAGGGGGCCTCCGTCAGCCGCTTCTGGCAAGTGATAGAGCCGCAGAGCACAAAATCGGAACTTTTAGAAGTCGGCTCCGCGGAGGGACATCGCTCCAGTGGCTAAGCGGGAGGTGGAACCCTCTCGGGACAGTGTGGTCTCAGACCCTCGGGGTCACAGAAAGACCGGGGGTGCCTGAGTGCGGCAGAGCTCCTGGGTATCGGAGTGGGGAAGCCAGCTGCGGAGACGGAGCCGAGGCGCGGGCACTCAGCTCGGGGTTGCCATAAACTGTGATCTGCGGCCCAGTCGGGCCACTGCTCCTCCAGCAGGGACCCAACAAGCGGCAGATCCGGGGAGACTCCCCTTCCTCCCCCGGGAGGAGCGGTGTGGGAGCGCACCACGGGGACCTGCTGGGTTTGGAGACTCCACACGGGGTCGGGTGCCAGAGATAGAAACGCTTGGTCACAGGCCAGGTGAGCACGGAGTGCAGCTGGAGACCGGGGACACGGGAGTGACTGGCTGCTTTTCTCTGGGGGTGCACTGAGGAGCGGGGCCCCGAGTTCTTGCCTCCTCTGGGGCGGAGATTGGGAGGCCGCCATTTTCACTGTCGTCCTCCAAAGCCATGCGGAAAGCTTGCAGGGAACAAAGGCTCCTGAGAGCAAACCCGAGCAGCTTGCTTAGCTGGGACCGACAAGGGCGGGGCAATTCTGCCTCCGGCAAAGGCATTTGGGAACCACGGCAACAGGCCCCTCCCCCAGAAGATCAGCACAAACAGCCAGCAAGCCAAGACCAAGTTTACCAATCAAGGAGAACGGGAGAACTCCAGCGCTAGGGGAATACTGCACATAGAATTCATGGCTTTTTTTTACCATGATTCATTAGTTTTTCAAAGTTAATTTTTAATTGTTTTTTTAATTTCTCTTTTTCGCTTTTTCAACCAACATCTTATCAATCCCTTTTTTTTAAAAAAAACATTTTTTATTTTTCATTTTTAGAGTCATATTTTATCCCTTCATAGTAGTTACCCTTATTTTTGGCATATATATATAAGTTGTTCTCTCTTTAAAATTTTGAGATACAGTTTCTTCTGACAGATCAAAATATACCCTAAATCACTAGTGTATGGATTTGTTCTAGTCTCCTGCCTGATCACATTCTCTCCCTTTTTTTTTTTAAATCTTCTTCCTTTTTTCAAACAACTTCTTATCGTATCAATTCCTTTTATAAAATCTTTTATAATTTTCATCTTTGTAGTCATCTTCCATCCCTTCATTGTATCAACCCTTATTTTGTACATATATAAGTCTTTATTCCTTAAAATTTTAGGAGGCACTTTTTTCTAACAGACCAAAATACGCCCAAAATCTGGTGTGTGGCACTGATCTGTGCACTAGCCTGATCATATTTGATCATATTCGGGTTTTATTGTATTGTGCTGTTTTTGTATTTAATCTTTTTCTTTTTTTTTCTCTCTTTCTTTTCTCTTTCTTTTTTCTTTCTTTCCCTTTCTTTTCCCCTGGTTTCAGGTCTTTTCTGATTTGTATAGAGTATATTTGCTGGGGACGTTGTTAATCTGTTAGCATTTTGTTCTCTCATTCATCTATTCTCCTCTGGACAAAATGACAAGATGAAAAAAATCACCTCAGCAAAAAAGACAAGAGATAATACCGTCAGTCAGGGACCTACTCAATACGGCCATTAGTACATTGTCGGACCTAGAGTTCAGAATCATGACTTTAAAGATACTAGCTGGGCTTGAAAAAAGCGTGGAAGTTATTAGAGAAACCCTTTCTGGAGAAATAAAAGAAAAAAATCTAACCAAGTCGAAATCAAAAAGGCTATTAATGAGGTGCAATAAAAAATGGGGGCACTAACTGCTAGGATAAATGAGGCAGAAGAGAGAATCAGCAATATAGAAGACCAAATGATGGGAAATAAAGAGGCTGAGAAAAAGAGAGAGAAACAACTACAGGATCACGAGGGCAGAATTCGAGAGATAAGCGATACCATAAGACGAAACAACATTAGAATAATTGGGATCCCAGAAGAAGAAGAAAGAGAGAGGGGCAGAAGGTATATTGGGGCAAATTATAGCAGAGAACTTCCCTAATGTGAGGAAGGAAACAGGCATCAAAATCCAGGAGGCACAGAGAACCCCTCTCAAAATCAATAAAAATAGGTCAACACCCCGACATCTAATAGTAAAACTTACAAGTCTCAGAGACAAAGAGAAAATCCTGAAAGCAGCTCGGGAGAAGAGATATGTAACCTACAATGGTAGAAATATTAGATTGGCAACAGACCTATCCACAGAGACCTGGCAGGCCAGAAAGGACTGGCATGATATCTTCAGAGCACTAAACGAGAAAAATATGCAGCCAAGAATACTATATCCAGCTAGGCTGTCATTGAAAATAGAAGGGGAGATAAAAAGCTTCCAGGACAAACAAAAACTAAAGGAATTTGCAAACACGAAACCAGCCCTCCAAGAAATATTGAAAGGGGTCCTCTAAGCAAAGAGAGAGACAAAAAGCAGCACAGATCAGAAAGGAACAGAGACAATATACAGTAACAGTCACCTTTGCCTGTAAGGTACTAAAGGCACTAAATTCATACCTTTCAATAGTTACCCTGATTGTAAATGGGCTAAATGCCCCAATCAAAAGACACAGGCTATCAGATTGGATTAAAAAACAAGACCCATCAATATGCTGTCTGCAAGAGACTCATTTGAGACCCAAAGACACCCCCAGATTGAAAGTGACAGGTGGAAAACCATTTACCATACTAATGGACACCAAAAGAAAGCTGGAGTGGCAATCCTTATATCAGACAAATTAGATTTTAAACCAAAGACTGTAATAAGAGATGAGGAAGGACACTATATCCTACTTAAAGGGTGTATCCAACAAGAAGATCTAACAATTGTAAATATCTATGCCCTGAACATGGGAGCAGCCAATTATATAAGGCAATTAATAACAAAAGTGAAGAAACACATTGACAGCAATAAAATAATAGTGGGGGACTTTAACACCCCCCTGACTGAAATGGACAGATCATCTAAGCAAAAGATCAACAAGGAAATAAAGACTTTAAATGACACACTGGACCAAATGGACTTCACAGACATATTCAGAACATTCCATCCCAAAGCAACGGAATACACATTCTTCTCTAGTGCCCATGGAACATTCTCCAGAATTGATCACATCCTAGGTCACAAATCAGGTCTCAACCAGTACCAAAAGATTGGGATTATTCCCTGCATATTTTCAGACCACAATGCTTTGAAACTAGAACTCAATCACAAGAGGAAAGTTGTAAAGAACTCAAATACATGGAGGCTAAAGAGCATCCTACTAAGGAATGAATGGGTCAACCAGAAATTAAAGAAGAATTAAAAAAATTCATGGAAACCAATGAAAATGAAAACACAACTGTTCAAAATCTTTGGGATACAGCAAAGGCAGTCCTGAGAGGAAAGTATATAGCAATACAAGCCTTTCTCAAGAAACAAGAAAGGTCTCAAATACACAACCTAACCCTACACCTAAAGGAGCTGGAGAAAGAACAGCAAATAAAGCCTAAACCCAGCAGGAGAAGAGAAATAATAAAGATCAGAGCAGAAATCAATGAAATAGAAACCAAAAGAACAGTAGAACAGATCAACAAAACTAGGAACTGGTTCTTTGAAAGAATTAACAAGATTGATAAACTCCTGGCCAGACTTATCAAAAAGAAAAGAGAAATGACCCAAATCAACAAAATCATGAATGAAAGAGGAGAGATCACAACCAACACCAAAGAAATACAAACAATTATAAGAACATATTATGAGCAACTCTATGCCAGCAAATTAGATAACCTGGGAGAAATGGGTGCATTCCTAGAGATGTATCAACTACCAAAATTGAACCAGGAAGAAATAGAAAACCTGAACAGACCTACAACCACTAAGGAAATTGAAGCAGTCATCAAAAATCTCCCAACAAACAAAAGCCCTGGGCCAGATGGCCTCCCAGGGGAATTCTATCAGACATTTAAAGAAGAATTAATACCTATTCTCCTGAAACTGTTCCAAAAAAGTAGAAATGGAAGGAAAACTTCCAAACTCATTTTATGAGGCCACCATTACCTTGATCCCAAAACCAAAGACCCCATCAAAAAGGAGAACTACAGACCAATATCCTTGATGAACATGGATGCAAAAATTCTCACCAAAATACTAGCCAATAGGGTCCAACAGTACATTAAAAGGATTATTCACCATGACCAAGTGGGATTTATCCCTGGGTTGCAAGGCTGGTTCAACATCCACAAATCAATCAATGTGATACAATACATTAACAAAAGAAAGAACAAGAATCATATGATGCTCTCAATAGATGGAGAAAAAGCATTTGACAAAGTACAGCATCCTTTCTTGATCAAAACTCTTCAGAGTATAGGAATAGAGGGTACCTACCTCAATATCATAAAAGCCATCTATGAAAAACCTACAGCCAATATCATTCTCAATGGGGAAAAGCTGAGAGCTTTTCCCCTAAGGTCAGGAACGCGGCAGGGATGTCCACTATCACCACTGCTATTCAACATAGTATTAAAAGTCCTAGCCACAGCAATCAGACAACAAAAAGAAACCAAAGGCATCCAAATCGGCAAGGAGGAAGTCAAACTCTCAGTCTTTGCAGATGATATGATACTGTATGTGGAAAACCCAAAAGACTCCACCCCAAAACTGCGAGAACTCATACAGGAATTCAGTAAAGTAGCAGGATATAAAATCAATGCACAGAAATCAGTGGCATTCCTATACACCACCAACAAGTCAGAAGAGAGAGAAATTAAGGAGTCGATCCCATTTACAATTGCACCCAAAACCATAAGATACCTAGGAATAAATCTAACCAAAGAGGCAAAGGATCTGTACTCAGAAAACTATAAAATACTCAGGAAAGAAATTGAAGAAGACACAAAGAAATGGAAAAACGTTCCATGCTCATGGATTGGAAGAACACATATTGTGAAGATGTCAATGCTACCTAGAGCAATCTACACATTCAATGCAATCCCCATCAAAATACCATCCACTTTTTTCAAAGAAATGGAACAAATAATCCTAAAATTTGTATGGAATCAGAAAAGACCCCAAATAGCCAGAGGAATGTTGAAAAAGAAAAGCAAAGCTGGCGGCATCACAATTCCGGACTTCCAGCTCTAATACAAAGCTGTGATCATCAAGACAGTACGGTACTGGCACAAAAACAGACACATAGATCAATGGAACAGAATCGAGAGCCCAGAAATGGACCCTCAACTCTATGGTCAACTCATCTTTGACAAAGCAGGAAAGAATGTCCAATGGAAAAAAGACAGTCTTTTCAACAAATGGTTTTGGGAAAATTGGTCAGCACCATGCAGAAGAATGAAACTGGACCATTTCCTTACACCACACACAAAAGTAGACTCCAAATGATTGAAAGACCTAAACGTGAGACAGGAGTCCATCAAAATCCTAAAGGAGAACACAGGTAGCAACCTCTTCGACCTCAGCCGCAGCAACTTCTTCCTAGAAACATCGCCAAAAGCAAGGGAAGCAAGGGCAAAAATGAACTATTGGGATTTCATCAAGATAAAAAGCTTTTGCACAGTAAAAGAAACAGTCCACAAAACCAAAAGACAACTGACAGAATGGGAGAAAATATTTGCAAATGACATATCAGATAAAGGGCTAGTATCCAAAATCTATAAAGAACTTATCCAACTCAACACCCAAAGAACAAATAATCCAATCAAGAAATGGGCAGAAGACATGAACAGACATTTTTCCAAAGAAGACATCCAAATGGCCAACAGACACATGAAAAAGTGCTCAAC